>NW_006399802.1:17051453-17124988 GCF_000299155.1 Elephantulus edwardii | reverse complement strand
TTCCAGTTTCTCCACAACCTCGCCAGCATTTGTTGCTTGCTGTTCTGTTAAATTTTGCTATTTTGACTGGGGTGAAATGATATCTCATAGTTGTTTTGCACAAAATATTTGAAATTACTTTCCCTTCAAAGTCTCAGAAGAGTTTGAGCCCACTCTACATATTACTATGATTAAAACTTCAGGCAGAATTTTATCAGAATTGTTCAATGACAGCAAAAAAATGAAAGCCATAGACTATATCCTCATTAACCTTTTAAAATGATGCTTTAAAAAAATCTAGTGTGAAACCCAATGTATACAAACTTTGTAAGCAAACCAATTTAAAAATAAAAGACTATAGTGCAATTTACTTAAGCCATGGTACTTTCAATCACCTGACATATGAAAGTTGAAAAATTCATAAGGAAGACAGAAGAAAAACTGATGCCTTTGTATTGTGGCACTGGTGAATAATATTTAATACATCATGGGCTACCAAAAAAAAAAAAACCCAAACAATCTGTCTTGGAAGAAGTAAAGTGAGAGGACCGTCACATAATTTGGGCGAAGGACAGCCAATTCCTGGAGAAGAGTATTATTCTTGGTGGGTCAGTGGAAAACAGAAAGAAACAGAAATAAATGTATTGACACCATGAAAAAGAAATCTATTTTCAGTTCTACAAATGTAGAATACTACACATTATGTGGATTAATTGGGCTTTCTCTTATAACCATCGGAAAGTGAGTTGCTGACATACCAATACGTTTAGTCAACTTCAGCTCACGGAAACCCCATGAGTACCACAAGACGGCTGTGCTCCATTGGGTTTCAATAACTTTTTCAAAAGTAGATCACCAGTCTTTGTTCCAAGGAGCCTCCGAGTGGATGAACCTTCAACTTTTTAGTTAGAAGCCACAGTGCTAACAATTTGTACCACCCAGAACCTCCCACTGAGACATGGTGTGTCGTTATTTTTCATACTTCAGTGTTGTCGTTGTTATGTGCTGTCAAGTCCTTTGTGACTCATAGCGATCCTATGCACAACAGCCCTAAACCCTGCTCTATCCTGTGCCAATCGCACAGTCTCCGACATGCCCATCATGATTATCCCAGTCACTGAATCAATCCACCTCATAGAGGGTCTTCCCCTCTTGCGCTGTCCCTCCACCCTCCCAAGCATGATGTCCCTCTCCAAAGACTTGTCCCTTCTTGCAACATGTCCAAAGTATGTCAGACGAAGCCCCAGAATCCTTGCTTCCAAGGAGTAGCCTGGTTTAACTGTCTCCAGGATGAATCTGTTTGTTTTCTTGGCAGTCCATGGTACATTCAATACTCTTCTCCAGCACCACAGCTCAAAGGCATCAATTTTCCTTCTGTCCTCCCTAGTCATTGCCAACTCTCTGATGCATAACAAGTGATTGCAAAGACCATGGCCTGTATCAGGCACACCTTAGTCTCCAGAGAGACACAGTACATTTCCTAAAAGCAAGCATATTTTTTTCCACCTAACCATACAAGAGCTTCAAAATCATGCAACTGAAATTGACAGAACACTACCTTCTCAATCACAAATCTCATTCAATTTTAACAATTGTCCCAATAACACCCTTACCCGAAGGGGTGGGGGTGGGGGGAAAGTCTAATTAAAAGACCCACATATTATTCAGACATGTTGTATTATTTTCCTTCAATCTTGGCAGCTTCTCAGTCTTATCTTTTATGACTTTGATGCTTTTGAACACTATATTTGACCATTATCTTGTCAAATGCGCCTTCGTTTGGGGTTATCTGCGAGTATCACAGAACAGATGCTTTCTTTCTCTCACATCTTACCAGGTGGTGCATATGTCCATCTGGCCCATCACTGATATTCATTTGCCCATATGATTAGGTTGGTGCCTGCCAGCTTTCTCCACTATAGACTTACTATCTTCCCTTTGCAATTATTTTTTTCTTTTTCTCGGGTGATACTTTGAGGCTATACCGATATCCTGGTCAGACAATATAATATTTACAAGACACACAAATAGCTTCCAAAAGAAAACAATCATATTTGTTTGTTATATTTAAGAAATACAGGACCCTAAGAAAGATTTTTGTTCAGATTTTACACAGAGAAAACACTAGCAAGTTCATCTGGTTTGCCAAAGGTAAATATACTTTCATCTGTGGAGGTAATAGAAGTGGTGACATTTGGATATACAACCTTTAATCCCCGTGGAAACAGAAAAAAGAAATATTCTTTGCCCTTTAGCTACATCCCTAGAGTCAACATTCAGAACACTTATTTGACTCATCTGGACTGTTTGTTTATTTAAGAAAAGGTTTTAACAACTTGGATAAAAGGACAAGCTAGGCTAATCGTGGCCTCAGTAGGGTGGTCACATACAAAGTGATCCAAAAAGTGTCATAAGTCTCATGGAGAACGTTCGAGTAAGTGTCCCAATTACCAGAGCAATTTTCAGATCAGGTGACAAGGTTCAGTTCAAATAGTTCCATTGAGAGATATTCCAGGGATTCCCATGGTAGAACAACCTGTGCTTTCTTTTTTTAGTTGTTGTTATGTGCCATCAGGTCACTTGCAACTCATAGTGACCCTATATACCCTGAAACCTGTTCTATCCTGTGCCAACTTTATTGTCTCTGACACACCTACCCTCATTACCCCAGTCACTGAATCAATCCATCTCATCGATGGTCTTCCTCTCTTTCTCCATCCTTCCACCCTTCCAAGCATGATGGCCCTCTCCAAGGATCTCCTTTCAACATGCCCAAAGTATGTCAGATGAAGGCTCAGCATCCTTGTTTCCAAGAAGTAGCCTGGCTTCACTCTCTTTAGGACAAAGCTGTTTGTTCCCCTGGCAGTCAACACTCCTCCAGCCAATGCTCAAAAGCGTCAATTTTCTATCATCTTTAGTCATTATTCAGCTCTCTCTGATGCATAGGAAGCAATTTCAAAGACTATGACCTAGCTCAGGTGCACCTGAGTCTCCAGACTGACGCTGTTGCTCTTTAGTACTCTGGAGAGGTCCCTGACAGCTGACTTCCCAATGCAATTCATCTCTTGATTTCCTAGCTGGTATCAAGAATGTTGATTGTGTTTTCTTTATACGTAAGCATTTTCCCCTCCAAAAAAGTTTTGTGTTTATCTGAAAACATCAGGACAAATGGAATCTGACATTAAGATGAAATTGCAGATAGAGAGTTCAGGGTTTTACAATAGACTCATTCGGTGCTTTGGAATTTATGATGAGCTTATTACAAGAGAGATGCTGAATCAATTGTCATTTTCCTACCCTGTACCTGCCAATACAACATTAGAAACCTTGCCCGAGGCACTATTTAACAGTTTGGGTTTGTGGAGTGAGTTCCTGGGCCTTCATGAAGGTTCTAAAAATGGACAGTGATGCACTTCCACCCTTGCTCGAATTTCCATTTCATAATGAAATTACTCTCTTTAGAGAATAAAACGAAGTTGACATGCAAGGAAGGGGGAACTAAGCTATGTGAGAAAAAAAAGTCACCTGGGGCTCAGATCAAGGTGGATCTGGAGACAAGGCATGCAGGTCTACAGAACAGAGCATCCCAGCAGTTAGGAGCAGGAAGAAAGGAGTCAGCTGAGCAGAGCGTGGTCTGAGAGCTGGCCACACCTGAGGTGGACTCTCTTGGTGGGCTGCCTGCATTTGACAATAAGAATCACATGCACAGATCATGTTTCTGAGCATTCCATACAGCTCTAGTGTGCTTATGTCTCCAAAACACTACTCCCCCAGAAGAGGTGTTACTTCTGCATTCAAGGATATTGCATCCCATCTCCAACTCTCTCTCCAACATCTCCATTCCTCAGTTCATATTCTTACTATAACTAGCAGGCATTAAAGGACACAGATGTTTCCATTCTTTCAATCCACCTTCATTGTTCTTCCTTTGTTACAAATACCATAGCCAAACTCTTAAAAGATCCAGGCAGTTTTCAGAGGAGCTCCAACAGATCAGAGATCCATCCCAACTACCTTCCGGGCTGAGCCACGGAGCTAGTCCAGAGTGAGTACACTTTCCCAAGATATGATGGGCAGCTTGGCTTTAAGGCATGTTAAAAGGTTATTTTTGCCCTCCTGGGCTGGGCTGGGCCATTTTTGTTCCATGACCAGCAGCTGTACACTCAGCCATCCTTCCTCCACTGTGTTGTGTGCCCCACTTCTGCATGGGCTGAATGGCTGTGGTTCAGGATGTCCCCATGGCTGGAGATCCCAGTCTGTTTCATCTACATGCCACTCTGTCTGATGAGTTACAATTTACAAGTAAGGAGCATTAACTTGGTTGATTCATGGATGGGGTGTGTGTGTGTGTGTGTGTGAGAGAGAGAGAGAGAGAGAACGTGAGCGTGAGTGTACACCAGACCGAGAGAGCGCGAGAGAGAGAGAGAGAGAGAACGCGAGCGCGCGTGTACACCAGACCTAGCTAAAAAAGCTGATGACTAGAGTCCTATCCTCCAGAAAAGGGGTGGGGTGGAGGCAAAAGGAGAAAGGATGGGGAGGGAAACATCAAATGAAAGGTCTTTCTTCTCTTGGTCCTCCCCACTCCCATCAGGACCTCATTGTTCTTGAAACACTGTAACCATCTGTACCAGTCACCTCTGAAACCAACTAACCAGTAACATTTAAGTAATTAAGTGGCAAGATGTTTTTTAAAAGACTGTAATCTTTCTGCTTTAGATCTGGTTTTAATAGGCATTTCAGCACAATATACTTCAGTGTTATATACTAGAATATGACTGAGAATTCCTGCCATAATACATAAAGGTAATGGAATTTATCCTTCCAATTTAGCTGTTTCTTCTACTTCTGCTTTTATCTAGATTACAAGACTAATAAGATGACTTGTCATAAAATGATGCAGACAAGTAAAACAGATGATATAAATCCTCACGTTTAATGAAACAAAATAAATCTTTAAAATGTGTGCACACAGACGTATATTACCACTAGGGAGAAAAAGTTTGCTGAGCGAGTGAAGTTTTACATAATAAATGATAGTTTCTTTTTACTTAATTTTTCAACATAAAACAACAGAAAAGCTTAGCTTGCCATTCTGCGAAGCAGAAAATTGGAATGGGTTTTAAGAAAAATGGACAAGACTTAGATTATTTCATTTCCTCCCCCCTTCCATATATTTTCCTCCTTCACCCAAGTCTACAAACAGTGTTAAGGGAGTTCTGAGAGCTGGTAATGGAAGCTTTTCCTTGGGTACAGTGTTATATTGGGTCACAGAGAAATTTTCAGAAGGAAAAGTGGGGAAATTCAGTAAAATGAAGTAATTAATACAAATCCAATGGCTTGCCCGTTACTGTTGCCCTGACAGCAATGCTTGTTGTCTGTAAACACAGAGTAAGTGAAGGGAGCCTCAAGGTCAAACAGTTTACAAGGTGATGGCCAAACCAGGTACCTCCAAAATCATCCCCAGGTTCTTACTTACCATTTGATAAACCCCCTTCAGTTTAAGAGAATTTTATAGGCGCCGTTTTAGCCAAAAGTTATCAACAAAAAATTCTGACAGCATTAAATTACGTGAGAATGTATCCATTCTCTAAGCATCACTGAGGCAGGGCCACTAACTATTGCAAGGAAAACCACCTCAAACTAACACTCACTCATTTTCTTGTGCTTAAGATCCATCAGGGCTGTCCTCTAAACTAATGAGGAGGTTAAGTGAAAGAGAATAAGCACCTGTACCCTTTGCACCTTAAATAAGACATTTTACTTGGATCTTGACATCAACTCTTTTTAACCTTAGTATGCCATCATTTCTTAGAGTCTTTGATACACAAAATATTTTCTATGCATTTTTTAAAATGTGCATTTTAGTGAAAGATAACTGAGAAGAAGGGGTTACATGGGTTTCTTGACATCCATATGAGCAATCACAGGGATAAAGGAAGTTGGAAAGAAAGGTGTCAACGACATAGAAAAAGGTGTGACACAGACTGAGGGTCCTGAGAGGGATGCATCAGCATGTGTATAAATGTGTGAAAATACAAAGCTGTATTCACGTTCCTGGAGAAAAGAAAATGATCATTTGGGACAAAACCGCAAGCATTTTACTTCTACCTTTCATTTCGGCTCTGGTAATTACTATTTGTGGACTGTCGCTCAGACTCTGATTATTAGGTGAAGCCATATCAACTTCCCAATATTTGGTCATTTTAGCCTATGAAGATAGCAATTGTCTAAGTTTTTGTTGTTGTACCATTGAGTTGGAGCTGACCTATAGATGACCTTCCAGTGGATTTTCAGAGGCAATAAATCACATAGGAGGAAACTGCACATCCTTACCCAACAGAGCCACTGGCGGATTTGAACTGTGTGCCTTTGGGTTGGCAGTGCAATCCCCAACCACTAAGCCATGATAGTTCCCTCAATTTCATGAGTTTGACCTAATTTATTTTATATATATATATTTAGCATTGCCAGAGAAGTACCATTATTCTCATGTGCAGACCAAGAAATAGAGAAACAGGGAAAAAGTAGCATCCATAATGTCCTGGAGGACAACTGTTTAAAAGAGATATGTTGTTGTTACGTGCCGTCGAGTCGCCTGCGACTCATAGCGACCCCATGTACAGCAGCCCTAAACTCTGCTTTGTCCTGTGCCAATTGCACTGTCTCTGACACTCCCATCTCGATTATCCCAGTCACTGAATCAATCCACCTCATAGAGGGCCTTCCCCTCCTGTGCTGTCCCTCCACCCTCCCAAGCATGATGTCCTTCTCCAAGGACCGGTCTCTCCTCACAACATGTCCAAAGTATGTTAGACGGAGCCTCAGAATCCTTGCCTCCAAGGAGCCACCCGGTTTAACCCTTTCCAGGATGAATCCGTTTGTTTTCCTAGCAGTCCATGGTATTCTCAATACTCTTCTCCAGCACCACAGCTCAAAGGCATCAATTCTAAAGAGATATAAGATTAGGAATTATTGTCATGACAGGGGTCCAGAACAAAGACTGCATAGTGGAGTGGGCTTGGGGGGAGGGATTGTACAACAATGAATGAATTTTTCTTTTCAAACAGAAGAGCGAACTAGGGGACGGGCAGGCAGGGAGAAAAAGTGCAACAATGAATGAATGGAAATCCAAAGTCTCTGTAAACTTTCATTAAAATTAATAATACAAAAAAAACCAAAAATAGAGGGGGGAGGAAAAAAAAGTCATTTTTCTGATCCTGTGTGGCCCAGGGTAAGGAGTTGTATGTGCTACCAATCCTAAACAAGCTGTTCGAATCCACCAAGTGCACCGCAGGAGAAAGACAGTCTCCTCCTGTGTGAGTCTTAGCTGTGAGTTGGTTCTGACTCAATGGCACGTAACAACAAACCGATATGGAAGTGTTTAAAATGACCCACCCTACTAAGTCATGATCTCTCCAATGACTTCCTATGCACCTGAAAGCTGCACAATAAATAAGGGCGACAGGAGAAAAAGTAATGTCTTTGCATTGTGTTGGAGAAGGTACCCAAGATCCCGTGGACTGGCCAAAGAACAAGAAAAGTCTGTCCTGTAGGCGGTGAAACCATAAGGTGCTCCCTAGAGGCCAGGATGGTGAAATTTCACCTCACATACTTTGGGCATGTGGTCAGGACGGGCCAGCCTCTGGAAAAAGCCATCGAGCTGGGAAAGGTAGAGGGTCAAAGAAAGAGAGGAAGACCTCAACAGGATGGACTGGCATAAGGACTGTAACGACGGGCTTGAGCCTGTGAGAGACAGTGAGGATGCAGCAGGATGCAGGACAAGGTTCCACTCTGGGAGTCTGGACTCTGAGTTTTAGTTGACTCAATAGCACCTAACAACAAGAAGCCACAGAAAAGTTCCTCTCTTTCTTGTACATACAAGGAAGTTAGGCAATCTGCTTAAATCATCATGCTTAGCCTATTCAGGTGTGTTTTGAAATTTCTACTAGTTTATTTCAAGAAATTCAAATACATTATTTTCAAGAACAAATTCTTTCTATTACCTTCACCCCACCCCCCATCAAATTGTACAATCCCCCCACCCCCCATCCTCATCCCTCTGCTTCCACCCTCTCCCACCTCTCTTGGATCCTTATACTCATTCTACAATAATGGTTGTATAAAATATTTATCCTTATGGGACTGAGTTCGTTCACTCAGCATAATGCTCTCCAGTCCCTCCCAAGTTAGGCAATAATTTACAAAATCATTGCTCTTGCATGTTGTATTCCATTGTGTGAATATACCATAATTTCTCAATCCATTCAATTATGGTTGGAATTTGGGCTGTTTTCATATTCTTGCGATGCTCAATAATGCTGCTATGAACATTGCTGTACAAATCTCAGTTTGTGCCTCAGTTCTCATATTCTCAGGATACATTCCACTTAGTGGAATATCTGGGTCATATGGAATTTCTATGTTCAGCTTTTTTAAATTTATTTTTTTTATGTATGCATGTATGTATGTTCAGCTTTTTGAGGAAGCACCAAACTGCCTCCCAGAATGGTTGCCCATTCAGTTTTGTTGGGATTTTGTTGTTTTTTTCCCCCCTATTCCATTTCCCCCTCATTCAGTTTTGAAATGTTTTATACAATTAACCAGTTTATTACATTATTTAATTTAATTTGTTTTCATCTTAAGCTCTATTAGAATGAGAGCATTAGACTAAAGGACGGCAGAGATGATCTCTTCATTTACTAAAATACAAAACTAGAGACAGGACTAACAAATATAATAAATAGGATGTTTAGTCTTTGAAACAAATATTTTGTAAAAATTGGCTATATGTTATTTGGAAACTACTTAAATGATATGGAAAAGTCTGAAGTAGAACAAAAACGTCTCCCCCATCCCCTAGCACTGCTCACAGAGTACAAGGTAAACGTTGGTGATCTGCAGCCCTGTGTCCCTCTAGAACTTTGCCAGATCAAGTGTGTGACCTTGAGCTGTTTGTGTGGCCTCTTCATTTGCAAAATGCGATTGAGATGTCAGCTTAGCCTCCTTTCAGGGGAAGATGAAATGCATTAAATAAGGTGAAAGTATTTCCATAATGGGTTTTGTGTGAGGTTGTCAGTACCTCAAGGCTGGGCCTGTGCTTTC
Organism: Elephantulus edwardii; assembly: GCF_000299155.1. NCBI lineage: Eukaryota > Metazoa > Chordata > Mammalia > Macroscelidea > Macroscelididae > Elephantulus > Elephantulus edwardii. The sequence continues at coordinate 17,115,907 of NW_006399802.1, read as the reverse complement.
TCTGGAGTGTTCAAAACACCCATGGGGCCGGGAGCGCAACCACCCGGGGAGGCCCACACCCTCTTCCTCTCTGGGGAGGTCTGAGCATTGGCAAGCAGCCTCCCTCAGTGAGTCAGGACGAGGTTGGGCATCCTTGAGTTAATCAAACGACCTTTAAAAAACGGAAATAGTCACCAGACTATGATGCAAATAAAGTACAGATTCTTATAAACCCATTATCTTGATAATATTTGTATCACTCCTGATAAAGTAGACCAGGAAGAAACCAGTGAGTGCAAAGGCTGCTGGGAGACCATACACACAGCTCTATTTCACTGATAAAATATAAACTCTGAGTCAGAAGGATGTTTGAAAGCTATCATTTCCTCCGTGCTTTCTGGCCCTCCCTTCCTTGTCCTCATCACATGGTTTTAGAGTTAAGGAGTTCCGAATCAAATGTGCAGAATAACAGGATAGCGGATGGAGGTCTCGAGGGTCACCTGATAACTCCCAAACTGAGGATCTTAGCTGAAGAAAAAAATAGCGAAGCTCCTGTTCTTGGAAGAACATGAAAGCACTGGGGAGTAGTTGATATACAGTAGAAATTTGCCATTTTTACGTTTTGGTACATGTGTACACAGCAATGAAATAATCACCAGATCAATATAAGAAACAGCCATGGCTTCCAAATCTCATGTCATTTTATAATTTCTCCTTAACTGCTCCTTCAGATTCCCAGAACAATAAGGGTCTGCTTTCTACAAAGTGCCTTTTATGAATTTCTGAAAGTTCATTTTCATCTTCTAGAATTTTATATAAATATAAAGCATACATGCCTGTCCCTAGGTTCTTTTCTTTCAGCGTAATTATTTTGAAATGCATCCATATTGTATTAACCAACAGTTTATTTAGTTTTATTGCTGAGTAGTATTCCAATGTATGCACATGGTTTCTTTACTCATTTCTGTTTGGTTGGATATTTGAGTTGGTGGCAATTGCAAATAAAGCCACTTTGAACATTCATGTACACACACAACAAAGGGGTTAAATTAACTACATTAAAAACCACAAGAATGATAAGCAGTAGACTCTACATACTAAAAATATGCCAGTCTTCTGATCAAAACATTTTCTCGCTTCAACAATTTAGATCCTTCCAGAAGAGCTGTGGGTGAGCATTAGCATTACTGGTAAGTATATTTGTTTTCTCCTAGACACAGAGCCTACTAATTGGTCCTAAATGCCTTCTGAGGTCCCAACTCTTCTCACTATTTCTTAGTTGTTGGAATGGATGGAAAACCTCATAAGCAGTTCCTTACTTCACCTCTGCCTTGCATGTGGACTTCCGAGTTGTAAAACAACCCAGTGGTAGATGGAATTTGCTCCAGGACTTAAGAACAGTAAATGACATAGCTGAGCCTCTATATCTGGTGGTTCCTAACCTCTACACTATAATAGACAAAGTGCTAGTCAATAAGCCTTTTATTGTAAGAACCACCTTCCCTCTGTAACTTGATTTATGCCACTATTAGAACCTCTACTCGGAATATTATTACTTTTTAATTTTTGACTCATGTACTTTTAACTTGATAGTTAAATTTGTGTCTTCTAGGCTGCAACACTCCCATGATACATCTTCAAGGATATGAACATGTACGGCTAAGCACAATTGATAACAGTGCGTCTAAATTCCAAAATCAATCTCCATAATAGTCTATGTGTTTCCTACTGCCAAAGGGGCCCTTTAGAGTAGTGAGAGAAGATCTTCACCCTGAAACCTATAGCGTCCCTTTTCAGCAGGAAGTAGCTAAGAGAATACGCCATCCCCTTTTCCTTATGAATCAGGGTGAAGTCTCTCTCAGGGAGGAGTGATAGGGAATGGCAAAGGACACACTGACAAAGGAGATTAATCAGAACTGGCTTTGGCAAGCACTGTGGCAATTGGACAATTAAGACATTCAAGGGGGGGAAAGAAGAACAAACTGGGGAGGAGGGTAGAGAAAACAGTGCAACAATGAATGAATGAAAACCCAAAATCTCTGTAAATGTTCATTAAAACTAATAAAATTGAAAAAAAACCCCAAAAACATTTTCTCCTATACTCCTAAGGACAAGCAAATATTTTAAAATCAACTAACTAAATAATAATTATGGTCAGAATTAAGGTCTTACAAAACCCCCAAATAACATAGTATAGTTTTCAAAACACTGTTAACTTAGTTGATCCAAAAGGATGAGGAAGGGAAGTGTACATTTACTGAACACCTTCCATGTGCCAGTCACCGTGGATTTGCTATCACACTTAATCCTTAACAGCAACAGCTAGTCGCAGGCATTACCAGCTCCCATTTTACAGCTCATAAAACTAAGAGTCTGCAAGGTGGAATAACTTGCCCTGGAGTGTTACAGACTATCATTTTTTTTTTCTTTTCTTTCTTTTTTTTAATTTAGGTTGTTTATTTTTCATTTCAATGAACATCTACAGAGATTTTGGGATTCCATTCATTCATTGTTGCACCCTTCTCCCGGCACAAACCCCTCCCCATTTTTTATTTTTTATAAAATGATGAGTAACATAATGCCTTTTTAATTTTTTAATGCCTTTTTAAAAAAATAAACACATATTTAAAGAAAACACCAACACTCCAAAATAAAGGCATTTGCAAATTAACTAAAGCTGCTATGATACTGAAAAAGAAACTTTCTACATTCTCATTCCCATGCTATCAGACGCTTCCTTGGTGGGCAGTCTTAAATTATGCTAACTAAGGAATAATTATTTCTGGCAACATTTTTGCCAGAAACAAGGCAAGAGGGGAGCTGCTTTCCTTTGACTATGCTTCCATTTCTCTCCTCCTCTTGTTTGCTGAAGCAAACAGATCCATCACAACTCAAGGAGAGGCCCCTAGAACCCCTAATTATCAGCAAGATGGATTACAAAGCCCACTGTCATTATCCTCAGTCACCACCCATATATTTTTCATGTCGCTCAGCTGTCCCTTGGAGGAGGTAGGAGAGGACCCTAATCAGGAAAACAGGAAAAGAACAAAATCAACAAGTGAAATCTGCAGGAGACATTATCCTACTTAGCCAATCCCTCAATAAATTAAAAATGTAAAACTCAGAAGGATTATACATTCCATGAAACTATCTGCTCCAAGTTCTACAAATACTTAGAATTAGAACCTCACCACCACCACCGAAAACTCCAAACAAGCTTGGAATTTAAACAAATAAAACTCTCAACACAACCTGGAATGCTCTCACTGGACTGAATGTCACAGAAGTGGCATTTCAGCCACTGTTTGCCTTCTTGTCATTCTCAAGAGGCTTTGGCATAAACAAAAGAAAGCATCAACAATTAAAACATATCTCCAAATGATATCTTCACTTTCAATTATAAACAGTACATTTAAAGGCAGTGCAACATGTCCTATCCACTGTAACACAGTCAACAATTGTTAACATGAAAGAAATTCTTGGTCAGGAGAGCAAACAGAAGGGCCACACCAGAATAACAAGGAGGATTCTGAGAAATCTGGGGTGAATTAATCCACGTAAAACCCCAGAGTCTGCAAATTAAAGTTAAAACCATTCAGCTTTAACAAGTATGGAGGAGGGGGGAAGGAGTAAACATAAATGCAAAGCAATAACAAGGAAAGTTGAGACCTTGATTTTTTTTGTCTCTCACACTATTAGCTTACAGCTTAGCAACAGCCAAGATGAAGAAGGAAATTCCTCTGTTCACCCTCCAATCCACCAAATGGCCCCCCTTTTAATTTTTTCTTCTTTTTTTTTTTTTTTTTTTTAGAATTGTATACAATGCATTTTTTAAATCTATTGTTAGGGGTGAGGGAGATTGAGATGTTTTTTGCTCCTGTTAATAATGGATTCAATTGCCTTGAAGCCAGTGAACTCTGGGTAGGAAATACCAAGCAGACAAATAGGACTAGAGTAATGCAAATGCCAGATGATGTCTCTGAACGTACACTTTAAGGCATACTTAATAGGAAAATATTTAATCCAGCAAAAGCATGGGATTTTACTCCATTCTTAACTTTTAAAAGTTTTATTATTGATAGGGAAAAAAAATGAAAGCACTTCAACACTCAGAATTGTCTAAATTTGTTAAGTCCTCAATCGAGAAAACTCTGGAGTTTAGTAAGTAGGATGTTGCATTGCTACCCAAAGGGCTGCATCTCCCATGGTTCAAATCCACCAGTGGCTCAACGGAAAAGATAGGTGATCTCCTCCTAATAAGGTTGACAGCCTTGGAAAACTGATGGGGTTTGAGATGAGTTGGAACTCATTCCACAGTTGTTGTTGTTGGTAGGTGCTGTTGAGTCCAGCACGACTCATAGCAACCTGATGAACAAAAGATCTGAACCCCGTTCTGTCCTGCGCCATCCTCACACTTTCTGCCACACAAGAGCCCATTGCAAGAGTCACCGTATCAATCCACCCGGTGGAGGGTCTTCCTCTCCTTTGCAGACCTTTCACCCTACCCAGCATCTGTTCCTTCTCCAAGGAAGAGCACCTCCTAGCAACATGTCCAAAGTATGTGAGGTGAAGCCTCATCACTTTTGCCTCTAAAGAGCACGCCGACGGCACCCTCTCCAAGATCTAACTCTTCATTCTCTTGGCCGTCCATGGGATGTTCAGTGCTCTTCTCCAACACCACAGATCAAAGGTATCAATTCTTTTTCTGTCATCCTTTTTCATTGTCCAGCTCTCAGATGCATAGCTAATAATTGAGAAGACCATGACCTGAACCAGATGTACCTTAGTCTTCACACTGACATCACTACTCCTCAAATTCTTTTTTTTTCCTTAAAAAAAAACCCACCCCAAAACCTAAGAGTACTATCTACAAAAACAATTTCATCAGACTTAGTATTGCCAGAAGAATAGGACAGGTATCTGTCCTCTCTGATTTGCCTAGAAAGTTGGAGGAGAAAGTTAATCTCTTGTCCTTTGGATGAATATTATCTACTAACAATCATTTTTCTTCTTCCTTCTACATCTTCTCAATGATAAGAAAGCTAGGTCACACTTTTATTATTAATTATTTAATAAAAACAAATTAAAAGCTTTTGCTTGACTTGAGGATATGTGAATATCCCAAATTGAGATACTACGTTTGCTAACACAATAATCTTTTAAGTGAACTCAATTTTAGTGGGCTAAGTAGGGAAGACAAAAATAGGAACCATGTGTGCTTGTAAAACTGTCACAAATATAGATTGCAATGATCTTGTTAAGACACTAAGATCATGTGAGAGGAACTGTTGTTGTTATTAGGTGCCATTGAGTTGAGTGAGACTCACAGCACCCCTGTGAGCAACAGATCTGAACCCTGAGCTGCGCTTACCATTCCTGACACACTGCTGCAGCCCATTGCTGCAGTCACTGTATCAATTCATCTAAGGGTCTTCTTCTCCTTCACTGACCCTCTACCTTTCCAAACATGATGTCCCTCTCCAAGGACTGGCCTGTCCTAACACGTATGTGAGAAAGATGAAAAATCTCCTGGTCAGCCGAGTCAGTTTTGACTCAATGGTGCACAACACAACAACACACTTGTCTGGCATGACCTCGTGTTAATGTAACTGATAACATCTTCAAAAATTCCAATACCAAATTTTTGTCATATTGTAGAAAGCGTGGGTGGCTACATCTCATCTCCACAAAATCCACAAGGGGGAATAGTCTCCATCTAAAACATGCACACAAAACCAGTTCCTATTAGATTAGATAGGCCCCAATATTCCCCAAAGGTACTTCTACTAATTCTAACCCCAACTACCCCTCCCATGACTCTGCGGTTCTTCTCCTAGGGTCAATAATAATCTGTTGCAATAGCCACACAGATCTTGCAGATCATACTCACAAATATGAGATTCATTAGAGAAGTTAAGTGGTTATAGTGTAGGTTGGAAACAGGTTATAATTCTTGAGTCAGGACAGCTTCTCTGGTGTGCTGGAGAGCCCTCACTTCATAGCCCTGGATCAGTGTTTCAAAGCTCACTTCTCTCTCTCTCAGTGCTGTCGAGTGGGAACTGACTGGTAGCTGATCCTCTGGCAGGTTTACAGAGGTTGTGAGTTGTATGAGAGAAGGGAGGAGACTTCCCATCTTGCTTCTGAGTAGGAAGGAAACTACCCATTTTCTGAGGAGCATAGTGAATTAAAACTCCTTAACCACTAGGGCCCCAGTGTTCCCTCTAAAGAGAGAAAAATGGTAATTCACGAGGTGCTCCAATCCTAGGGCCAGAGAAGTACCCAAAAGTAAGAAAACAGAGCTCACCTCATGTCCCTTGCTTCAAGCCACAGCTATGTAGCCTGCTCAGGGCACCATTCACCAACCAGGCTAGTCCTACCAACTGGTCTTCAAAGAACGGACCTACTTTTCTGAGGCCATTCACTACATGGGCCTTTAGGACCCACTGTGTTGCAGTTTCAGGCTGGTCTCAGAGATCAAACAAGACCCTGTGCTTCTCTCCAGGGAAGAGGGGACACACCCCTCTAGGGAGCTGAAGGCTGTTGGACCAATGCCAATGGAGGATTCAAAGCTACTTTTCTCTTCTGGTTGTCAACACAAGTTTTTCATGAATATTTTGGGGATCATAATAAATGGCTTCTCTTTAAGGAACAGTGTGCGTCTGTTAAGGCTGATGGAAAAATTCAGGAATAGTTAAGAGTGATAGTTGAACTGACTACGTGACGGATGTAATTAATGCTACTGAATTGTGCATGTAAGGACTATAGAAATAAAGTTACCACAATTTTGTAAAAATGCCTTCTCCTTTCACTTTCTCTCCTCAAATAAAGAAGGAGGCTTTTAACTGCTTATTTCAGGATCTGGTACCAAGGAGGCAAGGCTTTTCCCGGCTTTTGTAAAACTCTGAAGACATTGATAGGATTATGAAAGGTGTTCCAGAAAGGAGACTTTCTCCCCAAGTCTGGGTGTTTTCACTCTGTATCCTGGAAGACACGAAACTGTTTTAACTCATTGTCGTCAAGTTGGAACCGACTCATAGCTGACCCTCCAACAAGTTTTCAGAAGCTATAAAACAGCACAGGAGGATACTGCCCATCTTTCTCTGGTAGAACAGCTGGTGGATTTGAACCACCCAACTCTGGGTTAGTAGTGCAACTTCCTACCCATTAGTCTACAAGAGCAATCTAGAATGCTACTAAAACATGCAAGATGCAAATCATTCCCCCATACAACAAAGTGAGAGGTAAGTGCTGTACCTGTAACAGCAATCAGCCATAAAGACATGGAATGCTTGATGAATTTGCATCTTTGCACAGGGGCCATGTTAACGCGAGCACAGAAAGCTACTAAGGGAAGCAGAAGTCTCTCCGAAAGGAAAGGCTCCAGACTCACACCCAGGACCCACAGCTCTGCCCCAGACCTGACCTGCCCTGACTAGAGAGAGCTTCTAACTTTACCATGTGAACAAGCAAAGTCAAGGGCAGTACAGACATGTGACTTGACATCACAGCTAAAACCATGATACTTGGGTATCTGGGTGAACCCCTTCCTTCACCTAGTATCTTTTAAAATCTAGGTACAAATATAAGGTGGCTGAGTTCCAAAAATAATGGAGGTTGAATTTTTTTGCACTAGACTGAAGACTTGGAGAAAAAATTAATTTGTATAAATTTTTAAAACACTTTATTTTTTTAAAAAACAAACCAACCAACCAACTCCAAAAAACAACCAAACACTGTCTTTTCTATAAGCTTCTTAAAAGCTGAGGTTCCTAGTAGAAGAAAGACCAAGACTGGTATGTATTAACCAATCAATAGGATAATGATTAAGAGTCTACGTAAAAAATCCAGACTACAGAGGTTCCAATCCTGACTTTGCCAATGTGCTTTTGTCATAAACACAAATGCCTCAATTTCTTAATCTGTAAACAATAAAAATATAGTAATGTAATCTTTCTCAACAGACTGCTATAGTAGTTAAATATATAACAAGAGATCAAGCCTTATTTTTTAAAATATTATGAGCATACATATTAAGCCCATTTTGAATATTTACTCTTACAGAAGATTGAATTAAGAAATACAGTAATTTGCACTTTCTAACAATTACACACTTCTGAAAGGTGCCCAATCAAAATGTGTAGGTATAAAACAGACCCATGTTAAAGGTTCAAGGTTTTGCTAAATTGTATGCATATTGTGTTACGCCTTCCTCAGTTCATACAAACTGTCCTTGATTCGGCTGTATCCTTCACAAAGTCTTAGCAATTGTTACTTTGCATTTGTAGCAGGCAATTGTGTAATGATTCTTGCCAGCATTTCCCCAAAAGATATTAAAGATAGGCACAATTTGTGGCAGTGATGATTTATTGGCTTTTGCAAGAAACAACATACATTGTCAAGTCCAATGGCAGCCTTGTGAAGCTCATGAGACTTGGCAATATGCTTAGAGGCTGTGGGAGAGCTGTGGTGTCCTAGGGTAATAAAAGTTTCCACTAAGGACAAAGATAAGGTTCTGGGGTAGCCCCAAAGGGTGATATCTAAAGGTTGGTAGTTCAAACCCATCCAGTGGCACCACAGAAGAGAAGGCCTCATGAAAAGTTCACAGCCAAGAAAGTCATGGAGCAATTCTACTCTAGCACATGAGTTCTCCATGGGTTAGAATCCAGTCCAGGGCAACTGAGAGCAACAAGACAACAGGCATAAGGAAATGTCCCTTTTACATTAAGGAGCTGTTAGGCTAGCTGTCAGCTTGAACTGACTGACCAGCATACAATAACAGCCGAGGGCAATAAATGTTCAGACAATTTAAATAGGAAGCTTAACTATATTCAAAACCAAACCCTAGGTCCAGTCTACTCTTTTCAGTGAAGAGGGTAATAGAGCCTGTGTCTGCCCTCTGCATGGTGGCAAATGGCTGGCAGGCATGACTTTGAGCAATCATCTCTACCTCTGAGCTTCAGTTTCTCTCTTTACCATCAAGGGGCTTGTTATTACTATGTGCCTTCAGCTGGATCTGACTCACAGCAGCCACACAGAACAGAGCAGATCTGCCCCCAGGGTTTCTGAGGCTGAAACTTTTATGGGAACAGATCATCCCAGAGGGACTGGGAGCATTCACAATGCCAACCTTCTCATCAGTATTAACCCCCAGACACAAGCTGCTGCTGTCCCATGTGCTGTTGTGTCAGAACCGACTCACAGCTGACCCTCCAGCAGGTTTTCAGAGGCTGTAAACCCATCATTCTCCTGCAGAGCAGCTGGTGGACTGGAACTATCTGCCTTGTGGTTGGCAGCCCAGCTCCTTACCACTAGGTCACCGGAGCTCCTTGTAAAGCTGCTTAAAACTACTCAACCACTACAAGGCTGTTGCAAGGCTAAAGCAGGAGGAAGCTGGCCCACGGCAGGCATTTAATCAGTGATTATAATAAAAAGTGAGTCTCACATGTCCCAGGGTTTGCTTCCTCTCCTTTTTTTTTTTAATTTTTATTTTATTATTTTTGTGAGTGTACCGTCAAATCAGATCTGACTGGTACAGGAGGAGATTGTCCCTCCTTCCCCGGCAGAGCATCTGGTGGATTCGAACCATGCGCCTCTGGGATTGTAGTTGCAGCTCCTTACCACTAGGCCACCAGAGCTCCCCTGCTTCCTCTCCTTTTTATGTCTTTTCAGACTGTTGTTGTTATGTGCCGCCGAGTCGCTTGCAACTCATAGCTGCCCTATGTACAACAGCCCTAATATTGAAGACAAAATTGATTCTAATACAGACTTCCAAATGATCCATAAAACAATTGCTAAGAATCAAATATCAGGCACGTGGGTGGACTGTGTGGACAGTCCTTTTTTTTGACAATGGGGAATTCTCCAAGGAATCCTGGTGGCATTGTGGTTAAAGTGCTTTACCACTAACCAAAAGGTCCACAGTTTTGAATCTACATGTAGGAGTATGAAGTGGCAATTCACTTCTGGAGAAATGTATGGCCTTTGAAACTCTATGAGGCAATTTGCTCCATCCTATAGGGTCATGATGAGTTGGAAGTGATTCCATTAGCAATGAGTTTGACTTGAATTATTCTCCAAAGCAATTACTCACATCTCTCCACTCCCCACCATTCCCTGAAGTCCCTCATTTCCAATTTCAAGCCCTTTCCAGCAAATCCACTAATCTGGAAAAACACAAGCATCTGGGCCCTGAAAGCCACGTTCTCCTCTGGCTTCTCTGCTAGCCCTGAATCCAAATGCTGCTCCTGGGTGACTGCACAGCTCGCCAGGTTCTGCCTCCTCACTTGATTTCCAAGGTCTTACTTGCCATTGGCAAAGAAAAAGTCACAAAGAGAACTGACACAGAAGTTGCAGAGAGATTTTTTTTCCTTTTCCTTGGAATGTTGTTGTTGATTGCCTTCAAGTCGAGCACAACTCATAGCAATCCCTGAACAAAAGGCCTGAAGCCCCTTTACAACTACTGACATTTATCAAAGTTCATAGGGTTTCAGGAAGCATGTTACTTAGGAAGTAGAATACTCAAGTTATAAATCAGCTTTGGTTCCAGAACTTGTCCAGAACAATCTACCTCACTTATAATCTCCGTTAAAAAGTAGAAAGTGCTTATTACAATATAAACAACTAAAGAACGTAGGAAAACACAAAAGAGGCAAGGAAGAACTTTGTTTTATAATTTTGGTCCTTGAGAAATTGAAAAGTAAATTTAATCAAAGTAAAATAAGATAATTGAGAAGTTTGCCAAAGTTCTGAAGGAGAGTCAAAATTCAAAATTAATGTCAGGGTCTTGTTATTGGATGTAACTTCAGTTCAAAGCTTAAATACAGGGGGAGAGCTCTGGTGGCCTTGTGGCAAGAAGCTGCACTGCAATCCCAGAGGCACGCGGTTCAAATCCACCAGATGCTCTGCAGGAGAAGGAGGGGCAATCTCCTCCTGTACTAGTCAGATCCAATTTGATGGTATACACACAAGATAATAAATTAAAAACAAAACAAAACAACACCTTAAATACACACACATACAAAGGGAATGCTGGTTTCAGTTTCCACCCTTAAGTAGATCTTCAAATCACAAAAGCAAGAAAGAGAGTGAAATGGAATGAGGGAGGAGAAATACAAAAGGAAAAAAAGAAGGGAGGCTGGTTCCCATGTTTTGGTCAGGAATTTGAAGAGAACGAAAGACATACAGGAGAGATGTTCATCAGTAGAAATGCCTGCAACGTGGCAGAATTAAAGGAGCTAAGTAAGAAATGAAGAGGGAAAAGCAAGGACATGTGGAGTCGAATGAGGTGGTTGAATGAGGCAGAGGCAGTGCAAACCAGCCTCTCAATTCCTTCCCTTCACTTCCTTTCTCAAGGTGGGAGAGCTGACACAGCTAAGATTACTTGGACAGTGGAAGGCAGGACAGAGGCTGAGCAAGTTTTAGGAACAAAGCAGACATTGCCAGGCCTGATAGGGCTGAATATCACATTTGAGTATCCCTGTTGTTGTTGCTATGTGCCGTCAAGTCACTTGCGACTCATAGCAGCCCTATGTACAACAGCTCTGAACTCTGCTCTATTATCTTGGGCCAATTTCACTGTCCCTGACACACATACCCCATTACCCCAGTCACCGAATCAATCCATCTCATCCAGGGTCTTTCTCTCTTATGGTAGCTTATTTGGAACCACAGTCACCACCCGCGGTACCAGCAGCAGTTAAGACACAAGAGACATATTGCACTGGGCAAGTCTGCTTGTCAGGGACCTTTCCAAATTACTGAAGAGCAGTGACGTCAGTTTGAAGACCGAGATGAGCCTGATTCAGTTTCTACTTGCTATATATCTGAAAGTTGGACAATAAGGATGACAGAAGAATCAATAACTTTGTGCTGTAATGTTGGAGAAAAGTAGAGTATTCCATGAACTGCCAAAAGAACAGAAAACCTGCAGCCAGAATGCTACCTGGTAGCAAGGATTACAAAGCTCTGTCTCACATACTTTGGGCATGTTGCTAAGACAGGAACATCATGTGTGGAAAACTGGAGGGTCAGCAAAAAGGAGAAAGACCTTCAATGAGAGGGTTGACACAGTGACTGCAGTAATGGGCTCAAGTGTGTCAGAGATGATGAGGACAGCACAGGATAGGACAGGGTTCAAATCTGTTGTTCATAAGGTCTGTAAGTTATGCTAGACTAGTAGGCACCTAATAACAAGAACAACAACAGTGGTAGCTCTGGTAGCCTAGTGGGTAAGGAGATGCACTGTCAACCCAAAGGCAGACAGTTTGAATCTACCAGCTTCTCTGAGGGAAAAATATGGGCCATCTCCTCCCATGAGATTTATAGCCTCCGAAAATCCACTGGAGGGTCAGCTTTTAATCAGTTCAGACTCAAAAACACACAACAGTGGTGGGCACCCTCTACACACTTAGAAATCCTACTATTTCCTTAATACCTTATCAAGACACTCTCAAAAAAATCTAATGGGGGAAAAATCCAATGGAAATCTTTCATGTTGTAATTTAAGCTTTTTCTTTTTTGTACTCTTCTTAAAAAAGGATCTATATTCACATAACACACTGCAGTTTGTATCATCTCATTGAAAATATACTCAGAAGAGGTTTATATATACATCTGAAGCTATGAAACCACACCTACAGGTGTTAATTCTAGATACAGACAACTAGATCAAGGTTTTTCAATCATGGCACTTTTTTTTAATTTTTTTTTTTTTTTTTATTATTTTTGTGTGAGTGTACCATCAAATCAGATCTGACTGGTACAGGAGGAGATTGTCCCTCCTTCCCCGGCAGAGCATCTGGTGGATTTGAACCGTGTGCCTCTGGGATTGTAGTTGCAGCTCCTTACCACTAGGCCACCAGAGCTCCCCTGCAATCATGGCACTATTGAATTTCTGGACCAGATAGTTCTCTGTTGCTGGGGCTGTCCCAGGCATCGTCAGGTTCACCCTTGATCTCCACTAAGTGCCAGCAGCACCTCCACTCAACTTTGTGACAACTGAAAATGCCTCCAGACCCAGTCAAACATCCCATAGGGAAAAGAATTATCCCCAGAATTGAGAAACACTGAGATAAACCCATCAGGTTCCATCAGCGGGTTACAATTCTGAGGCTTAGTCACTTTTTATAGTTGTAACTGACAAAGTCCTCCCTAGCTGGGGATTCCTGGGCATTTTGTTTAAATGCAGACTCTGGGTCTGGGATGCTCAGGAGTCAGTCTAAGCAACCTTCTAGGTCATGGTTGGAATAAGGTAGGTCCCTGGACCACACTTTGGGTAGCAAGGCCTCACTAGTTTAGTAAGAGGAGGGTGCTTGGGTAGGAAAACAGGTCCTGGCATTTTGTAGTTGTGGAATCCTTGGCAGGTTACTTAATTATGTGAGGCATTCATTTGAAAATAAAGGGGGTTGTAGGACTAAGTAAAATAGGGGGGTAAAGCAAATAGATTAGCTTCTAGCACTCCAACAATGCTAATTCCCTCTCTGGTTCCCTTTAGCCTCTCCAACCTTAGAAACCTCCAGATCAAGGTGTCTCATGGATGTTGTTGTTGTTAGGTGCCATCAAGTCGCTTGCGACTCATAGTGACCCTATGTACAACAGCCCTGAAACCTGCTCTGTTCTGTGCAAACTTTACTGTCTCCGACAAACCTACTCCCATTACCCCAATCACTGTGTCAATCCACCTCATCGATGGTCTCCCTCTTTTTCTTCATCCCTCCACCCTTCCTTCCAAACATGATTTCCCTCTCCAAGGACTGGTCCCTCCTTGCAACATGCCCAAAGTATGTCAGGCAAAGCCTCAAAATCCATGCCTCCATGGAGCAGGCTGCTTTCACCCTCTCTAGGTTGGACCTGTTTCTTCTCTTAGCAGTCCACGGTGTAATCAAAATTCTTCTCCAGCACCACAGCTCAAAGGCATCAATTCTCTTTCTACCATCCCTAGCCACTGCCAAGCTCTCTGATGGATAGCAAGCAATTGCAGACTATGGCCTGTCTCACGGTCGTACAGGGGATTCCCTACAAGAGAGAAAATAAATCTTGCACCCTCTGTGCTGGTCTCTCATTCTTCAGGAGGCTGGCTGCGAGTTGTTTTGAGACTGAAGCACATAACAAAAAAGACTAAAAGCAAAGCAAGCATTGTAATTTCATACAAAAGTAACTCCTTCTCTTCTTCCAAGGCCCACCTCTCTGCAGCATTTCACACTGATTTGAACTTTTCTCTACAGGAAAAACGATCCCAGACAGGAATAATCACACCATGTTCTTATATGAGCTAGGTCTCCAGCACAATTTGTCCATTTTCCTCCCAAAATGAAATGAATTCTGCTAATATGTGATTGTGGTGGTGGAGAATGACTGCTATTATTTGCAAGGATAAAATGTTCTCAGGTAAATACTAATTTTCCTGGTTGAATATAATCTTGGAATCACATAGCACATGGCACATGGCCCCTTGATTTGAATTCATATTCAGAGAGAGCATTTAAATGCCAAGTTGTGAAGCACTCAAGTTTCCTAGAATATTAACTAAGATTTATTCCTCCTCCCCATGTTCCATCAGAAGGCCTTAACAATAGCGTCTTTCTCTGTTTACAACCTGCATCTCAAAAAACTTAAATATGACGCAGCTTTTAACCAAGTTAAGTTTCTGCACTATTCCGCTGTGGAAATGATGTCATCATAATGTAAGCTGACACAGTCAGCCATGCTTGGAAAGGGGATGAAGGCAGTTCGTTAACTGCTGCCAGGAAAATGTGGTTTGGCCTTCTTTACACCTTCCACACAAGCTTCCCCTCCAGGTGCTGGTGTCAGGCGACTGCTGCAATAGTAGCTATAGTCAAGTCTACAGAGGGGGCTTTCCACCTTCATGGACCGATACATTCTCTTTTAGGTAAGCACTGGCTCAGTGCTACCCCCCATAGGCTCACCATAAAGCCAGAAAAAAGGGACAGAATGGCAACTTGAGGGAGGGATTGTCTCTCTTCCCAGAACTTGGTGTGGTGTGGGAGCAAGTTCTTTTCTAAACCCTATATCCAACCATCCCAGGGCCCTCCAAGCCCTGTGGGGGAACATCCAGGCCAGCGCATCCTGACAGCCCAAGACTGCTGGGCAGCACTGTTGAGTCGTACTCTGCTGTAAGATCTAATATAATCCTTTTTTTCCCCAGGTTTTCCCACTCTAGCATACATAAAGAAATAAGACACCTATTACTGAGGAGTTTCAGGAGAGTCAAATAATTCTGCATCATCTATCTCTATACATGGCCTCAATTCCTTCCCTCCGGCCTCCCCCCGCTCTCCCCACCCCTCCCATCCCATCCTGTGATGTTTGCAATCTCAGTGGGCAGAAAGCTCTGTTTTCTAGAGCTTCCTGTTAGCAGTAGCTCCAGAATTGCCCCTGAAGTTAAGGAATCAAATCATGCAAGTCCTAAAGCAGAAAAGTCAGGCTTTACAATGTAAAAAAATGTACCTGGAGACCTAGTTCGGAGCATCGCACATTAGAGATGGGATACACATGTGGGTGGTGGGAGGCTCTCATGCGTCCACTAAGGGATCCGTCACATAGCAGCAAGTTCTCAAGCTTTACTTGAGATCATGAGAAAGGTTTCAGGGGTTTTTCCCAGCAGATGTCCAATCTTGTCAGCCTGTGCTAGGATCCAGGGATCTCAACATGGATACTCGAGTGAGTTGGACCAGACTTCCAAAGACAATGGTCAAGGGGATTGTGCAAATCTCTGAGAAAGTAGGTTTTTTAGTGCAAATACAAGGTCTTCATACAGAGTATAGGTATTGGGCAGTCCCCAGCTGGACAGTCCCATTTCCCTAGAATTTTTTGATGGGGATTTCCCTGCATTAGACTAAAAAGTCATGACCAACCAGATAACATGTTACAATTTCCTACTTTCTAAATTATGTTGCTTGTTAATCCCCAGGTAACTTTTCTAATACATTTGCTTCCTAAAATCTATAAGCTCATCCTTATCCTGCACCCCAGGACACTATGCTGCCTACTACTGCCATTTGGTAGAGTGGGGTGTCTACCAAGGGTGGACCACACATCTTCTATGTTTGTTTAACGACTTGGAACACTTAACAATGAACTCGATGTTTGTGGTATTCACCTCATTCTAATTATATATAGCCTCCATCCAGTCCACAGACTCAACTATAAACCCGTGAAAAGAAGTTAACTGAAAAAAACGAAAAGGACTAGATTAAATAGCATTCTCAGGCTCTTCTGTTTCATTCTCTGAAAACTGTTTTTAAAATTTTAAGCCTGACTACAGGTCTCTATCTAATAGATTGACTCTACTTTCCTGTCTTAGTGAATAGTAAACTCAGCAGAGCATCCAAAGAGTCTTTGGAAATGGTCCCAGAGAACATTTGATGGAAGTTGTCATCTCAGCTTCCACTCCTGGCTTACAAGCAACCTTCTGCCCCACAGTTGCATGGTCCACTCTAAGCTTGTTATCCAGATGGGAGCAAATTTGTTCTATGTCTCTTGACCCCACCCATGTGGCCCTTCTCTTATCTGTCCCACTTATATTTGGTAGCATCGGGCTCATAAGTAAGAGAAAAGCATATTAGAGCGAGCAAGAGTTATAAGGGTCTCAAGGATACTGTTAATTCCTACTCCTATGATACCTGACCTCTCCTGCCCCTCCTCCACCCCAAAACTTTATTAGGGATTTCAGTGTTCTTAAAAGTCAGCCTCTAGAATCTACCCTGGAGTAGGTTCATAATTACACTTCAATAAGCCTATAAAATCACAATTCGTTCCTGTACTAATGTCATATTGCAGCCAAAGGATTCCAAACTGCTAATGAAAGGGCAATACTAATTTGCCACACTGAGCTTATCAGGGCAAGACGGTAGGCTACTTATTTGCTAAATCTTAGAATAATTTTTATCACCAAAAGTAGAAACAAAGGAAACAAACAGAAAACACTCCTGAGGTTTAAACTCAGTTATTGACTTATTTAGCACAGATATTAAGGAGGGAGCTCTGATGGCCTAGTGGTAAGGAGCTATGCTGCCAATCCAAAGGCACCTGGTTCAAATCCACTAGCTGCTCCACGGGAGAAAGATAGGCAATCTCCTGCCCTGACATTTACTGCCTCAGGAAACCCACTGGAAGGTCAGCTAGGAGCTTATTCTGTCTTGATGGTACATACCAACATTCCTTAAGCATTCTAGTTAACGGTATCTAAAACCACTATGTGTAAACTCCTTCCCCTCACCCCCAAACACCACCCCATTCAGCAAAATGGTAGGTTTTTTCCTTTAAGAATACAGATGGTTTCAACTTTTTTATACAATGTTGTTGTTAGGCTCCTGTTCATAGCTACCTTAAGTGAAAAAAGAGAAACATTGCCAAGCCCTGTATCAAACCTCACAATTGCTGCAGTCACTGTGTCAATTCATCTGGTTGAAGGTCTTCCTCTTTTTCATCGGCCTTCTGGTTTACCAATATAGGATCCTTCTCCAGGTAATGTTATCCCTCCAGATAACACGTCCAAAGCACATGAGATGAAGCTTTGCCATTCTCCATTCTAAGGAACATTCTGACTGTACTTCTTCTAAGACAGATATGTGCATTCTTCTGCTAGTCCATGGTATATTTCATATTCTTTTCTAATACCTCCATTCAAAAGCACCAATTCTTTTTTGGTCTTCCTTATTCACTGTTGAGCTTTTACATCAATATGAGATGGCTGAAAATACAACGACTAGGGTCAGATGTACCTTAGTCATCAAAGCAACATCTTTGCTTCTGAGCACTTTTAAGAAGTCTTTGAAACACATTTGCCAATGTAAGATGTCTTTGATTTCTTGTTTCATGTTTGGTCCATGAAGCACTGCTTCCCTCATGCCCAAACACCCTAAGAGCTGAAGGTGAGGCCGGTGCTGATGAAGGTTATGTCTAATATTTAAGCTTACTTAGCAACATGGAAAACTCATCTCTGGGTGTTATGTTGCATACTGTAAAGAAAATAGTGTAACTATATTGGCAAAATATACTAAAATTATGAAAGTTAATAAGAACACTGATTATTTCAAATGCATAAAAGCCCAAGTACAGAACTCAGTATTCTTTTTTTGTAAATGATCAGTATGCTCCTATTTCAACTATTGCAACCCCCAACACAAAAATCTATCCATATTCAATTTCCTCTTTATTTGAAACATTTCTCACGACCCTAATAAGCAGAGACTAGTTGGCTTAGTGGTAAGGGATTGGGCTGCCAGCATAAAGGTACTCCATTCGAATCCACCAGTGGGAAGGAGAAGGATGGGCAATCTCTGATTCGCTGCCTCTGAAAACCCGCTGGAAGTTCAGCTCTGAGTCGGTTCTGACTTAGCAGTCCACAACTACAGTCATAGTCTGTAGGGAGTTGTGCTGCTAACCCAAAGGTGGGACCTCTCCGGAGGTTCAAATCTACCATCAGCTCCCAGGGAGAAAGATAGGCAATCTCCTTCCATGTGATTTACAGCCTCAGAAAACCCAGCAGAGGCTGAGCTTTGAGTCATTTCTCACTTCATGACAATGACTTAGGACAATTTTAAGAGAAAGGTCGGACATTTCCATAGATGAATTCACCAAATCTAGACAATACAATCATCCACCTAGACAATACAGGTAGTTTCTACAATAACTACAAAGTTGAGGGTTTTAAAAAGTTTTAAGCATTTTTTAAAAGTAACATTTAGCTTGTGGTGTTTCCTGTGTATCATGGAGTCAATTTGGACTCACTGTGACCCTGCAGGGTGGAGTAGAACTACCTGCCAGGGCTTCCTAGGCTACAAATCTTTATGGGAACAAATCACCAAGTCTTTTCTCTAATAGAACCACGACAGCCTTCCAGCCTTAAGTCAAGAGCTTAACCATGGTGGCACTAAGGAACCTTAATATTTAGTATACTAACTCTGTAACAAGGGTTCTAGTGGCCTAGCAGATAGGAAGTTGATCTTCCAACCCAAAGGCAAGAAGTTCGAATCCACCAGCATGTTCAGAAAAAGATAGGCAATTTCATCCCACGTGCTTTGCAGCCTCTGAAAACCTGCTATAGGGGCCAGCTCCGGTAGATGGGAATGAGTGAAAATGCCAACTCTGTGACAAACTACTGGAAGTTTGCGAGAGGAAAAGCAACCAATGGATCATTTTCTCCATTGTCTAATTTGATAACTAAATAAAGATGGTCGCTATGAGTCGCAGGCGACTCGATGGCACATAACAACAACAACAACAAATAAAGATAACCTGCTTCAACTTATTAGCTGGAGATCCTGAGGCTACTGAGTCAGAACAAGCCACTTGTGAAAGTGAGATAAATTCTGACAACACTGTTCTGAACTCTGCTGGTAGGAAGCCGTGCCAATGGTCATGCCTGAGCTATGAGATAATGGGTATTTCAAAATGTTTGTCCCATTTCAAAGCCCAGCCATGCTTCCACCCCATCACCTAAGCATCCCACACAGACAAAAATGAACTCAGAGGCTGGAGCACAAACTTCATCCAGAAGCAAGCAGGGTTCTTTCCCTTCTTCCTGGCTCATGTCGAACTTTATTGGTCCAGCCCCAAAATAACTGCAGCGCACATGTGATGTGATTCTTGGTGTGCCCACTCAAAGGAGAAAATGCCATTTGAAGTGAGGGCCAAGGGTCAAAACTGGGGAGGAGACAGCAGGCTGCATGCAGACAGCAGTTCTGAAAGTGCCTTTGGGCAAGTCTTAATTTTTAAAAGGCTTGATGTTTAAAATATAAATAGAGTAAGCTGCTTAGACTTCAGTTCTAGACACGCTGCTTTATCAAGTTTTATTGATCAATGCTGGGGAAACTTCCAGACTGGGAAAAAGAAGGGAGCTTAATTCAATTGGGCAGAAAAGTGTGAGGCTTAAGTGAACTCCCTTTAATTAGAACAAAGACAAGGAATCAAGCGCCCTTGGATAACAATGCTGAGTGGTGGGTTTGTCCTTAAGCTCCAGAAGCCTGACAGGGAGAGGAAAGGAGGGCCGGATGTGTGTGCAGTTCCTTTTCAAAGGTAAACAAATACACTGAAGAGGGAAAGGGGGGCGCATTTGCCCAGAATCATTGGCTTCGTACTTAAAATTGTTCCAGGAAAGGGCCACACCGACTATCGAAACCAAACTACTGCACCGGGAAGCTCCCCGGAGGGGCAGTCCACGGTATCTCTGAGCTGTCCGACTCCCTCCGGGACCCCCTCTTTCTGTGAGCGGTGGGGGATTTCCAGGGCTGGCGGCGCCCCAGAGAGGGGCTAGGTAGCCGGGCGGCCAACCTTGCTCAGGCCAGTCCTGTCGCCGCTTCGCTTCCCATCCCAAGCTGCTTGGCCCTTCCCCATGGCCTCCCGAGCCGCCAACGCCACTCACACCCCTGGGCCAGCTCTCAGTTCTAACCGGCTTCATCTCGGGTTAGGCTCCCCTTCACCGCCAGGTTCCCAGAGCTCTTAACTCCAGAGCGTCACAGGCAGACCCTGCCCGGCGTTTACCACCATGACCCCAAAGGAGCCCCCACAGGGGGCCCCAAAGGATGTACTATTACTCCCGCGCCCCTAGCTTTAGCTCTAATAAAATCACTAGTCCTAACAGCCAGGTCCCCAGTTTCAGGACAACTTCCTGCTCAGCTCCAACCAGACCACCCCCTCCCAGCACAGAATAAACCTCCCAGACTCTGCGCTCTGGATTCCAGGGATTCCCGCGGGCTGGGACCCCGCCCTCTCCCGCCCTCTCCCGCCTCAGTCTCCCCAGAAAGCGCGTGTCCTCCCAGGGTGCCCCAGTGCCGCCATCGGAGGCGCAGAACCCCTGTGCCTGCCTGGCCTGAATCAGGGGCTACATCCCCCCGTGGCGCCCGGGTGGAGAGAGACCACGCAGCCAGCAATCAATGGTTCTGGTTTTCCTGTAAAGCCCAGCAGGGTGTGCGCGATGACTGGAGGGAGGACCCGAGTTTATTTTTTAAAAAATATAAGTAATAAAACAGTCACAGGGTTGGCTCTTCCTCAAACCTAATAATTCAAATCCACATGCCCATAGCCCTTCCCAGCCAGGCCACTTCCTCATCCACGCTGCACTTCGCAGGGACAGTAACAAGCCCTTCGGGAGGATCCAGAGGCGCCAGACCCTCCCTAACTACCCTTCCCACACCAGGCCCCGACAACTGCGGGGACAAGATGCACAGGTCATTCCGCCCCAGCGTGGACACCCACCTCTGGGCGCTAGGTCCCGGGGGCGCAGTCTTTATGCTCCTCCTCGGGGCGTCCAAGGAGATCCCGGGGAACAGCGCGCGGCAGCCCCGAGCTGGGGCGAGCGCATCTGCCGGGAGCTGGGGCGCCGGGCGCGCAGGAGGCGGGGAGCGCGGCCCGCCTATTCTCCGGGCACCCGCCCCTTCTCCGCCCAGCTCTCAGCACGGCTGCCCCTCCTCACCCCCTCCCCACCCACCTCCACCTTCCCCTCCGTGACTTCCATGGAATCTGGGCCCAAACAAACAGAATGAATGGATTGACTGCACGGAGGGATGGTAGCATTCTAGCATTCGGCAAGACGAAGCATGCATTTCCTAAATGGAGAGAAGGCTCTGCGCCTGGGAACGTGGACGTGTGTTCACACACGGATGGGTGTGTCTCGTGTGTGCCTGAGGACATGTGTGTACACTTCTGTGTCTGAGTGAACATGGACGTGTATGGGGGTCCGTTTGTGCGTCCACACGCCAGCTGCTGAATTCCTACCCTGGAGAGAGGGAGCCCCTCACCCGGTTACTCGGCACCACCACCCGAAGAACCGCCACTGGGTGTGGCTTCGGAGAGCCCCAGATATGCTCCAGGCACTGAAGGGAAGCCTGGGACCCTTTTAACTCCCGGGCTTGCCAGAGCCTGCAGGCTGCCCTCGGTGATGTGGCAGCCGGTGGCCTGGTGTCAACGCGCGCGTGTTAACAAAGCCGGCGGTGGGGAAGGAGGCAGCTGATCCGCTGCGTGGGGCTCGGTTAGGCGGGTGGCCAGCCATCCCTCACTCCTGAGCTGTCTGAAATTTCAGTCTGTCATCCCCTCCCCCTCCATGAATATTTAAATAATGTTAATGACCCTTTGAAAATGGACGGACTCGAAATCCTGAGAGACAACACGAGGGCACACCAAGAAAATAGCTTAAAAAAAAAAGGCAGGCTGTTGTCTTACTTCACTTTAGGACACGTTTGTTCTCGGAATATAATAAAAAGTCAGATTTCTTCAATCTGCCTTTCTTTCAGGCATGAGTGAGTTTTCATTTACCCAGCTCTGAATCTCTCCTCAGCTTTGGACCAGGAGCCCCTGTTTCTCTCCCAGGGCGCACTTCATCCTAGTCTGGCCTGCTTCTTTCTGAAGCCCGGCACATGGCCAGGTGGGGGCAGGGTAGGGGTGAGGTGGGGGGTGTCAAACCAAACACAGCTGGGGAAAGACAGCTGCAGGGTTGGAGAGGTATTTCCTCACCCAGGTCTGTGATTCCCAAAGCTGGGCATATATGGAAACGGCATATAATTGAAAAGTGGCCAGAAAGCTTATCCCATAACTACTTATTATTGGTGCCCTCTGCGCCGTCCTTGCCTTGAGCTCTTCTCACACTTTTATATACAAAAGGAGATAAGCTTTATCATTGAGTTGTTCTCCTCAGGGTTCCTGGAAGCCAATAGGCTCCTCTTTCTTGGCGTTTAGGAATTGTTTCAGCGTCCTTTGTCTGTTTCTTAGGCTACTGACTTTCAATAGAATTTACTGACTACCGAGTGGCCCGAGGTTCTTCTTTCCTCTTTCACCCCACCCCCTAACCCTCTTCCCCTTTTGGCTCCATGAGTCGCTGACACAGAAAAAGTTAATAGATATTCTGTGCCCTGCATCCTTATCCATTTATAACATTTTATTATCATGTAAGGAACTCATATTGAAATGAGCATGTTTGGAAATCTACCCTCTTTATATAGACTATAGCATAAGTCTCCAAGAAATGATTCTAAAAGTACAGCTTAGGTGATAATCTTACAAACATCATCAAGGCAGCCGCCTCATTGCAGTTACTCACATCTTTTTAAACTAGATTAAGTGAAAATTAATAAAGATATTATTAGAAAGAGTAAAGCAAGTCATACTGACTTTGTTCTCAATTTTGTCTTACTGGCAGTGTTTCATTAGTGTTAATTTTAAAGTTCTGAGATCTTATAAAAATATCAGGAATATCAGCTTAGGAAAGATGCAGATTTAATAGGCGTTAAATGGTAAGAAATGTTTTCTTCTATCTGATAAGGTATTTAAAGAGGTAGCAATGGTTAAATAAAAAGGTTTTCAATATAAAAGGCTAGGTACAGACCAGTTGTTAATTGTTCAATAGTCAACATTTCCTCATTTCTTTTTCCCCTAAATCAATGGTTTTCAATTGGAATAATTTTGCCTCCCTAGGCAGCATCGTGAGGGATCGTGAAAAGATTGAGATTGTAAACAGCTTTAGTTTGCATGGATCCATAATCAACATTCTCGGCACCAGCAGCCAGGAAATTAAAAGAAATATTGTGTTAGGAAAGTCCGCTGTCAGAGAACTCTCCAAAGCATTGGAGAGCAATTACGTCAGTCTGGAGACTAAGGTGTGCCAGATACAGGCCATGGTCTTTGCAGTCACTTGCTATGCATCAAAGAGCTGGACAATGACTAGGGATGATAGAAGGAGAAATGATGCCTTTGAGCTGTGGTGTTGGAGAAGAGTATTGAATATACTATAGACTGCTAAGAGAACAAACAGGTTTGTCCAGGAGAGGGTTAAACCAGGCTGTTCCTTGGAGGAAAGGATTCTGCAGCTTCATTTGACATAATTTGGACATGTTACAAGGAGGGACCAGTCCTTGGAGAGGGATGCCATGCTTCGGAGGGTGGAGGGGCAGCACAGGAGAGGAAAACCCTCGATGAAATGGATTGATTCAATGACGGGGTAATGGGCATAGGTGTGTCAGAGACAATAAGATTGGCACAGGGTTTAGGGCTGTTGTAGATAGGGTTGTATTGAGTCGCAGGCAACTCAACAGCACAGAACAACAACAGGCCTTCCCCCAACATAAAATATTTGGCAAAGTATATTTTTTGTCACAACTGGGGCCAGAGAGCTACAAAAACTGAGATGCTGCTAAATTGTTTGTAATGCAGCGCTGAAGGTTGTAGCTCTCAAAAACCAGTAAAGTATCTGGCACCAAATAAGGAGAAAGCTGAGCAATCTTGCCCAAGACCAAGACAATATCTCTCTAAATCAGTACAAAGGACTAGAAGTATCAGAAGTACCTCTGCTTGTAAAAAAATCAGAGTTCTCCCACCTTTATCTGCTAAGTGTGAGAAGAGCCAGATGATCCTTCAGAACAGGAAGCTTGAGAAACACTATTGTTGCTATGTACTGTAGAGTCAGAACTGACTCATAGCTGACCCTCCAGTGAGTTTCCAGAGGCATTAAATCACACCAGAGGAGACTGCCCACCTTTTTCCCATTGAGCAGCTGGTGGATTTCAACTATGTGCTTTTGGATGGACAACCCAGTTCCTTATCACTAGGCCACCAGATGGCCCTTTAAGAAACACTGCGGATGAGAAAAGTTGGTTATTGTCCAATGTGTGCTCACAGGTTAACTGCATAATTTACTCCTTAACATAATGGTTGTTACTGCACAGAGGATGCTGTGAATTGGGAGGTCTTGTGACTTTGTTCTAAGGGAGTTCCATGATGCACTGGCTAACCCCAAAGTAGCTCTCTGGCTGTTCAAATCCAGCAGTGGTTTCCTGGGAGAAAGCCAGGCAACCTCCTCACACACAATTTAAAGCCTCTGAGGTTTTTTTTTTTTTTGAGCATCAGCTATGAGTTGGTTCTGATGTGAGGCAATGAGTTTGAGTTTATATTGTAGAAAAAGCTCCTTTACTCTCCTAACTGTACCTTAGGTGTTTATTTGAAGCAAATCAAGGCTTACAAGTTCTGTGAAAACAAAAAACCAGCATGTGTTAAGGTCACCTGCTTCCAAGGGTCCTAGACCATCGATGACACAAAACCTTCCCTGGAGATTTGGTTTGTGGAAGAGATCAGAATTTCACGGTGGCCAAGTGAACATTTTGTTCACGTTGCCTCTCTTTTGGTGCTGGCCCACTTTCCACTGTGCCCTGAGTAGAAGTGGCCTGGTTAGGGTTGGGGGCAGGAAGGGATGAGAGAGCTAGAATGTTCTGAACTACAAGAACAAAAAGAAAAGGCTGCGATTCTGGGAAAGGAGTCAAACTAGACACAGGCACCTCTTCTCCCTCTCCTTCCAGAACAAACTGTTGTTGTTGTTATGTGCTGTCGAGTCGCTTGCGACTCATAGGGACCCTATGTACAGCAGCCCTAAACTCTGCTCTGTCCTGTGCCAATCACACTGTCTCTGACACTCCCATCCCGATTATCCCAGTCACTGAATCAATCCACCTCACAGAGGGCCTTCCCCTCCTGCGCTGTCCCTCCACCCTTCCAAGCATGATGTCCTTCTCCAAGGACCGGTCTCTCCTCACAACATGTCCAAAGTATGTTAGAGGGAGCCTCAGAATCCTTGCCTCCAAGGAGCCACCCGGTTTAACCCTTTCCAGGACAAATCTGTTTGTTTTCCTAGCAGTCCATGGTATTCTCAATACTCTTCTCCAGCACCACAGCTCAAAGGCATCAATTCTCCTTCTATCCTCCTTGGTCATTGTCCAACTCTCTGATGCATAACAAGTGATTGCAAACTAAGTCTAGCAAATGGCAATGACCTCTCTAGATCCCTCAGAATTAGAATTTCAAAAGAATAGTTGAGCTGACACTGGATAATCACCAACACTATTAGCAGAGGTTTAAGCCTACTGGCAAGTAGCTGCACTGCAATCTCAAGGCCTGTGGTTCGAGGTCACTAGCTAGCTGCTCCAGGAGGAAGGGTGGACAATTTCCTCCCATGCAATTAATTAATTGTCTCTGAAAACCTTCTGGAGGGTCAGCTATGGGTGGGTTCTGACTCTACAGTACAAAACAAGAAGCAATTTTTATTTGCATTTAAAAGGAAACGTTTACTCCAGCCGGCTGCAGGACTTGAGATAACCAGTCAATCAACTCTTGAGATTCATAAAGATCATTTGTTTGCTTACTTCTATTATGGTTTGCCTATATCTCTGGACCTTCTAAACATTCATAGACTTCCCAGTTAAGATGTTTTTATCCATCGAGCTCTGAAGTATTCTTAGGGGTTAAAGATCATCTCTAAATTAAGCTTCACTGGCATTTTCACTGGTGGAATGATACATCTATAGAATGTTTTAACCATTAATTTTCTGAAAGCACATGCATAAGACTATTTTTTGATGAATGTCACCATGGGGCTGTCAGTCTATGAGCTTTGGGTTGTCAGATGGCTTTATCAAATGAAAACATGCCTCTAAAAAGCATCTCCAAAGCGAGGCCTGACAGCTTTGCTGAGTGACTATCATTTGTTAAATCCACTGTCATCCAGTGAATTCAGACCCCGAGTGACCCTCCACTGGGTTTTCTGAGGGAAGCTGCCGGTGGATTTGAGCTGCTGGAGGTACGAGCTTTTTGTCTGGCAGCATGCTACAGACTGAGTGGCCAGGGAAAATGTTGTCTAAATTGACGTGTATAGCTTGTAAACTCTGATGGCCTAGTGGTAAAGGAGCTGCACTGTCAACCTAAGGCCCGAGGTTTGAATTTACCAGCTGCTCTGCTGGAGAAAGATGGGCAATTTCCTCCTGTGTGATTTATAGCTTCAGAAAACCTACTAGAGGGTCAGCTATGAGTGGTTCTAACTCGATGGCACATACCAACTAGAAAACTGGGGGAAAGAAATTCAGAGCCCTTTCACTGGTAGATTCTGATCCAGGCAAATCTTGGCTAGAGACTAGGAATCTAGAATTTTGGAAGCTTTCTATCTTATTCTGTCATACAGCCTGGTCTGGAAATGACTTGGGGAAGCGTCAAGAGTCTCTTCAGAACAACTATGGGATATCATCTCACCCCAGAAAAAATAGTAAAATTTAACAGAACAGCCAACAACAAATGCTGGCGAGGTTGTGGAGAATCTGGAACCCTTATTCACTGTTGGGGGGAGTGTAAAATGGTGCAACCACTGTGGAAGGTTGTATGACGCTTTCTCAAAAAGTTGCAAATAGAAATACCACTTGACCCAGCAATTCCACTACTGGGAATATACCCCAAAGAAACTATAACTGCCGCCCAAGCAGATATATGCACACCCATGTTTATCACGGCTTTGTTCACAATAGCAAAGAGTTGGAAACAACCTAAGTGCCCATCAACAAACGAATGAATAGAGAAACTGTGGTATATTCACACAATGGAATACTATGCTGCATTGAAAAATAAGGAGCTCATGAAATATTATACAAAATGAGTGAACTTGGAGGACATTAGGCTGAGTGAAATATCTCAGTCACAATAGGACAAATATGGCAATGTGTCACTGTTGTAAAACAGGACTGACATCGGGGTTGGGGGGAGATTGAGAAAGATGGGATAAATTGTGTATACTGCATTGAAACAGATGAGGGAGAGAACTGTTTAAAAGAGATATTTCATTAGGTATTATTGTCATGACAGGAGTCCAGAACAAAGTCTGCCTAGTGGAGTAGACTTGGGGGGAGGGATTGTATAACAATGAAAGAATTTTTCTTTTACTTTTCAAAGAGAAGAGCAAACTGAGGGGAGGGGGAAGGAGTGGGCAGGGAGAAAAGTACAACAATGAATGAATAGAAATCCAAAGTCTCTGTAAACTTTCATTAAAGTTCATAGTAATAATTTTTTTTAAAAAATAGTCTCTTCAGATGGGGAAAGGAGAAAACAAGAAAGCACAGGACTGAAATGGTGTCACGTGAGAACACTTGGCTGTCAGGCTGGCTGACTCCCATGTTTGGCCTGGTTTGTGGTATTTGCCTTTCCTTCACTTCCTCTCGGGCTTAGGCTTCCTGTGCTCGAGCAAGTTCCTTTCCGGCCAGTTCCATGTTTGTTTCCTCTCCCTGCCTCCTCACACTTTGCCTTTCCTCTGTCAAACCCTCAAACATAAGGAAACGGTGACCTGATTTCATTCATCCATGCTGGTTGAGGCTCTTTTTTCAAGAACTTTAAAAATACTCCAACATTCCAATGAAATATTCTCAAACCCAAACAATGCTACAGCATGTAATGGTATTTGTTTTGTCCCACAATGTACCTAGACTATGCCTTCTAGACATTAAATGCAGTGAATGTGTCATCCAAATGGTCCATTGGAATAGACAGTTAAATGATGCCATGATTAAGAAAAAGGGAAGAAATGGAAGCCCGGGTGGCACAGTAGTTTAGCAGTGGGCTGCTCACTAAAAGGTTGGTAGTTCAAACCCGCCATCTGCTCCACAGGAAAATGAGTTTGCCGGTGGCTTCTGTAAAGATGTACAACCCTATAAGCCAAATAGAGCAGTTCTTGGAGACAATGGTGGTGAAACTCTGTCTCACATACTTTGGGTGTGTTGTTAAGAGGGGTCTGTTGTTCGTGAGGGACATCATGCTTGGAAAGGTAGAGGGCCAGCACAAGAAAGAAAGATCCTAGATGAAATGGATTGACACAGTATCTGTGGTAAATGGAGTCAGGTGTGTCAGAGATGGTGAGACTGGCTCAGGATAGGGCACGGTGCAGAGCCACTGCTGGTAGGGTTACTATGAGCTGTAATCAGATTGATGGCAAATAACAATAAAAACAAACCTGCCCTGTATGAGTTGGAATCAACTTGACAGCAATGGATTTGGCTTGATTTTGGAGTACAATAAAGAAAAAAAATATGTTATTCTAAACTAAAATCGTCAATGAAAAAAAAAAAACCCAAGGAAACTGGGGACTGGAAAAGAATGGTGAAATAGGTTATTTGGTGAAACAAAGTGGAAAAGAGAAAGAGGCTGTCAAGGTCAAAGTTCTCCTGGTGTGGAAAGTAAGAAGATATGGGACCAGCACCCCTCATTTCCAAAGGCCCCAAAGCTTATGCGCTGATCACAAGAAGTACATTGGTAATTAACAATAACAAAGTCCTATGGTGTCCAAGTTCTTTGTTTCTTGGGTAAGAATTCTATCTTATTAGCAATTGAAGCATTTAAAAAATCTACTAAAGACTCTGGAGTTCATGCCCCAATAGAGAGGCAGCATAAAACAAGGTACACTTTTAAGCAAAGCATTGAAAATAGAAAATATGCTTGATATACTTGGAATGCATGCAGTCTGTTCACGGATAAGATCAGGCCAAACCCGTCAACAATGTGGAATCTGACAGGCAAGTTTTCACTGAGAGTTTAACAAGTGAACTTGTTTCTCTGAGATCACCTATGCCCCACCCCCTTTATTGTGTACTGTGGATTCGGATCTGTCTGGCACAGGAGGAGATTGCCCCTCCTTCTCCGTGAAGCATCTGGTGGATTCGAACCATGTGCCTCCAGGATTGCAGCGCAGCTTCTTACCATTAGGCCACCAGGGCTCCCAGATGACCTATGCTTTAAAATGCAAATTTAAATTTTATTCCCAGCTCTTTCTCAATTTCAGGGAAGATGGAAAAATTATTTTTCTTTTTAATTCTCAAAAAAGGAAACTTTACTCAGTAGGCAGGAAAGGACTGCAAAGAAAGACAAACAGAAAAAGGAACAAAAGGAGGAAACTGGAAGAATGAGGTTACATTTTGGGCTGCAATCAACATCATGAAGCAAACCATAAAAGTTTGGTTGGTTTTTTCCTTTCTTTTTTTTTTTTTTAAATTTTGTGTGCGTGTACCGTCAAATCAGATCTGACTGGTACAGGAGGATATTGCGCCTCCTTCTCCGGCAGAGCATCTGGTGGATTTGAACTGTGTTCCTCTGGGATTGCACTGCAGCTTCTTACCACTAGGCCACCAGAGCTCCCCAGTTTTTTCCTTTCTTAAAGGAACTC
The DNA here is from genome assembly GCF_000299155.1 of Elephantulus edwardii. Taxonomy (NCBI): domain Eukaryota; kingdom Metazoa; phylum Chordata; class Mammalia; order Macroscelidea; family Macroscelididae; genus Elephantulus; species Elephantulus edwardii. The sequence goes on along the minus strand of NW_006399802.1, from coordinate 17,085,960 downwards.
TAGCATTTTCCTAGTTAATTGCCTAATATTTCCTTCAGAAATTTAAAATCCAGGCTGTCAATTTTGAAAAGAACTATAACACTATTCAGTTATATTAGGAAAACAAAGACTAAGTCTTGACATCTTAAATGTTGCTAATTCTGATTATCACAAAGAGAAATGCTTTGTTCTGATCTACATAATTCATTGCAAGCCACAGCCCACTCACTAGAGGGCAAACAACAAGAAACACACCTGAGTGTCACTGACACACTCACCAGACATATTCATTTTGGAAAAGATTCAGTGAGAAAACAGGCTTTTTTCTTTTATTGTACTGAAAAGATTAAATTACTTCTCATGATAAATGTTGAGGAGCTTGAGATTATTAACTGCTTTAGTTTGCTTGGCTCCACAATTAACACCCTTGGTACCAGAAACCAGGAAATCAAAAGACAAATTGCGTTGGGAAAGTGTGCTGTCAGGGACCTCTCTAGAGCAATGACGTCAGTGTGGAGATTAAGGTGCACCTGATCCAGGCCATGGTCTTTGCAATTGCTTGCTATGTGTTGGAAACCTGGACAATGACTAGGGATGATAGAAAGAGAATTGATGCCTTGAGCAGTGATGCTGGAGAAGAGTATTGAACATGCCATGTACTACCAGGAAAACAAACAGTTTCATCTGAGAGAGGGTGAAGCCAGGCTGCTCCTTGGAGGCAAGGATTCTGAGACTTTGTCTGACATACTTTGGGCTTATTGTAAGGAAGGACAAGTCCTTGGAGAAGGAAATCATGCTTGGGAGGGTGGAGGAACAGTGCAAAAGATGAAGACTCTAGATGGATTGTCTTAGTGACTGGGGTAATGGAGGCAGGTGTGTTAGAGACAGTAAGGTTGGCACAGGATAGAGCAGGGTTTAGGGCTGTCGTACATAGGGTCACTATGAGTGGCAAGTCACTCAATGGCACATAACAACAACAGCGACAACCATTAAGTTCACTGGAGATGACGGGACCATGTTAAAAAGGCATTAGAAACATCTTAAGAAAGCATTTTAAGTTTATACAATCCAAACCCCATTGCTCTCAAGGTGATCTCAACTCCTGGCAACCATCCATTGGGTTTCCAAGCCTATAAATCATTATGGGAGGAGATTGACCATCTTTCCCTGGAGAAGCAACTGGTGGATTTGAACCACTAGCCATTCACTCAGCAGTCTAACATCTAACATATTATGCCAGTTGTTGTTGTTTTGTGCCGTTGAGTTTGAACTAACCCATAGCTGATCTTCTAGTGGGTTTTTAAAAGACAATTAATCACACGGGAGGAAGTTGCCCATCCTTCTCAAGCTACATGCCTTTGGGATTGCAGAGCAGCTTTTTACTACTAGGCCACCAGAGCTCCCAGTAGAGCTCCTATAGGTTTATGTACACAAACACAAATCCACTGCGACCAAGTTGATTCAACATGTAGTGATCGTACAGGACAGGGCAAAATGGCCCTCTGGATTTTTGAGGCTATAAATCTTTACAGGATCTGTCTGTCACAATCTTTGCTCACAAAGTAACTTGTAGATTTGAACCTCCAAACTTTTGGTTGTGAAAAACCCTTTAACTTGTTGATGTCAACTCAGAGCTGACACTATCAGGTTTTCAGAGGTTGTAAATTGCCCATCTTGGTTGGCAGCCAACCAAGGCTTTGATCACTATTCTACCAGGCCTCTTTTATATACACAGAATAGGTTCATTACTTCCCTAATGAGGGAAGGTTTAAGACTAGAAAGCATTACAGTTCTTTAAATATGAAGAATGTTAATAACTTTTCTTACTGCATATTAAAGGCTTCTGTGGGAGTGGGACCATGGCCAATGTAAAATCAATTTAGAAACCACAGTATCTTAAAATAAACTGAAACATATACGCTTATATTGTCTTTGAAGATACGCCAACTTCTCAAGTAAACACACTCAGCTTCTCTACAACTTCCTGATTTTCTCCTTCCTTCCCTCTCTCTGTGCATCTTTTTCTTTCCCAACATTGCCTGGTTCTGTTTAGAAGCAGGCATTATAAACTCAAATTTGAGTTGAGTTTATTGACTTGAGAAGCTCCCAGATATCAGAAATAGGCTTAAGCAAAGACACCAGGTATCACAACAGTTTGTGACTCTTGCAAACGTCTGAGGTGCTGAAGAGCCAGGGTGCCTGCCTGCTAAGTAATTTATAGTCTCATTGAGATAAGCCAGGCCAGCACCCAGACTGGGACTGTGCAATTGTTGCTGCTACTCCTGTTTTGAACTTGGGTGTTTTCTTTACTTTCTTGGGATAGGTGGGGGCATATAAAAATACTAGAGATGTGAGTATGGAAGATATAAAGCTGAATGCCATCTAACCTCATTTCCTAGAGTTAGAAAGTCTGGGTTTAAATCCTGGGTCATCCGTTATTAGCTGTGTGGATCTGGAAAAGTTTTTCAAGCTTTCCACGCCTCTAAATCCTCACCTGTCATAAAATGAGACTATTGGGGGAAAGTTGTAAACTCGGTGCCAGGTACGATGATACAGATAAGGTCAGTGTTTGTTGTAACTAGCGAGGCAGCATGACTGCTAGACAGGAGACAGTACTTTTGCAGAACCGCACAGTAAAAAATACAGCAAAAAAAAAAAAAATACAGCAAAGCCAGGGCTCAACCCCAAGCCCACTTCCTCAGAGTTTCATCCTAATTTCTTTGTTTCAAATGGTTTTCTTTGGTATCTCTTATTGTTTCTAAAGAGAATGATAAACAACAACAATCATATAGGGCAGGAAGGGAAATGATGGTTATTTGGTTTAAAAGACAGAGTCAGACTGTAGCCCCTCACCGAAGACCTTGGCAGTAGAACAAGACCAGACTCAAACACAGCCCAGGGGTTATTCTTAGATTAGATTTGCCCATGTTGTAGTATGTGTCCAAACTTCATTTCTTTTTATAATAATTATTGTTGGTGTGTGCTGTTGAGTTGGAATCAAGTAATAACTATCCTTCCCAGCAGGTTTTCAGACACAGCAAATCACATGGGAGATTGCTTATCCTTCACAGAGCAGCTGGTGGATTCGAACTGTGTCTTTGGGATTGCATCACACCTTCTTACTACTAGACCACCAGAGCTCTCTCTCTTTTTTTTTTTTTACATTTAAAAAATTTTTTTTGTATGCGTACCATCAAATTGGATCTGACTGGTACAGGAGGAGGTTGTCCCCCCTTCTTCAGCAGAGCATCTGGTGGATTCGAACCATGCATCTCTGGGATTGCAGTGCAGCTTCCTGCCACTAGGCCACCAGAGCTCATCCAGAGCTTTTTTTTTTAAAAAAAAAACAAAAACTAACAATAGTATTCTATTAAAATAATATTCTACTGTATGTATACACTACGTTTTGTTTGTTTGACCACTCATTTGTTGAAGGACATTTATGTTGTTTCTACCTTAAGGCTACTGTGAATACCGCAGTATCTGAGTCCCATAGTAGGTGCAACTATGTGGAATTTGTTGGGAAGGAGAGTATCAGTGAGACCACTTAGGAACTGTAGTAGGTAAGAGGAGAGAATAGCTTAAAAGTAGGAGTGCAGTGTGGAGTGGTGAGAAGTGGTCAGGTTCCAGGTAGAAGGTGGAGCTATCTCAGGTATGCAGTACAAAGCACTACACTTAGAAAGCATTCAGAACATACTTAGCAAAGTCTGGTCCAAATACTTTCTTAATCTCATTACAGTAAAATGTTGAGCTTGGGTTTTGTTTTTCTTTTTCCATTCTTATGATGATTTTATTGAATCAGAATTGAACTGAATGCGTATTCCACTGTTGCTGTAAAGTTAGGTTTGCATAGGGCATTTTTCTCCAAGTTTTTGTTTTTTGTTTATAATAATCACAATTATTTTTCACTTCTTCTCTCATAAAAGATGGATATAATCAGAGGAACTATTATATATATATATATCTCAATATTATGTCTCAATATTATGTATATCAATTATGTTAAGTGGTTAAAGAAAACACAACTTTTCCCAACTGGGTGAAAAGAAAGCCTACCACCTGGGAATAAACATTTGGTAATATCATCTCAGACAAGAGTCTCATAATGACAGTTTACAGAATACTCTTGGGCCTCCACAAGAAAAAGACTGATAATCCAATTACAAAATGGGCAAAAGAAATGGAAAGAATTTTCACAGAGGAAGATAACTCGAATGGCAAACACACATATGAAGATGTGCTCAAAAATAATCACTGGCAATAAAAAAGATGCAAATCAAAACCACAGCTATCTCATTCCATTAGCAGTGGCAAAGTTTAACAGGGCAACAAGTAATAAATGTTGAAGAGGATGTGGTGAGAAAGACACTCTTATACATTGTTGGTGGCATTGTAAAATGGAACAATCATTCTGGAAGGCAGTTTGGTGCTTCCTCAAAAAACTGAACATAGAAATTCCATATGACCCAGCTATTCCACTACTTGGAATATACTCTGAGAAAATGAGAACTGAGGCACAAACAGAGATTTGCACACCAATGTTCACTGCAGCATTATTCACCACTGCAAGAACATGGAAACAGCCCACATATTCAACCACAAACGAATGGATTGAGAAATTATGGTACAGTCACACATGGAATACTACACAGCATGCAGCAGATAGGATTTTGTAAATTATTACCTAACTTGGGAGGGTCTGGAGAACATTATGCCAAGTGAACTAATTCAGTCCCACAGGGACAAATATTGTATAAAACCATTATTGTGGAATGAATATAAGGATCCAAGGAGGATGTAGGAGGGTGGAATCAGAGGGATGAGGATGTGCAGGGGGAGGGGAGGATTAATCATGGAGTTGTACAGTTGAGGAGATTAGGAAAATGGAAAGAATCTGTTCTCAAAAGCAATGTATTCAAGTTTTGTAAATAAACTAGTATTAAAAAAAAAGAAACATGAGGTTAGATCAGAATTGTAACAATGGTAATTTTTTGTGTGTGTGTCACAATTCTGATGATTTAGTTTTTTAATTTTTATTAAACTTTATTAATTTTAATGGTATTTTAACATGTTGCATATGATCTACATTATCAACACTCATTTCATGTTCACAAACTTCTAAATGAATAGACTTGAAAGGGATATTTAAAAACCAGCACACAAGCATTTTGAGCATTACTGAATTCTAATTCCTGGGATTCTAAATTTCATTTAATTCAGATGATTTTCCAATTTACTCTTTGATACTTTATTTTATTATTTTGTGGGTGTGTGCACCGTCAAACCAGATCTGACTGGTACAAGAGATTGTTCCTCCTTCTCCAGCAGAGCATCTGGTGGATTCAAACCATGCACCTCTGGGATTGCAGTACACCTTCTTGCCACTAGGCCACCAGAGCTCACCTACTCTTTGATACTTTCAATTACTGCTAATTTATCTATGTGCATACCTTTTTATATGCTAGTTAAGAACTTTGCTGTTGCTTTAGTTGCTAGCTAAATAAAGTAAACTAACTAGTTTTAAAAATCTCCCATTTGATCTGATTTTGAGGGAAACTTTTTCATTTTTTTAACTTTTTAAATTATTAATTTTAATGAAAGTTTACAGAGACTTTGGATTTCCATTCATTCATTGTTGTACTTTTCTCCCTGCCCATTCCTCCACCACCTCAGTTCACTCTTCTCTTTGAATAGTGAAAGAAAAATTTTTTCATTGGTACACTATCCCTCCCCTGAAGTCCACTCCACTATGCAGCCTTCATTCTGGACTCCTGTCATGACAATAATACTTAACCATATAGCCCTCTTAAACAGTTCTCTCCCTCATCCGTTTCAATGCAGTATACATTATTTATTCCATCTTTCTCAGTCTCACCCAACCCTGATGTCTGTCCCATTTTACAACAGTGGCACTATGCAGTATTTGTCCTTTTGTGACGGAGGTAATTTCACTCAACATAATGTCTTTCAAGGTCACCCACTTTGTATAATATTTCATGAGTTCTTTGTTTTTCAAAGCAGCATAGTATTCCATTGTGTGAATATACCAGAGCTTCTCTATCCATTCATTTGTTGATGGACACTTGGGCTGTTTCCAACTCTTTGCTATTGTGAACAAAGCCATGATAAACGTGGGTGTACATATATCTGCTTGGGTTATGGTTTCTTTTGGGTGTATTCCCAGTAGTGGAGTTGCTAGGTCAAAGGGTATTTCTATTTGCATCTTTTTGAGAAATTGCCATACTGCCTTCCATAGTGGTTGCACCATTTTACACTCCCACCAACAGTGAATAAGGGTTCCATTTTCTCCACAACCTTGCCAGCATTTGTTGTTTGCTGTTTTATTAAATTTTTCTATTCTTACCGGGGTGAGATTATATCTCATAGTTGTTTTGAGGGACGCTTTTTTAAAAAAACAAAGTACTAACTCACTAACTCACGACAGCTTTTAAAAATTGTGTTGGGAAAAGTTTACTTGACCCTTAGATAAATAAATTGTATAATAAAAATAACTAGATTTGCTATGAGACAATTCCAAAGGGAATTTGATATTTCATAAGAAATGATCACCTTGAATTTCCAACACTTTCCATAGGTGAATTCACTTGCCCTTTGATTTTTCTTTGTATTATTTTTATTCTTCTTCTTATTGTTTTTGTATTCATTCCTTTATCATAAACATGGCTATCTGCAGACCTATTATTTGTAAAAATGGATATGTGGCTTAAAAGTTACTGATTCCCTCCATGGAGAAAGCACACTCTTTCTCTGTTCTTTGCTATTTATAGCCTGTTCTTTGCCATGGATCTGAATTCCAGGTGAATGACTGACTGGTTGTGCAGTTCACATTTCTGATAAAGGTCCAGGTAGGAAAACATGTATGAATCAGGGGCTGGAATCTGGTCTGGCTTTGTGGACCCCAGTACATGCTCTGAAGGCCGAATCTTGGCTCCTGAGGAAGGCAGGACCTTCTTACTTCACCTTTATGCCTCAGTTTCCAAGTGTGTCTCAGGGTTGATTTCATACTTATAATAGTGATAGAACATACCTTCTGAGTTCTTAATAGGTATTAGCTAATATTGTACTCCAAGTGAAACTCCTAGCACCTGGTTTGTGGATAGGTAGTTGAGATCTACAGCAGAAGCCATAATTCCATTTTGACTTTTAGAATTAACTCAGGGGAGCTCTAGTGGCCTAGTGGCAAGGAGCTGCAACTACAATCCCAGAGGCTTACGGTTCAAATCCACCAGATGCTCTGCCGGGAAAGGAGGGACAATCTCCTCCTGTACCAGTCAGATCTAATTTGACGGTACACTCACACAAAAATAAAAAAAAAAATTTAAAAAAAAGAATTAACTCAGAGAGCATTTGGTTTCTTTCTGACCAATCAACCAGTCATATGCCTTTATTGTCAGGCAAAATGCAGTTGAAAATAGATTACAATTCCTAAGCAAATCCACATTCACTCACTCACTCAATCACTCATTGTCATGGAGTCAGAACCAACTCATAGCTGACTCTCCAGGGTAGTTTCAGAGGCTGTAAATCTGGGAAGAGTGCTCATTTTTCTCCTGCAGCGCTGCTGTGGATTCCAAATGCCAGAGAAGTGCCATCTTTGTGTTAGCAGCACAACTTCCTATGAACTATGCCACCGCAGCTCCCCGGCAAGCCCAGGGCTGGGCAATTTCTTTAAACAGGTAACTGGAAGTTTTCTTGGAAATAGTAACATGTTAATTACTTTAAGCTAAAAGTTGGAGTACTAGTGACTGTGATCAGATCTTCATGATCATGTAGACGAGACCTAGAATTAATCTGGAAACTTTTCTAATCTGTAATCGTGTATGTGTCTCAATCACGGTTCTTTGCACACTTCCATAGTTCCACCTGCACTGGTGCTGTGCCATCTGTTATAATCTGGTGGTGATTTTCTTTCCCCCCAATTATGTAAAAAAGCCCACGGCTGTGGATGAGCAATGGGAGAAGGTGCTGGAGTCAGTGAGCCTGGTTCAGGATAGGGCAGAGCTCAGAACTCTTCTACATAGGGTCTCTATGAGTCACAGGCAACTTGAAATTCTGTAATCATTGTCTTTGTCCTGTTTAAAGGTAGTAAAAGGATCTCTAGAGAACATTTGTGAATCTGGATTGCCTTTTCCCCTTCGATGATGATGATGATGATTACTCCGAGCCAGTCAGCTACTTTGTAACTGTCATGTGGCCTCTTCAAAGAGCCAGAGATGTCTTATAACAGATTGATTCTAGACTAATTCCTTTTACAGGATTACAGCTATGTTATTTTTTGTTTTTTAGTTTGTTTTCTTCTAATATTTTTATTGGTTTGCCCACAATCATTTATATACATTTTGTTTCATGCACATAAAATGTGCTTTATATAATCTTTCATTATATTGTGTTTTGTTTGTTAGTTGTGTTTTATATACTTAATCACTATAAACTTAGACCTATTATTACCTTATCTTTCCCATTACTCATTGAATTGTTCCCATTCCTTCACCCCTGCATTCACCCACTAACCTCTGCTATTATAGTGATTTCTCTCTTTCCTCTTTTCCCGCCCCTTCTTCCTTTCCCCTTCCCCTTTTGAATATTTATACACATCCTGCGCAATTCATAGCTATGGTCTTAATATTACATTATAATGACAATATTTTTCTAATTACAAAAGAAATTTTCATTGCGTGGGAGGCAAGAGACTGCAGACTCTAGAGTCACACATCGAGGATTAAATCCCAAACCCAGGCTTGTTAACTCTGCTCCTGAAAGAAGTTGCTTACCCTCTCAAAGTATTTCTTAATCTGTACAACAGACAAAGGGAGCTCTGGCAGCCTAGTGGGTAAGGATCTGCGCTGTCAACCCAAATGCAGGCAATTCAAGTCCACCAACTACTCTGAGGGAGAAAGATGGGTGGTCTCTTCCTCTACAACTTACAGTTTCTGAAAAGGTGCTGGGGAGTCAGCTTGCTGTAGGTTCAGACTTCACAGCAATGACTTAGACTCTGATATTAGACAAATACCTGAGTGTTAAATGTAACAATGCAAGTAAAGTGTTTAGCATAATGTCTGGCCCATAGTAAATGCTGGGAAAAGAAATGGAGGAAATCAATAAGGAAAGGAAGAAATCACAAAGGGTGAAGGCAGGAGAAAAGAAGAGTGTAAGGGAAGAAGGGAGAGATGGATGGAAAAATGATGGTGATGGAGAGAAGAGACACAGGTCACTAAGTCTGATAAAATATACATGGATTTTAAAAAAAGGTTCACTCAAGTGCCAAATGCTAGAAAAACTGCACAGAAACAGGATGTATGTATGTTTTTGTTTAGGGCGGGGAGGGGAAGATGCTCTGCCTCTTTTGCAATGTCTTTTAGGAGGGATTTTCCTAGGTCACTCATGGGTTAAACTTCATGACAAACTTAGACATTTTTTTCATATTTGGGGTTTATTCATATTTCTTTTGCAAAAACAGTGAATTTAAAACACATTAACAATGATAGTTATTAGAAGATGCATCATCCACTAAAATAGTTGGTCTATTTCTCAACTTAAGATTTTTTTCCAAAATAGTCGAAGTTTTTATTAATTACAAAGACTACTACCAAAATTTGAATCCACTTAAATATAGCATGCCATATTTAACACTTAACACTACTTTTAAGTAAATGAATTTTTTGGTAAAAGTGAATATTGTTGTTGTGCCCTGTAGAGTTGGAACCAACCCACAGGAGATTTCCAGAAGTAGTAAATTGCCTGGGAATCTTCTCCCGCAGGGCAGTGGGTGGATTTGCATCATGTACCTTGTATGCCAGGGATGAGTCCTATCTTCATACCTTTTCAACCTGTATGCAGAACAGATCATCAGGGAGGCTGGGCTCTATGAGGAGAAATGTGGCATCAGAATTGGTGGAAAATCCATAAACAATCTGTGTTATGCAGATGACACAACCCTGCTCCCTGAAACTGAGGAGGACCTGAAGTGTTTGCTGCACAGGGTTAGGGACTGCAGCCTTCAATATGGATTGAGGCTCAATGTCAAGAAGACAAAGATTCTCACCACTGGACCAATTGGCAGTATCAGGATGGATGGTGAAGAGACTGAGATTGTTCACAGCTTTAGTTTGTTTGGCTCCACAATCAACGCTCTTGGCACCAGCAGCCAGGAAATTAAAAGATGTATTGCCATTGGAAAGTCTGCTGTTAGGTACTGCTCTGAAGTACTCAAGAGCAGTGGTGTGTACAGGCCATGGTCTTTGCAATCACTTGTTATGCATCAGAGAGCTAGACAATGACCAAGGAGGATAGAAGGAGAATTGATGCTTTTGAGCTTTGGTGTTGGAGAAGAGTGCTGAAAGTGCCATGGACTGCTAAGAAAACAAACAGATTCATCCTAGAGAGGGTTAAACCGGGCTGCTCCTTGTAGGCAAGGATTCTGAGGCTTTGTCTGACATACTTTGGTCATGTTGTAAGGAGAGACCGGTCCTTGGAGAGGGACATCATGCTTGGGAGGGTGGAGGGCAGGTGCAGGAGGGGAAGGTCCTCTGGGAGATGGATTGATTCGGTGACTGGGGCAATCAGGATGAGTGTGTCGGGGGAAATGCGATTGGCCCAGGATAGAGCAGAGTTTAGGGCTGTTGTACATAGGGTCACTATGAGTCGCAAGTGACTCGACGGCACATAACAACAACAACCACCACCTTGCAATGGCAGCACAATTCCTTACCACTAGGCTACCTTACTTGTGGTGTAACATAGAAATGCAGATATTTAGGATTATTATTGGGTTTTTTTTTTTGAAGACTGGTCTCAAGCTCAGGTATTTGGGGACTGTGGTCTCCTAGCAAATATCTCAGGATATCCGTATGTTGAATCTCTCCAGACTCTGTGAAAGGTCTTTGTTTCACTCTAAGCCTACCTTCCCTTATTTACCGGAGATGCAGTTCTATTTTATTGTATTCATGAGTCAGTGCAGTAGAATAATAATGAGAAATGTAATCAGAATGCTGATAGGACGCACATTCAAGGACAAACCAGAAAAACAACTAATTCTCTTGGATAAAAATCTAATTTTATTCCACCAGGTGAATTCCAGTTTGCATTTGAAGAACTGTTGTAAACAGAACTTCATAAAAGCTACCTGATTTATCAGGGGCAGTGGGGCAAGGAAGAACTGCTTTATATTCCTGGATTACCTTTTTGTTCTGCTGGGAGAAGCAGTATGAGTTAGGCATGAAGAGTGAAGGCTGTGCCTGGGTGGATCTGAGCTTAAATAACATTAAAACAGTCTAGGACTTGATATAGAAATTTGTTATTATTTTATAGCTTCTTCTCCTATTGAATGAATAATTTTGTCTGAACCCTTACTTCCTCCTTTTACATATAATTTACATGTATGTCATGATTTTCACTACATTATACAGTGACACAACCTTGCTTTCTGAAACTTAGGAGAGCCTGAAGCTGTAGAAGGTTAAGGATGTTAGTCTTCAATATGGATTGAAGCTCAACATCAAGAAGATAAAGATTCTCACCAACAATTGGCAGCACCATGATGGATGGAGAAGAGATTGAGATTGTTAATAATTACAAATTGCTTGGTTCCACAATCAATATTCTTGACACCAGATGTTAGGAAATGAAAAGATTAATTGCACTGGAAAAAATCTGCTGTCAGGGACCTCTCCAGAGTACTGAGAAGCAACGATGTTAGTCTAGAGACTAAGGTGCACCTGATCCAGGCCATGGTCTTCACAATTACTTATGCATTAGAGAGCTGGACAATGACTAAGGATGACAGAAGAACTGAAGCCTTTGAGTTGTGGTTCTGGAGAAGAGTCTTGAACATACCATGGACCCCCAAGAAAATAAATAGGTCTGTCTTGGAGAGAGTGGAACCAAGTTGCTGCTTGGATGCTAGGATTTTGAAGCTCTGTCTCACATGCTTTGGGCACATGGCCAGGAGGGACTAGTCCTTTTAGAATGGCATTGTGCTTGGAAGGGTGGAGGGACAGCGCAGGAGAGGAAGAACCCAGATGATATGGATTGATACAGTAACTGGGGAAATAGGGGTAGGTGCGTCAGAGTCAGTGAGACCTGCTATGTGTTGCAGGTGACTCAACTGCACATAAAACCAGCATGGTTAATAGGAAAATAGCAAGAGAAAAGGTGACTGGGACAAGGGAGAATGTGAAGAGTTGAGATCATTGGAAGAAAGTGGTTGGAAAGGCATTTCATTATTTATCATGAGAGAAGCACTAGATACGAACATTTTTAAATTCCTATAAAACAGAGAAAGATAATTTTTGCTATGAATCCAACAAATATTTCTGAAAGTTCTGCCAGATTTATGATTCCTATGTGATACTTGTTTTAGAGGGCAAGACATACTATAAATAGTCACGTGAGTTCCACTGAAGGCTTCAGGAATGATCTGTGACCCCCACAAAGAGATTAGCTTTCCTCTTGACAAGGATGGTAGAGGCCCTTGGGCCTTGCAACATATATAAGTTTATAAAGCCCTACCAATTTCTTTGCAGCTTTTTAGCCACAGTTAGCAGCAGTACTCCCTGCGGACTAGGCCTTCAGAGCTCCTTTGCTTAACCTAGAGATATTCATAATCGCTTATTCATGCTTTGACTGGACAGGCAGGTACATGTCTAAACAGAACTCATTTGATTACCTTCCAAGAACACCAAAGTCCAATGAGCTCAGGATTTGGTTTGTTCTGCTTATTTTGTTGAAAAGTAATAGTCTTGGTGCTTGTAAATGAGCCCATTTCAAAGCTGGAGGGGCCGGGGCAGATTATTCTTTGGAAGACAGACTTCTCTGCAGTTGGTTCTGATGTACACAGACAGCTAAAAGAGACTATTTCTGGAGTTTCTGCTGGAAACATGCACAGTAGGAAATGCACCAGCATTCAGGAAATATCTGTGGCTGTGTCAAAACTTCTCCTGGGAATAGCCAGGCCAGTGTCATCTATTTTAAGCAGTGACCATTCAGAGAGAAGGGAATTTTTATCAAGTAATAGATTTGGTAAAAGCACAAAGCATTTAATTAACATTTTAAAATATGAGATTATGAAGCTATCTAAAGAAAATGGAATCAGGTCAACACTAGTAAAAGTGAAGATTCTAAAGTAGATTTCAGAGAAGTCTTAATATGACTGTTGTTGTGTGCTTTCAAGTCTGAAACAACCCATAACTGACCCTCGAGCAGCTTTTCAGAGGCGGTGAATTGCATGAGAGGAGATTGCCTATTTTCTCCCATGGAGCTTCTGGTGGATTCAAAACACCTACCTTTTTGTTGACAACACAATACCTTACCATAGACCACCAGAACTCCCTTAACATGACTAGATTGATAGAAAGATGTTTTCAGTCCAAGAGAGGGGGAAAGGGTGGGGTAGGGAGGAAATGCAGAATTTTCCAAAATTTCACTGTGGCCTAGGCACAAGGTTTGAAGCCACCAGCTGCTCCACAGGTGAAGGATGGACAGTCTCCTCCAGTGCCATTAACTGCCTCTGAAAACCCACTGAAGGGTCAACTATGGGTCAGTTCCGACTCTACAGTACACAACAACAACAACAACAACAACAACAACAACAACAGAGCTTCGAAGGAGGTAAAATCGACACATGGCCTAGATTTGGAAGTCTATTTCTATGGCAGAAAAGAGTACTAGGAGATTAGTTGATAGATGATCAGTACGTGTGTGTACCAAAATTACATATCTGACTACTTTCAACCTTATCTAAGTATGCTGGCATTCTTTTTTTAAATTTTTTATTGGTTTGCATACAACAGTTCATTGATATTATGCTTCATTCATGTATATTGTGGGGTGTTTTATTTTTTTAATTTTTTTAAAAGCTTCCCCCCCAATGTATTCCCCTCCCTTCTTGATTTTTTTATGGGAAGTGAAGAAAGCCATGGTAAAAAGAACCCAAATCCACAAATAGTTGCATATTATGATATTTGACACACAGTAAATGGTCCCTTCATTGCAGCAATCCATCTGCAAGAGCTGCCAGAGTTAATAAATAAAAATAGAGGATGCCATGTTAAATGTGAATTTCTGATAGCAATGAAAAATTATGATGTATAAGTATGTCCCCAAAATTGTATGGACGTGCTTAAACACCTAGAAATTATTTAGGGTTAACTCTAATTGGAGAAAGGACACATCTCTGAGACACTCCTCTCTGATAGTCCCCTTGCTCCATTCAAACAGCTTCTTGCTCTAGATATATATTTCTGACATACATATAGGTAGGCGAGGTTATTCCTTGGAAAGGGACATCATGCTTGGAAAATGGTAGGTCAATCCAGGAGAGGAAGACCCTCAACAAGACAGATTGACACTGTGACTGTAGCAACGAGCGCAAATGTGTTAGACACGTTGAGGATGACATTTAATCTGGCAAATCCTATTCCTACCCTAACCTACAGTTACCCTGCTTCAGCTCACAGTAAAATTAATTTGCATTCATTAGCGACACATCACTCTAATTAATTGGTAGCTCACCCTTCAGGGCCCCTTCCAACTCTGAGCCTGTAAATCGAATGGGAGAAGATTGTCCATCTTTTTCCCTCAGAGCTGTTTGCAGATTCAAACCAGCTGAGATGGACTAACCCACCAGAGCCACACCATAAGAGAGCTGTTCTGTCTTGGTTCAAAGCCGGTTGTAGCTTTGAATACTCTCGCTCTGAGATTTTGCAAGTTATTGAATTTTACCTTGCTATAACTGTTGTGTCTGTAAACCGTCATTGGTAACAATTCCTCCCTTCCAGGGTGGTTTTGAAGACTGTATGACAAAGTGCATGTAAGGATCTAACACAGTACTCAGAGCACTGCAACTGTTCAATCAATACTTGCTATGGCTGTTGGGAGGAGAACATGGTGAGGAGATAATATAACAGAGAGGGGATTGAGGGTGTTCATTTACTGAGATATTTCTTATCCCTCCATAGAGGACTGAAAGATGGCGACAGTTGTGACTTTATATATCCTTCCCACTAACAAATTATATTTAAGAAATAGGGAGTGACACACTGGAATAAACAACAACCAATATTGAGGCAGCATTTACAATGGACAACCGAGTCATTCACATACATTTCTTTGCAATAATGTGTATTTTATATATAAGCGACAAGGTCAATGCTTTTCAAAGAGACAGTCCCTTGAACATTTCCCTACACAGTCATGCTGTGCTCTCCATCCTCCACTTCCAGCTCCTTCTGAGAGCCACTGCCCTAAATAGTTGCAAGGATTTAAAAAAAAAGTGCTATATTTTCTTTGGCAAGGAACCCATTTAGTGCAATCTTTGTGTATGGAGACAATGTGGAAAGGACTTCTGACCCCCAAATGTGTCTTTCTGTCCAGAGTCCCCTGCACAAAACAATCCCTCTTAATGCCATCATCGTCAACTACAGAGGGCAACCGGCTGTACACCTCAGGCAACAGAAGGTCCTCAGCAGAACGGCTTTTAAAAAGCAAAGGCCAGAGAAAGCTGTAACCTGTGATCTCTATTCTCACTCCCGGAAGAGTCGAATCGCTTCCCCCTCTTCTAATGGAGAACATCTGCCCTTCCAGGGGGAACAATCTCTCCCAGAAATAGTTTTATGTATAAAGAAGTAATGGCCTCTCCCATGTCCTTGATTATAAAATGTGCCCTTTTCCAAACAGTTTTACAGCCAGAATCTCTAACTTGCCTAAATGGTGTCCATGTTGTTTCCTGTTTAAGCACAGAAGCAGAGAGGGATATTATAAACAAGAACATGACGCTTCTTGCTGAGAAAGAGTCCTCATTATTGGAATTTTCTGTGCTCCTTTTTTGCTGTCACTTAGTTTACTTAGTTTTCTGTAGGTGGTGAAGATGGCATTTGACAATTAATATATTTGGTCCAATGGCAGCCACATTACATCATGTTGATTCTAGAGGTATTTCTTTAACATGAGTGATTTGACTTAGTGTTGTATCATCATCAAATAAACAATATTCAAGAAAAGAATGCCCAATCAAGCAGATGCTCTCTGGGGCTCCCAGCAACAGAGCTCAAATGTGTGCCAGGTGGTCGGTCAGCTCTCTAGCTTGCTTGTTCAGAGGATATGGAATACTAGGTTAAGTGTTATCATAATTTGGCTTTTTAAACTATTGGCATAATGTATTCAAGCTTATCTTCGTGAAAAGACAAATAGATATCATTGCTAGAGGCAGCTCTGGTGGTGTAGTGGGTAGAGAGTTGTGTTGCCAACCCAGAGGCAAGCAGTTCAAACTCACCAGTTGGTCCAAAGGAGAAAAATATGCATTTAGATGTTTCACAGTCTCTGAAAATCTGCTAGAGAGTCAGCTATGATGCAGTTCCCACTCAATAGTGTGTCACAACAACATTCAGCTACAACCCCTTGAAAAGACATATATATATATAATTGCTAAAGACAGAAAGGTAACTCAATTCTCTTTCTCTGAGATGTGAGAGGACAATAACCAGAAAGGAGAAAAAAAGAAAAAAGGACTGATGAGAACAAGGACCTAGGAGTGCAGTGATGGTAGGGCGGCAGCTCCTCCTAGAAAGGGGAAGTTGGGGTCGGCACCTACCATAGTCTAGAAGGTTCTTAATTCGGAAACCGACTGTACTGTACCTGCAATGAGAGTGTGCTATTTGTGGTGGCAGAGCCCTGCTGGCACAGTGCATCAAATCCAGCAACTGAGTCAAGGAAGAAAGAAGAGGTAACGTACTCCTGTCAAGATTCGTCAACTAAAAAAAAACAAAACCATGTAGGCTTGCCACTAGACAGAATCAGCTTGACAGCAGTAAGGTCAGGTGTAGTGAAGAATTTGATATTGAAAAACCGTGGAACACATCCTGAAGCAGATAAAGTAAACTAAGCCATTAGGACATGAACTGCACAGCGTCACAGGCTTTCAGGGAAAAGTAAATAAAAATCATTTACACCCATCAAGATGATCGTGACTGCTTCTGCTCATTGCTGTACAGTCCCAACAGACTCATAGCTGACCATCCAGTGGGTTTTCAGAAGCCGTCAACCACAGGAGAAGACTGCCCGTCCTTTTCTCATGGAGCAACTAGATGATGTGAACAGCCTGCCTTTGTGTTGCCAGCATAACCCCCTATCCACTAGGCCACCAGAGCTCCATAACAAGATGGTTAGGATTAAAAGACAGACAGTCGGAGTTGGAAAACTTAGAACTTGTCTCCATTCTTGGTAGGATTATTAAATAGTGTACCTGCTGACCATAGAGAACAGTTTGGCATTTCCTTGAAAAGCTAGACATAATGCTACAAATGGTGCATCAATTCCACTCCTAGGTATCCCTTCACAAGAGAATAGAAGACATACGTCCGCAGAAGGACCTGCACACAGATGCTCACAGTAGTATTATTCATATAATCCAAAAGGTGGGGAAAGCCTAAATGTCTATAAACTTGCAAATGGATCAAAACCCAATATAAAACAAAAGACTGCGACAGCTAAATAATGAACTATTTGTTGTGTTCTCTCGAGTTGGAACTGTCCCATAGCTGATGTCCAGTGGGTTTTCTGAGGCAGTTAATCACACGCAGGGGAGGAGATTGCTCATCCTTCTCCCACAGAGCCGCTGGTGGCCTTGAACTGTGTGCCTTCAGGGATTGCAGTGCAGCTTCTTGCCACTAGGCCACCAGAGCTCTCTAGTCAGCAATAAAAAAATAAATACTGATATAGGCTTCAACACTGTGTTATGTGAAAGAAGCCAGATTCTACTTAAGTGAAGTGTCCAGGAAAAGCAATTCCTTAGAGACAGAAAGTTGATTATTAATAGTTCTGTAGGGTGAGGACAGGGAGCTCTGGTCAGTAAAGAGTTGCTCTCTCACCCAAAAGTGGTACTTCCCTGGCAGTGCGAACCCACCAACTGCTCCTATGAAGAAAGAGGGACAATCTTCTCCCTTGCAATTAATAGCCTCTGAAAACTCACTGGAGGATCAGCAAAGAGTTGGTTTACACTTGATGGCAATGAGTGAGTGAACTGAGTGGGAAGAGAATCAAAATCTGTAAAGAAGCACGAGGGATTTTACTGGAGTGATGAAAGTGTCCCAAGGTAGGGATGTTGCAATGGTTGGTAAATTTGTTAAAATAATTGACTTGTACACTTAAGTGAGTGTACTTTATGGTGTGTAAATGATACCTCAATAAAGTTGTGTTCAAAGCAAAAAGAACAGCTCCTCCAAAGAAAAGTTCTTTGCAATTTAGAGCCAATAAAGAAAACCCTACACTATAAAGCCTGATGTCCATGGGCTGACTCGACTTGACAGCAATGGGTTGGCTTTGGCTTTCGTTAACAAATGAGAGATACACAAAAATACAGAAGTGGCCTGTGTGAGGAAGTCAACAAGGGAACACAGGTGGGACAGCTTAATGGATTCTCAGGGAAAGGCTGGTGATCTACACTTGTTCATTCTAATAAATACTGACATTTGCGTGGTTGCTGGGATGCGTCCTGCTCTGATGAAGTTAACATTCTAGCAGGTGGTTGTTTGGTGCCGTTAACTCAGTTCTGACCCCTATCAGTTCCACGCACAGCCCAGTGAAAGCCTGCCAGGTCCTGCATCCTCCCCACAATCCTGATTAGGTCTGAATCCATTGTTTGAACCACTGTGTCAATACATCACATTGAGGGTTGTCTTCGCTCGTTTTTTTTTTTTAAGACTTCCTATTTTACCAACTGTGATATCCTTCTCCAGAGTCTAGTCCCTCCTGAACACATGTCCAAAAGTACATGAGATAACGCTTCACCATCCTCAAGTCTAAGGAGCGTTCCAATTATACTTCCTCCAAGACAGAGTCACTTGTTTCTCTGGCAGCCTATGCCCAACGCCCTGAGTCAAAGGCATCGATTCTCTTTTTGTCTTTCTTATCCATTGTTCAGTTTTCATGTGTGTATGAGTTGAATGAAACGCCAGGTGTTCCTTCATCTTTAAGACAGTAGTTTTGCTTTTGAGCCCTTTAAAGGTGTTTCTTCTAAAAGAGGAGGTAAATATTCTATAATGATGTCTATGGTCACTTATGTGACTTTGCCTCAGTGCAGGATTACAGGGCTAGATTCTGCGAGGGCATGTAACAGATGGTAGAGTGAAGAAGTGCTATTTGAGGAGGCTATATCTTAGCCAGATATAAGAATATAAAGAAGAGACTGTAATATAACTGTGAAGTTAACCAGGCTATGAGAGGAAAGAAGCAGGAGGAGGGAGATCAAGGAAGCTACTGAATTTATCAAAGCACAGCACATGCATGATTTGGGTCTTTATTATAAGAACAATGGAAAAGAGTAGATAGCTAAGGATCATTGCATTAGATCAGATGAGGGGAAGAACTGCTCCAAAGACATATACAATTAGGCATCATATGTATGACAGCAATCTGGAACAAGCAGTGTACTGGGGAGGGGAGGGAGGAGGCGAAAGGGGAAGAAAACGTGCAACAGTTGGGGGGGGACACCACATTTTTTATGTTTAAAAACCAAAAAGACATATCGATTTCGCAAACTTGTCTGAGCATAATAATAATAATAATAATATAAAAAGAAGACCAAGAATGAGAGGCCATGCAAACTTTTAAGCAATAGACATATTAGCTTGACTTTTTAAATTTTTTAATATTAGCTTGGCCATTTTGGTTACAAAGAAACTACATAGAGTAGGCAAGAATGGGTTCAGAAAGAGAAACAATAGTTTTTAAGGGAAGAAATGAAACTGAAAGAAGAGCAAGGAAGTTTTGAATTTTAGAAGCCTAAGCCTTGACTGATGTGGAAAAGGGAAGCAACTAAAGCAATCTGAACGGGAAGTCTCCAGACCAGCTTAGAGCAAAGGCTGGCTGGGCTCATGTGGCCACAGAAGATCCTGCTGTGGTCACGAGCCAGGTGAACAGCTCCAAAGCAGAGCATAAAAATCACCTGGAGCACTGGAGAACAACGCTTCTCACTCTAGCGCAGACCCTCTGAGTGTGAATTTTGCAAGTAGCTGCCTGAGGAGTCATAGGAGTAGGCCTATATGATGTTCCTACCTATATCACCAAATTTGAAGAGTGGATTTTTGTTGTTTTTGAATTATAAATGCTCTTAGCTCAATGTTCCTCAGAATGACAGGAGTTTGTTTATAAGTAAATTTACTCATCTGAGTCATCAAAATTTTTAGAAGCATGACTTTATCATAATATTAAAAGGATAGATAAAGTAGATCAAACCACAAAATAGTATGATGTTGCAAAAATTTGTGTATCTTTGTAGGTAGAAAATTTCTAAGCCCAAAGATAGATACATCATGCACTCCCACGTTTACTGCAGCATTATTCACAGTAGCAAAGGGATGGAAGCAGCTGAAGTGCATGTCAACAAACAATTGGATAGAAAAAACATGGTCCATCCATCTGATGGAATATTGTTGTCATTGGGTGCTGTCGAGTGGAGTACAACTTATAGTGACTATGAACAACAGATCTGAACGATGTTCTATCTTGTGCCATTTTCACGCTTCCTGACACATTAGAGCCCACTGTGGCAGTCACTTGGTCACTCTACCTGGTTGCAGGTTTTCTTCTCCTTTGTGAACCCTCTATCCTTCCAAGCATCATGCCCCTCTATAAGGAATAGCCCCTCCTAGCAACATACCTGAAGTATGTGAGGTGAAGCCTCATCATTCTTGCCTCAAAAGAGCACTCTGGCTGCACCCTTTCCAAGATATATTTGTTTGTTCTTTGGCAGTCCATGGGATGTTCAGTGCTTTTCTCCAACACTACAGCTCAAAGGCATCAATCTTCCTCTGTCATCTCTATTCATTGTGTAGCTCTCAGATGCATTGGAAAGACCATGGCCAAATCAGACATACCTTAGTCCTCAAACTGACATCATTACTCCTCAACAACTTGGAGAGGTCCCTAACTGCAGACTTTTCAAGTGCAATATGTCTCCTGATTTCTTTACTGCTAGTACCAAGTGTGATAAACGTGGATTCAAACAAGATGAAGTTGTTGACAGTTTCAATCTTTTCTCCATCTACCATGATGCTGCCTATTGGTACAGTGGTAAGAATCTTCGTTTTCTTGACACTGAGATGCAATCCATACCGAAGGCTACATTCCTTGATCTTCTGCAACAGGGGTTTCAAATCCTCCTCACTTTCAGCAAGCAAGATTGTATCATACACATAACGAAGGTTATTGATGCATTTCCCCCCAATCTAGATGCCACATTTTTCTTCATAGAGTCCAGCTGCTTGAATAATTTGCTCAGCATACATATTGAATAAGTATGGAGAGAGAAATTCAACCCTGACATACTCCCTTCTTAAACCATGTAATGTTCCCTTGTTCTATTTGTACAACAGGACCCTGGTCCAGTTCTAGATTTCACAGGAGCACATTTAAGTGTTCTGGGACTCCCATTCTTCCCAATGTCAGCCACAACTTGTTGATCCACATATTTAAATGCCTTTGCATGGTCAATAAGCACTACACAACATGGATGAGTCTCGAAGACATTATGCTGAGTGAAATATCCCAGTCACAAAAGGACAAACACTGCATAGGATCACTGTTATGAAAATAGAATGGACATGGGGAGGGAAGAGCAGGGAAAGAATGGACAGATGATGAACACTACACTGGAATGGGAGGACGGAGGGACTATCTGAAGGTAATGGATCATTAGACATTGTACGTATGGCAAATGGCAAACTGGAGCAAGACATGCATTACAAAGTGAATTGGGAGGGAAAGAAAATGTGTATCAATGAATAAACAAAACCCCATCCTTTTTATAAACATTTACTAAATCACAATTTTTTAAAAAAGAAAATAAAAGAAAGATAGATATATCTTGGCACAGATCAAATGGTGTTCACCAAAATACAAACATACTATTATTGTAACCACTGCACCAGTATCCTAAACTATAAGGGAACAAAATTGTGTTTGTTAAAGCCATCTTTGGGCAGTATATATGCGATAGCAGCATCAGATAACTAAGGCACATCTAGTATAAGAAAGGCATTAGAATATGGAGGAAATGAAACTGTTCCGTGATTTCTGCTGAGTTTCCCCCAGGAAGGGTCAATAAATCAAGTTTTCTTTAATTTATGCTTAAACAGAGTAAAAGTAGAAGGAGGCAACTATTGTCTGAGTTTCTGGCTATCATATGTCCCTTTCCATCTTCCAGAGAGGAGAAGGAATGAGGGAATCCTCAGGGGAGGAAAGAAAAGGACCAGGACTGTTGCAAGAATATGTAGAATAACCAGAATAGACACATCACACTGTATAAAACATAACCAGTGTCACTGAACATATTGGTAAGAAATTGTTATATGGGAACCTAATGTGCCATGTAAACTTTCACTGAAAATAAAATAAAATATTCTTTAAAAAAATTTAAAGAACCCAAATATGTGAAATAACTATTAGAATCAGGAATAGCTACTGATATCTAAATATAAGATGAGGAGCCTATAGTTCATGAATTAGCATTACACACACACACACACACACACACACACATCTCTCAGCCTGGATACAAAGACACAATGGAGATCAAATACTGTAGAGTGGGAAGCAGTATGATTTGTGATAGATTAAATTGTGTCCCTAAAAAATGTGTTGAGATTCTAACCCCTGAGCCTTGAATCCTGTTTGAAAATTGGCGGGTGGGGTCTGTTATGTTTGACTGTAATGGCACTATGCCAGAGCAGATTTGTTAGGTGCCATCAAGCCCATTATCACTCACAGTGACCCTATGAATAACAAATCTGAACCTTCCTTATCCTGAGCCATTCTCGTCATTTCTGATGTTGCACACTGATCCAGTCACTGTGTCAACCCATCTTGCTGGGCACCTTCCTCACTTCTCTGGTCCTCCACCTTTCCCAGTATGATACCCTTTTATAAGGACTGGCCTCTCCCAGCAACATGCCCAAAGTATGTAAGACCAAGTTTCACCACCAGAATAGAGTGGGTCTAAACACAATCACTCTGAGTTACAAACATGGCAGAACACACACAGAGGAAAGGCACTATCTGAAGACAGACACATACAGTAACTAGGACAATATCCAAGGAGGGAGAATACCAATGATTGCTGCACAACTGGGAAACATAAAGATGAAAATCTAAACAGAAGCATTCTCCTTTCATCATTCCTAGCTAGGGGCTTCACTGATTCTTTTTGTATGTTGCTATACATTTCTTTTAATTTTTAATTACTAAAAATCTTTTCACTTTGAAGAGTTTCTATAGTTCAAAATCCCTAGCTCTAGGAGAGATGAAAATCAAAACAACTATGAGATATCATCTTACTCCAGTCAGAATAGCAAAATTTAGCAGAACAGCAAGCAACAAATGCTGGCAAGGTTGTAGAGAAACTGGAACCCTTATTCACTGTTGGTGGGAGTGTAAAATGATGCAACCACTGCGGAAAGCGGTATGACACTTTCTCAAAAAGTTGCAAATACAGATGCTCTGCCGGAGAAGGAGGCGCAATATCCTCCTGTACCAGTCAGATCTGATTTGACGGTACACGCACACAAAATAATAATAAAAAATAAGTTGCAAATAGGGATAGCATTTGACCCAGCAATTCCACTTCTGGGAATATAACCCAAAGAGACAATAACTGACATCCAAGCAGATATATGCACACCCATGTTTATTGTGGCTTTGTTCATAATAGCAAGGAGTTGGAAAAAATCCAGGTGACCATCAATAAAAGAATGGATAGAGAAGCTATGGTATTCACACAATGGAATACTACGCTGCATTGAAAAACAAGGAACTCATGCACTATTATTCAAAATGGGTGACCCTGGAGGACATTATGCTGAGTAAAATATCTCAGTCATAAAAGGACAAATACTGCATGGTGCCACTGCTGTAAAATGGGACTGATATCAGGGTTGGGGTAATACTGAGAAAAACTGGATAAATTGTATATACTGCACTGAAACAGATGAGGGAGAGAATAATTTAAAAGCAATGTATGATAGGGTATTATGGTTATCACAAGAGTCCACAATTAAGGTTGCATAGTGGAATGTACCTGGGGCGGTGGGAGGGGTGCGGGGGGATTGTGTACCAGGGAGGGAGTTTTTCTTTTACTTTTCTAAGAGAGGAGTGAACTGGGGGCGGGGAGAGGGCTGGGCAGGTAGAGAACTGCAGCAATGAATGAATGGAAATCCAAAATCTCTGTAAATGTTCATTAAAATTATTAAAATAAATTTAAAAAAGGGGAAAAATAGTTTCCATATAGTTTTCACTCATATATACTCCTCTCATATTCTCCCTATATGTATTTGATATGTTATAATTATGTACTGAACTGGCATAAAACTTTATTTTGATTTTACTGATTTTTTTAAAAATAAAATATTTATACCAGTTTACTTACAAAGTTCATATACATTGTTTTTCACGCCAGATCTTCCCCATTCCCGTTACCCACCCCTCCCTCTACCTATCAAAGTGTGTGACCCTATGATTGCCCACCTGCCCATCCTGACCCCTCTGCTCATACCCTCCCCCCCTGGATCCTCATACACGTTTTACTGGTTATCTTTCTATTTCTACAATAATTGTTACATAATGGTGACACTTTTGTGATAATCTCTCAAGTAAGTATTAAGTACAATTTTCTCAATTTGGGTTTTACCTGTTGTTTTCTCATATTAATTAATGAATTTTCATTTACAGTTTACTTTTAATGCTATTAAGATAGTGATTTGAGAACGATCTTTTACTGGAAGATTTAGAAAGGACTAGACCTAATGTTTATATATTCCTGGTACACTTCCATTTTGTTCAACTATTTATTGATGTGCATGGACATTCTTCAGAACAGGATAACTTATTCTAAATGAAATATTCTTGCAGGAAAAAAACCCAAACCAAAATGTAAAAAAAAAAAAATTCCCGATATTATTGAAAAGAAGAGAAGATAAAGATTGATGATGGTATTTAAACTGAATGGCCTGAAATGACGGCATCATCCACAATCCTGGCACCCTGACTGAGGAGACTGGATAAGTAATAGGCTTTTAAATGGCACTTGAATAAATATCACTTCTGTTGGAACATGTCACTGGCCTTGATGATAACAAGCTTCAGTTTTCCAACAATTTTAATATCTCTTTGGACTACAACTACAGCTTTATTCAGAATTCAATCTCAAGATTATGACAAAAATCCCAAAGAGTAAATTTATGTCTGTGAAGTTCTACTTTGAATATCTATCTCTTTTTGTTCAAGGTGTTTTGTGTTGTTTTTTTTTTATGTGTGTACCGTCAAATTGGATCTGACTGGTACAGGAGGCGATTGTTCCTCCTTCTTCAGCAGAGCATCTGGTGGATTTGAACCGCGCACCTCTGGGATTTCAGTGCAGTTTCCTGCCACTAGGCCACCAGAGCTCGCCTCAAGGTGGTTTTTTGACTCAAACATCTCAGTCTTTATTTACAGTAATAGAAAAAAACCCCATCACTACTAATATATAAATGCAACTTGTCTTACAAACTCTGCTAAGCAATAGAACTTCTGGCACTGGATAGCTATTATTCACATTAATTGCCCTTTGACCTATCAGATTGCTGTCCTGTATCTTTCTGTTTGCTTCTTCCAATGTTTGTAACATGGGTGACGTACCTTTAGCATTCATATTACAGAAGATTGCTTCTGTATACTCCCTTGTATACTCTTGTATGGGAGCTTAATGCTAAAGAGTTGCACTGCCAACCCAAAGACACCTGGTTCAATTCCACCAGCTACTCCATGGGAGAAAGATGGGCGGTCTCCTCCCATGTGACCTACTGATTCTGAAAACCTGCTGGAGCGTCAGCTATGAGTTTTTCTGACTTGATAGTCAATATACAACAACAATATATTCTTTTTATACCCGATCTACAAATCCATGAAAAAAATAATTCCAGCTATAACCACTGTTTATGTTCTATTATACATAAGGTTTTATATAGATGACACAATCTTACTTGCTCAAACTGAGGAGGGCCTCAAGCATTTGCTGCAGAGGGTCAAAGACTATAACTAGCAATACAGGTTGAAGCTCATCATCAGAAAACAAAGATTTTTACCACTGGGCCAAATGGTAGCACCGTGATAGATGGAGAAGAGACTGAGATTGTTAACAAATTCACCTTGCTCAGTTCCACAACCAACACTCTTGGCACCAGCAGTCAGAAAATCAAAAGATGGATTGCATTAGAAAGATTTGCTGTCAGGGAACAACAATGTCAGTATAGAGACTAAGGTGCACCGGATCCAGGCCATGGTCTTCTCAATTATTTACTATGCATCAGAGCTGGTCAATGACCAAGGATGATAGAAGAAGAATTGATGCCTTCA
This sequence comes from Elephantulus edwardii, assembly GCF_000299155.1. Classification (NCBI taxonomy): domain Eukaryota; kingdom Metazoa; phylum Chordata; class Mammalia; order Macroscelidea; family Macroscelididae; genus Elephantulus; species Elephantulus edwardii. Next base: position 17,059,584 of record NW_006399802.1, on the reverse strand, counting down.
AACTGTGGTGCTGGACATACCGTGGACTACCAAGAGAACTAACAGGTCTGTCTGTCCTGGAGAAGGTGAAACTAAGCTGTTCCTTGGAGGCAAGGATTTTGAGAGTCTGCTCACATACTTTGGGCATGTAGCCAAGAGGGACCAGTCTTTGGAGAAGGATATCATGCTAGGAAGGGTTGAGGGATAGCGCAGGAGAGGAAGACCCCAGATAAGAAGGATTGACACAGTAACTGGGGTAACGAAGGTGGGTGTGTCACAGACAGTGAGATCGGCTGAGAACAGAGCAGCTTCAGAGCTACTGTGCATAGGGACACTATGAGTCATTGCTGGCTCGACGGCACACAACAACAACAATATAATCACTGTAAAAAGTGACATTATTCTATTTTTTCCCAAGAAAACCGTTGCTTACCTGAATTAGTGGCATACATTTAAATCCTAATTATCCAAGAAAAATGGTGTGAAAACTCTCACCTCCAGTCTTTGTTAACGGAAAGAAAACAATTCCAAGAAAGAAGGACTGGTCCTTTGTGTCTAATCCCATAATAAAAAAGTCTTGGTTGAGCTCTTGATAATTTATTTTCTACAGATTCCTTCGTCTAGGCAATCATTACAACTCTATGCATTTAATTTGAACAGTGATAATTAGCTTGATTTCCAGATGACTCATTTTGCAAACCTTTGGCCATTAGCATTCCAGCTGGAGTGGGCCATGTGCTGCCTTCCCGCTGACATCAGTGGAAATCTTGAGTTAAGATCAAAGCTACTTTATGCTTCTTTGACCTTTCCACACAATGCACAGTCGAGCCTGATTTCTAGCTCAGAATTTTCAAATTTGCTTCCCCATCCCATGGGAGTTACTGCCTGTAAACAGCATCCGTGTAGATACTAACTGAAGATCCCACAGCAAACCCCCTGGAAATCACGTCTTTCATTCTGGCCTTTAAGATATTTTCTAATGTAGATTCCCAATATCTGGTTGTTTTACCAAGACTTCAGTGAACAGAGAAGACCAGCTGGTTAGAGTGGCGGTACTCTTTTTACCACAGGACGGACCTGCCATAGGCTCACTTGACTTCAGAGAGGCATTGTGAAAATCAAACTAGAGAGGATCTCTTACCTTGATTGTCATGTCTGGGCTGGATGTTTCCGGGGCCTCCAAGGCTGTCTCACTTCCCTTTAGCAGCACACTCTCCCTCTCGACTCCTGGTGGGCGAAAAACAATAAAATCAAGTGCCATTTTGAGCCAAGTGCAGTCAGATGACATGGGCGAACACATCACTGTCAGTTTCGCAGATGCCAATCCCACGTGACTTGTGAAGGAAGCCTCTTGTGACCCTCAGCCCTTTACCCACCAGTGTGCTGCTGGGAAATCTTCTGCTACTGGCAAGTCAGTTAGCAGCTCCTTTCTTTTGACCTAACCTCTAACTAGAGTCTTCTAAATCCTCCATCTTAAGAGAGTTCTATTCTACCCAGAGAGGAGACGAGGAGGGGATGAACTCTGTCAGAACTCAGACTTCCCAACAAAGTCTTGTTTGGAGGTTAAAGTAAATTCTTAGAACATGGAAATACATGAATTCAAATGTAATCCAACACCCAATAGAAATTATTTCTAGAATATGCACTCTTCTAGGTTCCACTCACCTGGAATTCCCAACATTACTGGAAATTACTGAGACTTCACGATCACTTTTAAAACCTATATATGGAGCTCTGGTGACCTAGTGGGTAAAGTGTTGTGGTGCCAACATAAAGTCAGGTGGTTTGAATTCACCAGCTGCTCCAAAGAAAAAAAAAATGGTCAATCTCCTCCCATGTGATTTACAACCTCTGAAAACCTGCTGGAGGGTCAGCCATGAATCAGCTTCAGCTTGATGGTACACAACAAAACACCCAGAAATGCCACCGGAGCCTTTCTAAGTCTTGAGAAATGTTTGTGGTCCTCTTTTCTTAAACTGTCAGAGTATTTCTATGTTTGGACATTGGCCACAGATACAAACTTTACAATTGGCACAATAATTGCTAATGTAAAAGAAATGCTTAACATCTAAAGTATTAAAAATAATTTCTTCTTAAGCCTGTTAAAATGCCCTATTTTTATTTGCAATACAATTTCCTTAAAAGAAATAAATAATACCCCCAAGAAGAGCTTGAAGACAATTTTTATCTAAGACCTAAGTAAGTAGCTTAAACTCTAAAATAACTGATTACTATTATGTATGCCAGGGGTTGGCAAGAATTTTCTAGAAAAGGTCAGATAAATATTTTAGGCCTTGTGGGTCTGGCTCCCTATGTCACAACTTTGTGGGCAGCTGACAGACAATTTCCTCTTTCTGAGATTTACAGCCTCAGAAACCTGATGAAAGGTTTCTATGTTAGAACTGACTCCATGGCAGTCAATTTGAGTTTTGTTTGTTGTAGTTGTAGAGAAAAAGCTGTCACAGACAACATTTAAACATACTGGCATGGCTGAGTACCAATAAAACTTTATTCATAAAGATAGGTAGACTGAATTGGCCCATGAGCTGTACCTTGCCACCTTTACTAAATCATGGAACCACAGATATATACAAGAAAGACTGCTAAGTGCTGAAATTTCTAGTAAGGATAACTAGGAGAGTTACTCTTATCTAGTAAGAATAATTGAGTAACCAGGTACAAAAGGATAAACAATTATTTGTAATTACATGATACTTTAATGACACCAATTAGGTTTTAATATGTGAGCATTAGTTATGTTTTTAGTTTTTAAAAAGTTTATATTCCAAATCTTTGATACCTTCATTTCACAGGATATATGTGTAATAGATTACTAAAAACTTGTGTGCTTTAACTCATTGCAAACATCTAGACAGTGAAAACTAGGTCACAAAAGTCTGGTGACTTGCCCTCCAATTTTACCTCAAGAAACTGCTACATTGAGGACATTAGCTTTTGCATAAATGTTTATACTTGAGAGAGAGAGACCTTGCATTTAACAGACTCCTATTTCAAGCAACTGTTATTACTTATAGCAGATTGGCAGGGGAACACAGACACAGGATATAGTAGACAATTAAATACTACTAAGTATATATTATTGTTTGAATTCTTGCTCAGCAAATATTTCCCTTCCTCCTACTGTGGGAGAAGTTTACTTCCCCATCTCACTGTTGTTTGTTTTGACCAATAGGATGTTGGTGGACATAATGCAAGCAAAGGTTTGAAACAGTCTTGTGTGCTAAACTTCCCTGTTCTGCAATGGCATGAGAAGAGCATGTACCAGTTATCCTGCAAGAGGGAAAAAGAGCTACTCCAGGGAGCAGCAAACCAGGAGTCAACCTGCAGCTAGGAGTCAAGCCAAGTCTAGATCAGTTGATCCCCAGGCAAATGGCAAGATGCATGAGAATGAAAGTCACTGAGTTTTGGGATGCTTGCCAAGTGGCATTATTGTAAATAAGAGCTAACATCTATACCCAAAATTATCCAGGAAAGTAATTTTGGACAAAGTACTTTTATCATTAGCTATGCAGCAAATTTAGGCTCCTTTTTTACTTAAAATATTTATTTACAAGCACTGATTCCAAATATCTGAACTATTATTCCTTTCTAGGGAAGTTTTCTCTGCTCCTATTTGTAAGCAATACTGTTTTTATTAAAGGATATGTGGCCATAATAAAGAGACAGGAGACATAAATACATATGTATTCTCAAAATTTCATCCTGTAATCATAAAACAGTTCAAATCATATGGCATAATATCTTATGGTATGAGAGAGAACATAGACATTTTCTATAAAATAGCTTGTTAAGGCAACTTTCTTCTCCATTTTGAGACCAAGGAAACTCACATGGGAGCTCCTTTAATAAAGGCGAGTTAAGCTTTAATAAAGGTGCCTTCCTTAAGTCCATGGTCTTACATCCAGCGTGAAGACCTAACATCTGGTGCTGAACGCCCAGGAGAGGAGTCAAGGCATGTTGCACCTCTGCCCTCTTTTGGGATGAGTATGGTGCCCCTCACTCTTTCTCTTGAACCTACCAGCTCACAGTGGCAAGATACTGAATGGAATGACCAACTTAACGGTGAACCAGCTGCTATTACATCCATATTCTCCCCTGGCTACTGATTCTGGGCCAACTCAGTCCAGTCTCTGAGCCCCCTGTTCAGCAGGAAGTAGCTACAATAAAGATACATGCCCTGTTTGTTTTTTTCCTCCCACTAAAAAAGCTGGAATGTTAGGCCCAGACCAAGGCCAAGGGGGAGAATAAAGAATTCAAAGAATACAAGTCAACAAAAGGAGGGAACTGCCTTGCCCACCTGGGGCTCATAAACTACAATGGAATGTCCCTCCCTTCCCTCCCTGAAGACTCTACTATAAAAACCCTCCCTAAGATGCCTTAAGTGTGATTTCCTTGTTCTCCATTCTGAAACCAAGGAACCTTGCCCGGGAACTCCCTTAATAAAGCTGCTGTAAAGTTTTGTGGTTTTTAAAAATTTATTTGTTTATTTATTTTATTTTTCTACTAGTTTATTTACAAAATTCAAATACAAATTTGAACAAATTCTTTCAATTTGCCTCATCCCCCCCACCCTCAAATTGTACAACCCAATGATTAATTCTCCTTTCCCCCTGAAGTTTGTTAACTTTGATAGTAAGTTGTGAGGACAGAAAATTTTCATTTTCAAGGCCAGAAGCAAAATTGTTACCAGGATGAAAACTGTGTTTTGGATAATTTAAAAAAAAAAAATACATCACCATGAAGTCAGAACTGATTCATAGCCACCTCCCTCCAATAGATTTTCAGAAGCTGTAAATTGCATGGGAGGAGACTACCCATCTTTTTCCTGAGGAACATCTGGTGGATTTAAACTGCATGCTTTTGGATTGGCAGTGCAATTCCTTACCCACTAGGCTTTGGAGAACAAGGGACTTTAGACACTATTTAGGTATGAACATATGAGTTCCACATTGTTGTAGTTGTTGTTATGGGCTGTCAAGTCACTTGTGACCCATAGTAACACTATGTACAACAACTCTGAACATTACAGAGAAAAAAAAGCGCAAGTAAGAAGTTCAGTTAGAAGAGGGAAAGAAGTTGAAAGAAGGTTCCACAAGAGTTGGTAGTAATAAATCTCCAGTGAGTCATACAAGAACTGTCAAGGGACTATTATGTTTAAAATAAATGTAAATTGTGGCTGTGTCAAGTGGTTCTTCTCCTCTTAGTCTCATGACTTCAGTGGAGATCTATTTACACCACCGTCTGTGGTACTGTCATTTGATAAAAATGGAATGAAGTCCCACATTTAGGCCTTAAAGTGGAGAAAGGAAAGTGGCCACATGTTCACAGGTGTTCCCTGGGAACATGGAATCTCAGGCAGATGGTTATTAGAATGCTTGGGAGCTTGCTAGACTCCTCTACGGCATATGATCAGTCTTTAAGCCCACTGCATTTAAATGCCAAAGACCAGGAGTCCCTGTAATCTTGAGTATTTGGAGTTACAGGCCATATCCTGTTTTATTGTACCTTGCTTCATCCTTTGTTGCAGATAGTCATTTACAAATGTTTGTGGCAGCCCTGCATTGATGACAAGTCTGTCACTTCCATTTTTCCCAACGGCCATGGGCTTACTTCTGATCTCTGTGACACATTTTGGTAATTCTTACAATATTGCAAACTTTTCAGAATGCTTTTGCATACTTAAGACATAACAGCATAATGTAAATGCAATTTTATATGCACTGGGAACAAAAATAAAGTTGTGTGACTTGACTTATTGTGTTATTCCCTTTATTGCAGAAGTCTGGAACCAGAACCAGACCTGCAGTATCTCCAAGATACACCAGTATAAAATGAGTCTCACTACGTTATAGGAGGATGCTCTCCATTTCCAAAAGGGCAGCTTGCATTCCATCAGCATGTAAGAGCATCACACCAGTAGGCATAGGAACAGCTTAAAATGCTTGTTTGAGGTTCTCTCACCTCTAGAATTTCATCCATGGTTTCCATGTTTCTTTCACATCTGATATAACTTACAAGAATTTCCACCGATCTCAGATGCATGATTTATAAATACAGCACATAAATTTAAACAACTTGGATGCATAACTGTAGAAGACAGATCTTCCAGGCTAATGTATTCTATTATTAGTTACGTAATCACAAAGTGCTTTGATTTTAGGGACAGCATCGACACTAAAGAATTTGACTTACTAATTCTGATAATAGTCAATGTATACACATATATCAAATACTGTATTTATTTACACTGTATTTTCACTTTCAAAAATTTTGTTGCAATTTAGGTGAAAGTTTACAGAGCAAATTGGTTTCTCCTTTATATTTCACATATATTTTGATTTGTGACATTTACGTCACTATTCCCATTTCCACCTTGTGTTTACCATTTTCATTCATCTTTCTTTCCTATCTTTAAACTGTATATTTCTTTGAACTGTGTTTTTAAACAACCATTTTCTCTTCCGTTCCTCTTCTCCCTTTTTGCAATCTCTAGTAATACTGCTACTATTTTTATTCCCTTTTTAGAAGACAGGATATTACCTTCAAAATAAAAAGAGGATCTCTTTCCCAAAAAAGAATGTGTTTGCACTGGTAATGGATGAAACTGAGATTGTCTACTTGCAGCAGAAGAGAGTCCTGGTGACCTGATGGTAAAGAGCTGCGCTGCAAACTCAAAGGACAATAGTACAAATCCACAAGTTGCTCCACAAGAGAAAGATGGACAGTGATTTACTGCCTTCGAAACCTGCTGGAGGGTCAATTATGAGTAGGCTTCAACTCAATGACACAGCAAACAATAACTTGCTGTCATGAGAGCTCTGGTGGGATAGTCTGTAGGGAATAATGTTGCTAACACAAAGGCAATAAATGCCTCTCTGGCAGTTCGAGGGAGATGCAAGGACAATCTCTTTCCTTGGAAACTTAATGGAGGGTCAGCTATGAGTTGGTTCTAACTCAATAGCAACAAGTTTTTGATACATCTTATCACTCAGCAGCTGAATCAGATGAATACATTCATTAGCCCAATTTTTCAGTTCCTTAATGAGACATCTCCAGTCTCGCTCTATTCTCAAGATCTGCTTGCTGATCTCTATGGTCCCTCTCTTCGCTATTGATTTCTGTTTTTTCCTTTTTTTAATTTAAAAAATTTACTATTAATTATACCATCATTTACTCTTATATAATTATTAAAATATACTGTTTCTTCATGTACATTTAGTTTTCTTTATTCTCACTTATTTACAAAGTTATTGAATACAGTGTTTTTTAAAAAAAATCCTGGCAAGCTCTGGTGGCCTAGTGGCAAGAAGCTGCACTGCAATCCCAGAGATATGCAGTTCAAATCCACCAGATGCTCTGCTGAAGAAGGAGGAACAATCACCTCCTATACCAGTCAGATCCGATTTGATGGTACACACATTATAAAAAAAAAAAGACCCTTCCCATTTCTTTTACCCCACCCACCCATCAAATTGTGCAACCCTATGATTAAGTCCCGACCCCCCAACCCTCACCCCTCTATTTCCACACTCCTGTTACCTTGGATCCTCATAATAATTCTACAATAAAGGCTTACTCCAATAGCAGTGGCAAATTTTAACAAGACAGCAAGTAATAAACATTGAAAAGGATGTGGTGAGATAGGAACTCTTTTACATTGCTGGTGGGATTGCACAATCGTATAACTACTCTGGAAAGCAGTTTGGCACTTCCTCAAAAAGCTGAACATAGAAATTCCATATGACCCAGCTATTCCACTACTTGGAATATACCTTGAGAAAATGAGAACTGAGGTTCAAATGGAGACTTGTACATCAATGTTCATAGCAGCATTATTCACCATTGCAAAAACATGGAAACAGCTCAGATGTCCAACCACAAACAAATGGATTGAGAAACTGTGGTACATTCATACAATGGAATACTATGCAGCATGTAGGAGCAATGATTTTGTAAATTATTACCTAACTTGGAAAGGATAGGAGAGCATTATGCTGAGTAAACTAGCTCAGTCCCACAAGGACAAATACTATATTGATTTCTTTTGAGAACACATGTCAGATAAGGGGCTTATATCTAGAATTTATAAAATACTTGAGCACCACAACAAGATAAAGGTAAATAATCCAAT
>NW_006399802.1:17029508-17049971 GCF_000299155.1 Elephantulus edwardii | reverse complement strand
GGCGGGAGGGGTGTGGGGGGATTGTGTCCCAGGGAGGGAGTGTTTCTTTTACTTTTGAAAGAGAGGAGCGAACTGGGGGGACGGGGGACAGGGGTGGGTGGGCTGGACGGGGAGAGAAGTGCAGCAATGAATGATTGGAAATCCAAAATCTCTGTAAATGCTCATTAAAATTATTAAAAAATGCAATAAAAATGCAAGAGGCTGAGCTGAGGACATGGTTGGAGATAACAGTTACATAAATGATGATTTCTAGAGAGAAAAAAAAAAGCAAAAAGTAAAAAGTCCTTAAAAAGAAAGAGGAGAAATACAAAACCAAAACTGAGGTAAGAACAGAGTATGAAAATTGCACTAGACCATCGAGAAGCCACAACAAAGGGAAGAGATGCCAAAATAAAGGACATAAGTAGATTTCAAAGTGTAGCTCAAGAAGACAAAGCAAAATATTATAATGGAATGTGGAAAAGCTAGAGTTTTTGGAATAAAAAGGGAAGAACTCATGTGGAATCCTCTAGTTGAAAGAACTGAAAAACAAGTTTAAGCCTCGAGTTGCAATACGGAGAGACTTTATGGGTAAAATTTTGAATGATCCAGGAAGCCTCAAAAGAAGATGGAAGGAACACATAGAGTCACTGTACCAAATAAAACTGATTGACAATGAAAAATTTAAAGAAGTAGCATATGAATAAGAGTAATGAAGGAAGAAGTTCAAAGCACTGAAGGCATTATAGAAAATAAGGCCACAGGAATCGGTGGGATACTAATGACATGTTTCAAATAACAGATGCAGCCCTGGATGTGCTCATCAGTCTATGCCAGGAAGTTTGGAGGAGTGCTGCTCAGGTGACTGACTGGAGGAGACCCATATTTGTTTCCAAGAAAGGTGATACAACGGAATGTGGAAATTTTCAAACAATATCTTATATAAGCAAAATATTGCTGAAGATCATCCAAAAAATGGCTACAGAAGTATACTGACAGAGAACTGACAGAAGAAATTCAAGGTAAGTTTAAAAGAGACTGTGGCACCAGGCATCATTACTGATGTCAGATGGGTCCCTGGCTGAAAGAGAGAATATCAGAAGAATGTCTATTTGCATTTTATGCAACGATATTTGACTGGGTGGACCATAACAATTTATGGCTCTAATTGAAAAGAATTGGTATACTAGAACACTTAATTGTACTCATATGACATCTATACTTAGATTAGGAAGCTGCTGTCGGAACACAGGAAGGGAACATTGTATGGTTTAATATCAGGAAAGGTGTGGGTCAGGGTTGTATCTTTTGTTTTTACCTATTCAATCTGCATGCTGAGAAAATCATTAGAGAAGCTAAACTCTATGAAGAAGAATGTAGCATCAGAATCAGAGGAAGACTCATCAACAACCTGTGTTAGGCAACTGACACAATCTTGCTTGCTGAAAGTGAAGAAGAAATGAAACACTTGCTGCAGAAATAAAAAGATTATGGCCTTTAATGAGGATTACAGCTCAACATTAAGAAAATCAAAATCCTTTTTACTGGACTGGTAAGTAAAATCATGACAGATGGAGAAAAGATTGACATTGTCAATGATTTCATTTTACTTGGATCCACAATCAGCATCTTTGGGGTCAGTAGTCAGGTCAGGAGACAAATTGCATTGGGTAAGTCTGCTGTCATGGACCTTTCCAAATTTTTGAGGAGCAATGATGTCAGTTTAAAGACTAAGGTGCACCTGATTTAGGTGCACTTGTTATGTTTCTGAGAACTGGACAGTGAATAAGGATTGACGCCTTTGAGTTGTGGTGTTGAAGAAAAGTACTAAATATTCCAAGGATTGCTAAAAGAACAAACAGATCTGTCTTAGAAAAAGTGAAGTTGGAGTGCTCCAGGGAGGCAAGGATGGAGAAGTTTTGTCTCATATACATTAGTCATGTCGGTGGGAGAGGCTATTCTTTGGAAAAGGACATCATGCTTGGAACACCAGGGGGTCAGCAAAAGAGGGGAAGCTCCTCAAAGATGTGGATTGGCACAGTGACTGCAGCAAGGGGTTCAACTCTGTCAGAGATGATGAGGCTGGCACAGGATAGGGCAGGGTTCAGATCTGCTGTTCATAGTATCACTATGAGTCATACTCAACTTGTCAGCCCCTAACAAGAATAACAGCAACAACAACAACAATAACAGGGAAAGTGATTTAGGCTTATAGCAGAGATGTTGAGGGTTACTCTGCAGACAAAATAACTCTGAGTGTTTGGATAAAGGGATACAGGATGTAATACCGAATAATAAAAAGGAGAGCTAAGGTCAGTTGGAGGAACAGCAAGTAACATTGGTATTCCAGAGAAGAACACTGGGTGACTTAGTTCTGATCTTAGCATTAAAAATAAATAAATAAATAAAAAAAGACAAATGGTCAAAAGTCCAAGAGAGAAAAGAGTACTTCAGGGGAAGGGGTCAGCTGTCCTCAGATGTCCTGGAGTAACCATACTCCTATTAAGTGGAAGTAGAGTAAGGTAAAGACAAGTGTGAACGGGCATAGTGTGTCAGATCATGAAGGACTGCACCTGTCCACAGAGATGTTTACATGTATCTCTGAACAAGTGAGTGAGGCTCATTAACTCTTTCCATCATATATTGCCAGTGTTTCCCCTTCTGTGTACATGATGAGATCTCACTTCCTGGCCATATGACTATTTCTGGCCCAAGAGCTGTGGGCAGCAGTGGCATTTAATACTTCCGGGATGGAGAATTCAATTGCTGATGCAGGTCCCTCCAAGGCTCTTGACTTCTTTTCTGTGTTGACTGGCAATATCCCTGATAGTGGTGATTCTGTTAGCTTGAGGCCTAGGATAGGACTAACAGGACAGAGACACAACAATGCACAAGGGCCATTTAGTATGAGCGAGACCTAAAATTTGACTATGTTAATCCACTGGGATTTGGGACTTCTTAGCCATAACAGCATAACCTAGCCCATCCTGGACAGAGAACAAGCCCCTCTAGATTTCCTCCTCAGCAACCTCAAAGATTCCATCTCAAGGATGGAGAGAATTCTCTGCCTAAATCTGCTATGCTCTATGCCCTAAATCTGTTTTACCACTTAAATTCTGTCCCCTCAACCCAATTATAATGGTCGTATCATCCACTCCTTTTGGGCTACTCTGTGCTTCCATTTGTCTAGTACTTATTCGCCCAGGCTAAGTGTATCTCATGAGAGGTTTAGGTTACAAAGGAAAAAATGACAGAATCCTGAAGAGTCAAAAGGCCCCCTGTAAACGGCTTAAATCACCCCTAAAGTACCATGAATTACCACAGTTTGGTGCGATATAGCCTCACAGTCACCTTTTGTTCCAGCCTGGGAGCAGATCTGTCTCTTCTGTTAGAAGATCTGTCTCTTCTGCTCAAGTATGTTGTTGGCTTGTCTGAAGGATCAGTGTTTCAGAATTTCTCAGGACATGGAGGTAAACTCAGGTTATAGACACCCAGGAGCTGAAGCCCACTGCACAGACACCAGATTACCATCTCCCTTTTGGTTCTTACACTGGTAAGTAATATTAAGTGTCTGGTAAAGGAGGTTTTTTTTTTTTGTTTTTTTTTAAAAAGGAGGGCTGGTGGCGCAGGGGTTAAGAACTTGGCTCCTAACTAAAAGGTTGGAGGCTTAAACTCACTGGTCAGTCCAGAAGAAAAAGATGCGGTTGTAGGCTTCTAGAAGGATTACAGCCTGGAGACCTTAAGCAACAGTTCAGTTCTTCTAAAGGGTCACAGTCACTGTGAGGTGGTATTGTCTGGATGGTATGGTTTTTAAAGTATCGTGTCTGTTTGCGGCAGCCAAAGATTTGGGGGCTACGAGCATCTGAGCAAGGGGTGTGTTGGGGAAGAGGGCTTGAAGAAGAGGCCACTGAAGGTAAGAGAGGAGGTCACGGATATTAACTGTAGTCGGCTAACTGATAGCTGATTCTACCCTGAGGTACCTCAGAAGAAAGGCCTGGCAGTCTACTTTTAAAAAATCATTCCTTGAAAATCCTATGGAGCCCAATTCTACTCTGACACACATGAGGTCACCATGAGTCAGACCTGACTCAGGGACCCCAGTTCAAAGGTGAGAGTGGAAGGTACTGGAAACAGTCACACTTCTGGTTTGTTGTTTGTTGTTGCTGTGGGTTTTTTTTTTTACTATACCATAAATTTATTAATATTGAGCTAAAACAGGCAGCTGCACAAGAATATAGCAGACAAGCACAGTTAGAAAGAAGCCAAAAATCTACCTCCTTCTCAGCCAGAAGTAACTCCTCTCTATTCTAACTTTTATTCTACAATCACATTTTTTAGTTGATCCATGCTAAACTCTAAGGAGACTAACTGGCTGTGGGTGGTCTTATCCATGAGTCAGGCAAAGAAGCCATGGCCTCCTACCTAGATTTGTCCCTAGAATGATCAGGACTTATGCTTGGTTTATTCAGCTGGGCCTGGAGCTCCTAGACCTTTGACAGCACACACAGGGAGAGGAACCGTGCTGTGGCACAGTGACAGACGCAGAATGCTTTTAGGGCTGAGCGCTCATTCACCTGCTCCACCTGGGCCCACCTCATGGGGTCAGCCAGTAGTGAGAAGTGGCATGGAATCGGGGCTCATGGAGATTTCTTAACGTGAACTGGAGTTGGAAGGGCCACAAAGCTGCTTTCCCATCAGAGTGAGAGGCACTTTTACAATGAAGGCAGTCCCTGACCTCTCAGTCCTTTCCCTAGTCATTTTGCTTATCTTTCAACAAGATCACCGTCACTGGTTAGCTGGGATAGATGGTCTAAACAAGAGCTGGGTTACAAACATTTTGGTGAAAAATATCCCAGAAGATGACCTATGGAGCCTGGCTGAAGGCAAGAGCAAACAGGACATAGAATGAAAGGCCTTCAACAGGGTGGGAGTATCCCTTTTGTTTCCTGGAACCCTGGTGGAGCCTTCTCAGCTGCTTCCAACCCTCTGACCCATCCTGATGACTCTCTTCCTCATCACACCCCCGTTTCAACCTTCATGAGCCCATTGACACAGGCACAGCCATGTAGTCTCTGAGGGCACTGGAGTCTCAAAGCGAAAGCCTATCCTTTCAGGTTTCAGCAGGACTGCAGATCTGAGAGGGAGAAGAATTTGGCCAAGACCTCACAGAAAGCAGGAGTTGAGTTAGAACTGAAAGAGACAAGATTACTTGATTTCATAGATGAGGGTTCTTCCTGGGACATAAATCATATCAAAGCCAATTAAGCATCAAACACAAAGGCCCACAGTGAAATTATTTCCTTCATTGAAGAGAACGGATCCATGTCCAGTTACATGTTAGCTCTCCTTCCTCACCCAGGTTTCTGCACAGGGAACCTTAGAATAAAAATGTAGCCAGATATTTCTTTTCCTTAATCTTTGTCTCCTAGTAAGCCTGTGGCTTTTAAAAAAATCTCATTTTTATCTTGGAGAGGTTCTCAGCAGAGTAGTCATTAAAACTCAGCGGAAATTTGGAACAATGATTTGCCTTTAAACACTTGGCCTTGGGAAACCCCACCCAAGGATAAGTTGATGGGGCCTGCTTCCGCTGGATGGGAAGTCCTGCCCAGGGCTGGAAGAAGGCAGGATGAACATCACCCCAACACACCCCACTTCAGGTGGTGGCTCATCTTTTTTCCTGAGTCTCGATTTTCCCAGACCCCAGGACCTGACTCCAGGCCTCTAGAAGCAGTTATGGGGCATTCTTCCCTATCTCCTCCCTCTGAGGAGAGCACACTAGGAAAGAGAAAAGTCCACCTCTTCGAGGACAAGTTACTTTCTTCAAACTCCCCTAAAGGTTGTTGGGTACCACATCCCACCCTACACCTCTATTATCTATATATAGTTCCATGAATTAGGGGCACCTGTCTGGCTACATCTGAGGCATCATCTGTAGTGAATCCAAAGGTACACAAGAGAAATCTCCATGTCCTACCAAGGATGCTCTTATTCCACTTCAACCTTGTGGTTCTTCAAGCCAAAAAGGTGACAGGGATTCTGGTAATGAAGACTATTTTGTACTGTTAGTTAAGAACTTAATATGATGCACACCCATGTTTATTGCAGCTTTGTTCACAATAGCAAGGAGTTGGAAACAACCTAAGTGCCCATCAACAAACGAATGGCTAGAGAAGCTGTGGTATATTCGCACAATGGAATACTATGCTGCATTAAAAAACAAGGAACTCATGCAATATTATTCAAAATGGTTGACTCTGGAGAACATTATGCTGAGTGAAATATCCCAGTCACAAAAGGACAAATATTACATGATGCCACTGTTGTAGAATGGAACTGTCCTTGGGGTTGGGGAGAGACTGAGTAAGATGGGTTCAATAATGTATACTGCACTGAAACAGAGGAGGGAGAAAACTGTTTAAAAGAGATATATAACTAGGTATTTCTGTCATCACAGGAGACTAGAGCGAGAGCTACATGGTGGAGGGGACCTGGGGGAGGGTTTGTAAAACAATGAAAGAATCTTTTCTTTTACTTTTCCATAATTTTTGGACTCATGTACTTATAACTTGTTAGTCAAATTTGTGTCTTCTAGGTTGCAACACCCCCATGATACATCTTCAAGGATATGAACATGTACGGCCAAGCACAATCAATAAGAGTGCATCTAAATTCCAAAATCAATCTCCATAATAGTCTATGTGTTTCCTACTGCCAAAGGGGCCCTTTAGAGTAGTGAGAGAAGATCTTCACCCTGAAACCCACAGCGTCCCTTTTCAGCAGGAAGTAGCTAAGAGAATACGCCATCCCCTTTTCCTTATGACTCAGGGTGAAGTCTCTCTCAGGGAGGAGTGATAGGGAATGGCAAAGGACACACTGACAAAGAAGATTAATCAGAACTGGCTGTGACAAGCACTGTGGCATTTGGACAAGAACAAACTGGGAGGAGGGTAGAGAGAATAGTGCAACAATGAATGAATGGAAACCCAAAATCTCTGTAAATGTTTATGAAAATTAATAAAATATAATTATAGAAAAAAAGAATATTATAATTTTTTTAAAAAAGAACTTAATATGGATCAAGGTTTCATACAGCCTAATGATGTTAAGTGCTGTCAAGTTAGCAGAACTGACTCATAGTTTACCCTCCAGTGGCTTTTAAGAAGCTGTAAATCCCATTGGAGAATGGATCCTTCTGGAGGAGCTGGTAGATTTGAACCACTTGTCTTGGTGTTGGCAGTGTGACTCCTCACCACTAAGCCACTCAAACATCCTTATACAGCCTGAGGAGGCAGCCACAATTATCATCACCACCTTACAGGTGATAAAACAAGCTTAAACAAATGAACTAGTTAAAAATCCAAGTGTAATCTAACCCCAGGCAACTTGACTATTATACTTGACAATAACTCAAGAGAATGGTATATATTTTCTGTTTAGAGATAGAGGAACAGAAAGCTTGAGGATACATGGGAAACTCAAGATTTATGGGGTGAGGTGGAGTAAAGGGAGACTAATTTTCTTCCCTGCCATTTCCATTAAATTGACTTTTGACTTTACAACATGCAGATCAAGTAAAGGTTTGTAGAAGAGCCTCAGAAGAGCTGTATAACCACGGCTGGCAGGGAACCCAACACAGTGCAATTCAGCAAACATTTCCTGAAGGTTTATAGGGCTCCCTGTGGAAGTGACTTGGGGCTCTCCTTTCATGTAAGAAAAGCTCCAACACATGGTCTTGCCCCCAGAACAAACGAGTTCTTTTTTGGGGTGACATGAGCAACAGGACTCTGAATGGTGGAGGAGGATTAGGACTCTGAAGGCACCTAGTGTTTCAGAGTGCTCCCCTGAGGGCAGTCACTATGCAAAGAGGGGTCATCTGAGAGACGACCATAAGAGGAGCTGAGGTAGAAGCCTGTGGCACCCTCAGACTAGGAAACAGTTTGCCAACCTTGAAAACAATGTTTTGAGTGAAATAAGCCAGACACAAAATGATGGATACTGTGTGATTCCAGTGCTGTTGTGTCGATTCCAATTCCCAGTGACTCTCCGTCAGATTTCTGAGGTTGTCACTCTTCATGGGAAGAGACTGCCTCATCTTAACTCTTTACAGAGCAGCTGGTGGGTTTGAACCAATCTCTCTCTGTTGCTGTTACTGTGTATGACAGATTTGGAACCGACTCATAGCTGACTCTCGAGTGGATTTTCATAGGCAGTAAATTATTTCTCATATCCTAATTCATTAATGGTCAAAATGCCAATTAAAAGTAGGCATTATGTTTATTCTCAATTTCCATTGAACAAATTGAGGTTCTAAGAGATGAAATAATGTTCCCTAGAACACGTGGAAGGTAAGAAGCAGACCTAGAATCTGGACAAGTTTCTCTAATTGTAGGGTTCATACCCCAAATTACTGCAATATGCAGATTTTAATCACCTCTGCTAACCCTGGTTCCTTGGTTATAAGAGAATAAAGGAACAGTCCCAACTGAGACTGAGACTGAGAATATGAGGGTGTATGTGTACAGACCTGATACATGCATGCCATCTTACATACCTACTCCCTCCACCAAACACGCTTGAGTGTATGCTTGTATTCATATGCATACACATGCATGACCCATACACACATACGACCACAGGCACAAGTGTGTGCATATCTGGGCACAGTATTGCAACAGTTTTTCAGTTTGTGGATGCTGCATGCTCAGAGATGGACATTGCTTTAAGCATAAAGAACCTTTCTCTGATACTGCATCTGTGTGTATTACTTGGAAGTTGAGGGTTTCCTCTCCTGCTTTACTGTTAAAGGCTCATTTTAAGCATCCTTCTGTGTGGGAAGGGAAAACCAGATCTCTCTTTTATGAAAACGAGAGCAAAGGATCCTAGTACACTGTTTTAAAAATTACTTGTCAAGTTCAGAGGTGCACAGTTCAAATCCACCAGATGCTCTGCTTGAGAAGGAGGAACAATGTCCTCCTGTACCAGTCAGATCTGATTTGACGGTACACACAAAAAATAATGAAATTTAAAAAAAAGAGGCAAGGGAAAAAAAGTTACTTGTATAAGGCCCAGGAGGCCCAAACCCATTTTTAACATGATTTGTTTTGGCTGGCATGAACCAGTTCTCAGAAACTAAAGCGTCTTTGGGCAACTATAGTGTTACTTGTAGCAAACCCAAGGGATGGGCCATAAACAGGTTCTCTATTGAGAGAACCAACAGTTTAAAATCTGGTTTAGCCTAAAATTCTTTTGTTAGTAGTACCATTCAGTGGGGTTCTTCCTAGAGCCAACAGAAGAGTCTGTTATATTCTCCACAACACCCCAATTATACTCCCATCCCTACCCTCTTATACACATATATGTGCTGATTTTATAGGATGGAAAAATATTTGATATTTATTTTTTAAAACTGGGAAGCAGCCACAACAAGATAAAGGTAAACAACCCATTTGCAAAATGGGCACGGGATATGAACACACTTTACCAAAGAAGACACTCAGATGGCAAACAAACACATGAAGAAATGTTCAAAATCCCTAGCTCTAAGAGAGATGCAAATAAAAACAACTATGAAATATCATCTCAACCCAGTAAGAATAGCAAAATTCAACAGAGCAGCAAATAATAAATGATAGTGAGGTTGTGGAGAATATTGAACCCTTAATGACTGTTCATGGAAGTGTAAAATGGTGCAACCACTATGGAAGGTAGTATGGCATTTTCTCAAAAAGTTGGAAATAGAAATGCCATTTGACCCAGCAATTCTATTACTGGAAATATACCCTAAAGAAACCATAA
Source organism: Elephantulus edwardii (assembly GCF_000299155.1). Taxonomy (NCBI): domain Eukaryota; kingdom Metazoa; phylum Chordata; class Mammalia; order Macroscelidea; family Macroscelididae; genus Elephantulus; species Elephantulus edwardii. The sequence continues at coordinate 17,040,197 of NW_006399802.1, read as the reverse complement.
CTAACACCCAAGCAGATGTGTGCACACCCATGCTTATTTGTCCACAATAGCAAAGAGTTGGAAACAACCCAAGTGCCCATCAACAAACAAATGGATAGAGAAGCTGTGGTATATTCACACAGTGGAATATTATGTAGCACTGAAAAACAAAGAACTCATGAAATATTATACAATATGGGTGACCCTGGAGGACATTATGCTGAGTGAAGTATCTCAGTCACAAAAGGACAAATATTGTATAACGCTACTGTTATAAAACAGGACTAACATAGGGGTTGAGAGGAAACTAAGAAAAGAGGGGATAAATATATACAGCATGGAAACAGATGAGGGAGAGAACTATAGAAAAGGAATACATGATTAGGTATTATTTTCATGGCTAGACTGTATAACAATGAAATAGTTTTTTTTCTCTAAAGAAAAAAGCTAGTTAGGGGGCAGAGCGGCCAGGAAGAAAATGTCAACAATGAATGAATGAAAACCTAAGTTCTTTATAAACTTTCACTAAAATATAAAAAAAAACAACCCAAACCCAAAAAACTGTGATACAAAAATAAACAAAAACACATCCTTTCTGTCCAGAGAAAGTGTGTTGGCCTGTTAGTGTTTAAAACAGCAGCTGGTGCCAAGGTTTGGGCTAGCAGGATACCAGGGTCTGGGCTTTGTGGAGGGTCAAACATCATGGGTGTGCTATAACTTTCTTTCTTTTGGAGTAAGAAGGGTGTCTTTGGGATGAAAGCACCAAGAAGAATGTGGTCCTTGAGTTGTTTAAAGTCTTTCCCATCAGATCTATCCACATTGTGAACTGAACTGTGTGCCTTAAAATATATGTTAAAGTCATAGCTTGCATACTTGTGAATATGATCCTGTTTGGAAATTTGGTGAGGTTGGTTTTGTTTGTTTTTATTGTTATTAATGTTGATGAGGTCATAGTAGTATAGGGAGGACCCTAACTTTAATAATATCTGAATTTAAAGAAATAAGAATAGATACAGAGACTTAGTATAGACAGAGCCACATGAGAACTGTCAACAAGCCAACATTTAAAAACCAGGAGAACTTATATATATGACTATTCAAATATCTAGTTTCTCTTGAAAAAGAATTGGTATTCCGACCCACAGCCCTACATGGCAATAACTGCCGGAAGTTAAGTAACAATTACTTTCTTATATGGGGCCAGCCTTCTCTGATAGGCCTTAGTCCCCTCTCCCAATGACTGTTTTCCTTGAGGGTGGATGTCATTCATCAATATTAATGCCTAGCCCTCACTAACAACTGAGTTAATCATTCTAATTTGGTTTAATTTCCACACAGAAGGCTCAGAAATTTTGTGATTTAATTCCACTTTAAATTCTTTTTGAAGAATATTAAATTGAAATTATAAAATTTTAAAAGTTACTTGTTCAAAACTGATTAGTAACTCATTACCAGAACTAGTAGAATAATCATAGGGCAAGGGCAGATCACTTAAGCTCTGCGAGCCTTACTTATCTTTATCTAAAAAATAAGGACGGCCTATCAACAAATGAATGGATAGAGAAGCTGTGGTATATTCACACAATGGAATACTGCGTGGCATTGAAACAAGGAACTCATGCAATATTATTCAAAATGGTTGACTCTGGAGGACATTATGCTGAGTGAAGTATCTCAGTCACAAAAGAACAAATACTGCATGGTGCTACTGTTGTAAAACAGGACTGACCTTGGGGTTGGGGAGAGACTGAGAAAGATGGGTTCAATAATGTATACTGCATTGAAACAGATGAGGGAGAAAACTGTTTAAGAGGGATATGTGATTAGGTATTTCTGTCATGACAGGAGTCCAGAGCGAAGGCTGCATAGTGGAGTGGACCTGGGGGAGGGTTTGTAAAAACAATGAAAGAATTTGTCTTTTACTTTTCCAAGAGTGTACTATACTAGGGGGAAGGGTTGGGAGGGGAGAAAAGTGCATCAATGAATGAATGGAAATCCAAAGTCTCTGTAAATTTTTACTGAAATTAATAATAAATTTAAATTAAAAAAATGAGGAGGTTTTAATTCATAGGGTTTTGGTATGGGTTAAATGAGATAATGTTTGCAAACTCCTCAGTTTAGTACTAGGAACAAAGCAAATATGCAATAACAGCTAACTATTATCATTAGGGAGCTCTGGTGGCCTAGTAGTAAGGAGATGCACTGCAATCCCAAAGGCATGCGGTTCAAATCAGCCAGCTGCTCAGCGGGAGAAAGATGGACAATCTCCCCTGTGAGTAACTGCCTCCGAAAATCCACAGGAGGGTCAGCTATGGGTCAGTTCTGACTCGATGGTACACCACCACCACAACAATTAGTATCATTATCTTTATTCTGTGACTGCATGACACTGAGAGTTTTATTCTGTGACACCATATTGGCTTCCACCATTGCTGTCAGCTTGTCATATCCTAGTGGCTTGACTGCTGATGTGATACTGAAGTTATGGTCCTTGTATTCAAATATCAGCAAGGTCACACTTGGTGAAAATTTTTCACAGGCACTTTTAGGCTAAGACAGACTGAGAAGAAGGACCTAGTTATCTATTTCTGAAAAAACAAAACAAAACAAAACAAAACAGAAAACAGCCTGGGAAAACTTCACAAATCTGAGCAGAACACTGCCTGGTACAGTCCTTTATGTTGAAGGTACTTAAAATATGACTGAGAAAACAAATAATGCTTCCTCACACGACAGTGAATCTTAATGACGCAGATCGAAGAAAGCTTTGGGGACCTTCCTTTTCTGATGTTTGCAGTTGATATGTGCCATTGAGCAGCATGACTTAAAATGGGAAGAAACAGCTGCAAACACCCATTAGTAGTCAAAATGTGGATTTCAGGAAGTATGAATCTAGAAATATTGGAAGTCGGAAAAAATGAAATGTACAAAGATCAATACTAAAATGGGCTGGCCTTGGTCAGTTTGAATCAGACAATTATATAATTATCTCAGAATGACAAATTGAAGAAGAATGGTGTCACATTCATTACTGAGAAGAACATTTCAAGACCTATCTTAAAGTGCAATGTTGTCATTGATAAGATAAAGCCATAACTTACAAAGAAGACTAAGTAATATAATTATGATTCAAATTTATGCACCAACCACTAATGCCAAAGATGAAGAAGTTGAAAATTATAAAAAACTTTTGCAATCTGATCAAACATGCAATCAAGGCATATTTATCATTAATGGTGCTGACTGTGAGATAGAGCATTAATTACTCGTATGCAAATTCAAGTTGAAGGTGAAAAAAAAATTAAAACAAGTGAATGAGAGACAAAGCACAACTTTGAGTATACCCTACTAGAATTTAAAGACAACCTCTAGCCTGAAGACAAGAGAAGTTATGTGCATCTAAGTTCCAAAATCAATCTCCATAATAGTCTATGTGTTTCCTACTGCCAAAGGGGCCCTTTAGAGTAGTGAGAGAAGACCTTCACCCTGAAACCCACAGCGTCCCTTTTCAGCAGGAAGTAGCTAAGAGAATACGCCATCCCCTTTTCCTTATGACTCAGGGTGAAGTCTCTCTCAGGGAGGAGTGATAGGGAATGGCAAGGGACACACTGACAAAGGAGATTAATCAGAACTGGCTTTGACAAGCACTGTGGCAATTGGACAATTAAAACAGACATGGTGGGGGGGAAGAAGAACGAACTGGGGAGGAGGGTGGAGAAAACAGTGCAACAATGAATGAATGAAAACCCAAAATCTCTGTAAATGTTCATTAAAACTAGTAAAATTTAATTTTAAAAAAAGAGAGAAGTTGTGATGTAACATCAAAGACATCATACGCAAAGAGAGGAAGAAGTCCAAGAAAAGGAAAATTCTCACCACTGGATGTACATAGGTAACAATGTGATAGATGGAGAAAAGCAAGAAACTCTCAACAACTTCATCTTACCTGGATCCACACTCAATATACATGGTACCAGCAGTCAGGAAATCAGGAAACACATTACATTAGGAGAATATGCAGTCAGTTACCTCTCCAGAGGAACCATGATGTTAGTTTGTGGACTAAGGTGCACCTGATTCTGACCATGGTCTTTCAATCACTTGCTATGAGTTTGAAAGTGGGATAATGAATAAAGATGACAGAAGAAGAATTTTTGCCTTTGAGTTCTGGTGTTGGAGAAAAGTACTGAATATCTCATAAACTGCCAAAAGAACAAATAGATAGATCTTGGAGAAGATGCAGCCAGAGTACTCCTTGGAGGCAAAGAGGGCAAAACTTCATCTTCCATACTTTGAGCATCTTGTTAGGAGATGTTATTTCTTGGAGAAGGATATCATGCTTGGAAAAGTTGAGGGGTGGTGAAGGAGAGGAAGACCTTAACCAAGTGGATTGACACCATGCCCATAGCAATGAGCTCAAGTGTATCAGGGATTGTGAGGTTGGCATAGGACAGGACAGGGTTCAGATTGTTGTTCATGTGTCACTATGAGTTGTCATGTGTCACTATGAGTTGTGTTTGCTTCAACAGTACCCACCTAACATATGTATATGTAAAATGATCAGAGAAACCTTCAAAACAGTTTCACCTTCTCCAAATGCCATGATGAAAAGCACCTATGGTGTGGTGCAATTTGTGGCGAGGGCTTTTGCAACCTGCCCATGTCAGACTGGTCATGTCCCTTTTCTTGTGCACTGGATTAGTGAGCCACTGGGGGCCTGAATTCTTCTGATAGTTTTATGGACTGGATCTCCATGAATAACTTCAAGGAATTTGTATACAAAATCCACACCAACTCAGAATTCAAGACTCGCAAGGACTCAAAGTGGTGTCCAGTTTGCTCCTTGGCAAAAATTTGTGAGAACATGTAAGCTGGTTAACAGTACATGAATGGGTTTTACCCTTAGGTGTTTGGTGTTTGCAACTACCAAGATGCATGCAAGTCTGAGATAAGACATTTCCTTGCTTGTCCGTGTTTCCTAGTCTGCATGCTAAATCTGACTAGGTAGGGTGGGGTTCCTGTGCAGTTCAGAGAGCCTCCAGTACTGATATCAGCAGATACTCAGAAAAGACAGTAATTACATTGAACTGCTTCTTTGTCCACAACTCCTGGAGGTATTTGTAAGCACTAATTGTTGAATGAACAAAAAGGAAAGAGATGCAATCAGACAAATAAGTAAATATCAGTATGTAGTAAGGGAGCACAGATGGCCTAGTAGCAAGAAGCTGTGCTGCAATCAAAGTCATGCAGTGTGAATCCACCAGGTGCTCTGTGGGAAAAGGATGGCCAGTCTCCTCCCGTGTGTTTAACTACCTCTGAAAACCTGCCAGAGGGTTAGCTAAGGGTCAGTTCTGACTTGACAGTACACCACCACCACCACAACAACAACATCATTAGTGTAAAGAACTCTGGTGGCCTTGTGTATTACATGTTATGCTGCTAATGGAAAGATCAGGAGTTCAAATTCACCAGCTACTCTAGAGGAAAAGGATGGGAAGGATCCATCCATAAAGGCTTACTGCCTCAGAAACCTGAAGGAGGGTCACTGTGATGCTCCAGTAAGAAGCTGAAATAGACTCATCAACACTGACTCTGGTTTGGTTTTTTTTTAGTACATTGACAGGGAATTGCCAAAAAACTTCAAGCCAGATTCAGAAAAGGACAAGAAATGAGGGATACAAATGATGATAATATCAGAATGATGTTTATCTATGTTTTATTGACTTTGGAAAGACATTTAATTATGTAGATCATAACAAATTATAGATATCACAGCAAAGAATGAGAATTCCAGAATAATTAATTGTGTTCAAACAAAACCTGTATATCGACTAAGAGGCAGTTATTTGAACAGAACAAAAGGATATTGCATGGTTCAAAATTAGGAAAGGTATGGGTAAGTGTTGTATATTTTTTTCCATACTCATTCAATTTGCCTGTTGAGCAAAGAAGCTGAGAAGGTGAACTACAGTATCAGGACTGGAGCGAGACTCATCAACAGCCTGCACTATGCCAATATGCAGATGAGATAACCTTGCTTGCTGAAACCGAAGATTTGAAACATTTCTCAAGGGAAAAAAACCCCTCAATAACAACTTCCAGTATGGATTAAATCTCAACACAGAGAAAACAAGAATCTTCACAATTGAGCCAATAAGCAACACCTTGACACATGAAGAAAGGTTGAAGCTGTTGGAGATTTCATTTTCCTTGGACCCACAATTAATGTTCATGGATGCAACAGTCAAGAAATCAAACCGTGTATTGTGCGGGGCACAGCTGGTCCATAAAACCTCTTTAAAGTGTTAAAAAAGCAAAGGAACTGTTACTAAGCTGTGACCTAAATCAAGGTGTTTTCAATCTCTTCATAATCATGTGAATGTTGGGGAATGAATAAGGAAGACTGAATTTTAAAAAAGGATGCATCGAACTATGGTATTGGTGAAGAATCCTGAATATACCATGGTTTGCCAAAAGAATAAATATATCTGTTACAGAAGAAGTAGAGCCAGAATGTTCTTAATTTAAAAGTAAGAACAGTGGGCCTTGTCTTGCATACTTTGGATTTATTATCAGGGGATACCAGTCCTTAGAGAAGGTCATTATACTTGAACAAGTAGAGGGTTAGTAAAAAAGAAAATCTTCAGTGAATTGGGTTAATACTGTGGCTACAAGTTCTATTACACATGAGCTTACAACGAGCTGAGACTGCCAGGACAGCACCAAACAACATTAACATATTGGCTCCACAGTTGTAGGGATATATTTTTTAAAAAACTAACTTCTAGGAATATACAGTAAACCCAATTGTGGTTAAGAAAAATACTGCCAAGAGAGACAGTATAACATGTGGATTTAAATAGAAACTTCTAAATTCTTTGCCTGGTTGAAACCATAATTAGTACCTCTACAGTTTTCTTTTTTGTTTCCCCCCCACAAATAGCAGAGAAGATTTTGTCCTTTCTCTGGCCCCGATATCATCACAATTCTTAATTAGTCTTAACTAGAATTATTTTACTCACAAGGAAATTGCAGCAACGTCAGGATTTCTGACCCCAGATCTTTAGCAGAATTTTGGGTGTGGAAGAGGGAAGTTCTGGCTGGCCTGGGCACCACAGTGTCAGGCCATAAAACAGGAGAGGCTTGGATTCACAGATGTTTTGTTGGGGGACAGAGGACAAATACCAGAATCAGGTCTGAGGTAGGGCTTGGACTAGCTCGCTCCCATCAGAGCCAGAGGACAAGGAGGCCGGAGGAAGGAGCATCATAGAGAGGGTCTCGGTGGTGATGAGAGCCAACTTGCAAAGCCTGAGGATGCAGGGCTATAAAAGGGAGTTGGAAAAACAGAAGACAGGGATGAAGGGATGACCTGAGCAAGATCCGTAACTTCAGATGCAGAAGCAGGAGGTGGTCAGAAGGGATTTCAGAGACAAGGCCAAAGGCCTGGCTGAGATTCTAAATGGCCTTAGCAGGCGGTTTATAAATGGGGTGTAGTTTGCTTAAAGGGTTTGAATATGAACTGAAACAAGGTTTACTGTGCTGAAGGCAGAAGCATGATAAAAGACATCAATTAGTTTTTCTAGTGCTTTATGGCCCCAATCCTTGTTTTCAATTCAAAAGTCCTTGTGTGATTGGAAACAAACAGACCTGATATTTTTCAAACCTAAAGCCCATTTGGGAGTTTGGCTTGATCAACTGCAGAAGTCTGGCAGCTAAAACACAGACACTGTTTTACTAGACTTTTGGGAGCTAGCCATAACTTAGCATCAGAATATTTACATTCCAGAGTCTTCCTTCACCATCATGTGCAATTCCATCTACTGCTTCCCTGGGCACAGATGCAAATGTTTAAAGCATCCACAACTCAAACTGACACGGAATCCACTCTGGTGAATCAATACATGATGGGGACGGAAATTATTAATGCGAGTTCCTCTCTTCCCTCTGCTCAGCTGCTGAAAGAATCTGGCCTCGCCTGGCTCCACTTCTCTTCCTTCCTCTCCCTGAAGGAGAGTTCAGTAGCTCTATTTGCCAGCCCAGTAGCGAGACTTTAGAATACAGACTTGGGAGAATATGTAGGAATAGAAAAGAGAGGGAGACAGAAGGGAAGGACTGGGATGAAAGAAGACGGATGCTGAGCTGCCTAGATTTGAAGGAAAGGATATGTAGTGGGAGTCAGAGACCTGAGTAGAGAAATCATAGCAGACAATCATTATTTTGGCCTCAGCCAATAACAACACTGACTTTTCTTTATTGTTCTAGTAGTATGTCAATTTCTCTTTGGGAATCTTGTCATCCTCCATTCCTAGTGACTGTGATTCAGACAGAGATGCCTTCCTTCCTCAGCTCCTTTCCTCAGGAAAATAGGCAGAGTACCAATTAGGAGCTGGGGAGAAGCATGTGACAAAGCTGGCCCATTGAGAGGAGTCCCCGCCTTGGGACTTTCTATAGAATATTGGGGGAAAGGAATTCTTTTCAATGAAATGGTGTAAACTACTAAGATTTAAGCCTCAGGCTTAAATCTTTTGAAAACTAGCTTTCTGGAAAAATTCAGCAGAGGAAAACAAAGCTAGAAGTGGGGTCTAGGGTAAGACAATGACTGACTCTTGGACCTTTCAATTTTTTGAGAATGTATAACAAGGATGTCACTTTATAGATTAAGGCGTATTTGCCCCAAGCCATGGTATCTTGAATTGTTTCGGGTGCATGTTGGACAATGAATAAGGAAGACTGGAGAAGTTCTGATGCCTTTGAATTATAGTATTAGGGAAGAATCTTATATCTATATCATGGATGGTCAAAAGAAAACAAAAACACCCAAATGAATCTGTCTTGGCGGTGGGGGGAGGGGGGAACCCACCAGAATGTTCCTTATAAGTAACTGGTGAGATTTCATCTCACATACTTTGGATATGTAATCAGAAGTAGTAAAGCCCTAGGAGGACATTAAGCTTCAAACAGCAGAGGGTCAGGGGAAAAAGGAAGACACTCAATGAGACAGATTAACACAGTGACTGGAAAATGGGCTGAAGCACAGCAGAAACTTTGAAGATAACACAGAATTGGGTAGGATTTTGTCTTGTTATACAGAGGGGCACTGTCTGTAGCAGTGGCACCTAGCCACAATAGCTCTATCTTATCTATCTATCTATCTATCTATCTAGATGTGAATCAGAATTGTGTCATAAAAAGTTTGGATTCAAATCAACTCTCCCAAAGTAACAGCTTATAAGAAACGAAAAGAGAAACCTCCACTGATGTTTTTTTTAGAATTGAAAGTAAAGATTGGACCTTTTGGTTATTTTCAGGAGCTAGAAAGTGTTTCTGTTCATGAGCTACTACATCAAGACAAGGCCAAAAGAGGCTCCACAATTTACTGGAATCTTCAACTCTGAAAACAGGATGTGGAGATAATAATGGGCAGAAGAGATGCTAGAAATTACATCTTCATAATGTTTATATCTCCTTAAACATTTTGAAAACAGGTCCCTCTCATCCTATGGGAACAACTCCACACATAAGGAATTGGTTCACCTTAAAAATGTAGCATATTTTATTTTTAGAGGGTCTCATTCTGGAATATAGCTCAATATTGCTACAATATATGCAACTCTTGGTCCTAGTTTGGTCTTCTGGAGTCAAATATATGTCTCTTTTTTCTACATAACATGATTGCTGCCCCAGTTGATGTCCAGTCCGCTTATGTCTCTAGTCATTCACCATTCTAGAGTCTCTTGAAGTCTGTAGACACACAGCAGTTGGCTAGCTCTTGAGTCATTATAGAAAGTGTCCTCAGTATTTTCTTCCATGAGCTTTGAGTGAATAAGGCTTTGGGATGGACTGCAACCCAGTGTTAGGTTGAAGATACTGAGAATAGATTGATATGATGATGGTTGAATTTATGACAGAAAAGCAAGTAGAGAAAGAAGCAAAATTGCGTGACACAGAGAAAAGGTTGCCAAAAGGTACCCTTTAAAAGATATTCTGCTGTGCAACCCAAAGGTAATAAAGGAGGTCAGAATTGCTTCCACTGTGAAAAGCTGGGGCCACTTCAGCAGACAGATAAGCAAGGGAGTAGAGAGGAAGCTCCCACTCACTTGCTTTAAGTGTGGATCTGAAGTACACTTGGCCAAAGTTGGCCCACATCAGGTCCTCATGGCTGACAGGACCGACAGGCCCCAGCTCCCAGCTGGAAACAAAGGAGGATGCTTCAACGATTTAGATCCTCCCACAAGAGCTGTGGGTGAGCATTAATATTACTGGTAAGTATATTAGTTTTCTCCTGGACACAAGAGACTATTTGGTCCTAAAAGTCTTCTAAGGTCCCAACTCTTCTCACTATTTCTTAGTTGTTGGAGTTGACGGAAAACCTCATAAGCAGTTCCTTACTTCACCTCTGCCTTGCATGCGGACTTCCAAGTTGTAAAACAACCCAGTTGTAGATGGAATTTGCTCCAGGACTTAAGAACAATAAATGATGTAGTTGAGCCTCTATATCTTGTGGTTCCTTACCTTTATACTATAATAGACAAAGTGCTAGTCAATAAGCCTTTTATTGTAAGAACTACCTTCCCTCTGTAACTTGTTGTGCCACTATTAGAACTTCTACTCAGAATATTATTGCTTTTTAATTTTTGACTCATGTACTTTTAACTTGTTAAATTTGTGTCTTCTAGGCTGCAACACTCCCATGATACATCTTCAAGGATA
>NW_006399802.1:16959287-17028758 GCF_000299155.1 Elephantulus edwardii | reverse complement strand
GCACAATGGAATACTACGCTGCATTGAAAAACAAGGAACTCATGCAATATTATTCAAATGGGTGACCCTGGAGGACATTATACTGAGTGAAATATCTCAGTCACAAAGGGACAAATACTATATGGTGTTGCTGTTCTAGAATGAGGCGGATATCAGGGTGGGGGCAAGACTGAGAAAAACTAGATAAATTATGTATACTGCATCGAAGCCAATGAGGGAGAGAACAGCTTATAAGCAATATATTTTAGGGCATTATGATTATCATACGAGTTCGGAGTGAGGGCTGCAAAGTGGAGTATACTTGGGGTGGGGGGTGCGGGGGGATTGTATACCAATGAAGGAGTTTTTCTTTTGCTTTTCAAGGAAAAGAGAGAACTGGAGCTGGGGGTAGGGTGGGCGGGAAGAAAAGTGCAACAATGAATGAATGGAAATCCAAAATCTTTGTAAATGTTCATTGAAATGAATAATAATAATAAAGATATTCTGGTTTTTTTTCCAACCAGGAATGTGGGGATGCTCTATGCCCCAACCCACCCAAGCTAGCTACTTCAACCACTTGACCATTGATAGAACCAAAGATTAGGGGTAACTGCTCTCAGGCACCCATATCCCTACCCTTAAATTTAGGAGTCTCTACTAAAAAAAAGAGAAAGTCCTATATTAGCTGAAAAGAAATAACTCAGCCCTAAAGGGAAACTTAGGAAATGGAGAGATTTTCTTTAAAAAAAAAATTATGAGAGATTTTCTTTTGAGATTGAAACCATTACTTCAAAATTGCAGGGTTCTGATCTTAAAATTAATCAAAATCAAGGTGTTCTGACAAATGTGCCAATTCCCAGCAATGACATTGATTCCAATTTACACTCCCACACTCCCACGGCCCAGTTGCTTGGAGATTTGCTCTGAAGCCGATTAGGGGAAAATGGTGGAGAGTCAAAAGTTTGAGTCATTTAAAAGATAGCACGGAGCATAGAGTGAGACTCTGATATGCTGGTCTTTACTTCTACGTTGCCGCCCTTTTGTAGATTAGAGGCCAACTTCAGGTAGGACCACTTACAGAAAGTGGCTGGACAAAATAAAAGAAAATGGTTGGATAACACCAAATGGAAACGTGTGTGTGTGTCTTCAGTGTTCTGGACACACTGCAGGGCAGCCTTCTGCATCTTCAGAAAGATTTCTTTTAGCCAGAATATAAAGAAACAAAAAAGGTAAGTGGCAATGAACACAAGAAGTTTGTTCCCCCTCCCCTGAACTCTCTGCATCCTGGTACAAGAAGGATTTAGGAAATAACTGCACTTCAATAGATGTTTAGAGGAAACAATTCTTAGCATTTAGCTAAGAAAGGAGAACTCTGGAGATGTTGAGATAGGCCCATGGCCCACATAGTGAAGGGAGCAGTTTCCTCAGGCAACTTAAAATCCAAAAAGGGTGAGAAAAGATGAATTGACAATAGAAGTTTGCAGTTTCTCTGCAGAGTGGGTTCATACAGTCAGTTGAGATTGGGGCACTACAGAGATCTTTATCCCTCATCCTATGTTACCTTCTGTCTTAGCTCCAGAAGTAAGCACACACGGGAAGGGTCTTTCAGTAGAATAAGATACCAAAGCTAATCAATCTATTTGGAGTTTTAAACTTGGGTATACAAAGCAAATTGAAACCGAGAACACCATTACAAGAAGGCGTCTGCAGGAAACAAGACTTCCCAGCTTGACTGCACAGGGAAAGGGACTTTTGAGGGGCAGTGAGTGGAACCAGAGAAGACAAGTGTCGAAAAAATGGAGAAATCATTACAGTATCTTCTGCACTTTATAAACACTTGTGATGAGCTTTGAGTAGATGGTCCCAGCCACTTGTCTTTCCCATCACTGTGGGACGTGAGGACTGAATGATATGACTCAGTGTTGAGACAATGGTGGGTGAGGAGAGGCCGTCAGGAGAGGGGCATTTAACAGTTTGTCAAAATGGTGTCCTTTCTACTCTGGACTCAGTCTGCCCTTCAATCCCAAAGTACCGAGCATGTCTTGGCAGTGACAATTCACCTCAATACACTACCTTTTTTCTTCTTTTATTTTAATTTTAATATAAGGAGGACTTTTGTCATATGAACTTACTAAGTAAATATGATCTTGGATTAAAAAAAATCCTACAAGAAAAAAAAAGTCAACTTGGGGGAGGGGGAAGGGAAGGAGAGGGGGTAGGTAAAATGTGTAACAATGAATGAATGAAAATCTAACTTTTCTGTAAACTTCTGTTAAAATGACAATTAAAATAAAAAAATTCTTTTAAAAAAATTCTACAAGGATATAATGGGTGTTGGCAAAAACCTGCATACAATTACTATATAAAATTGGTTAGAATAAGACTGTAAAACACAGTGAAGAAAAACACAGAAAAGGTGGGTGGGAGGGAAGAGACCTACTCATTTTAAAGATACTTCATGAACCTTGGTTATCATTAACTGACCGTAGTTTCATGCTTCACGTTTATAATAATAAACTACAAATCTAGACACTTAGACATAAGTGAATAAATAGAATTCGACTTTGTAGGTTGACCCTGGAGAGGGGGATGAGAATCTAGGATACATCTAAGACAAGTGAAGCTGACACCACCCGTCCTCCATAGAACAGAATCTGTTTGGCTCAGGTAAACCGTGTTCCTTTGCATGGCAATGTTTCACAACATCAATCAGAGAAATCCTTAACCCTTTGTTAGGAAAGACATTGGCCAGGGAAGCATGAAGCATGACTGGTGACTACTGGGAAAGGTTCCCCTACTCTTTCAAAGATGCAGATGAAGAAACTTCCTCTTTTCCTACACAGAACATTATCTTTGAGTGTTGAGGATGTCTAGAACTGTAATGGTCTTTTCTACAATGAAGAAGAGAGCTGGCTGGAAAAACAGACTATTGAAAGCAAATTGACTCTAGAAGATACCATTTTGTTATCAAATTAGACAACTCCAAAATGGCCCCACCTCAGGAATTCTTGTTACAGGAGATTATATCACTTCCTTATTGCCCACAACAATTGTGATATGCTGTTCTACTACTTGGAGGAAAAGGATTCCAGGAAACTATAAAATTGTTTATAGTCTTTGACCAAATAATTCACTTTAGAGATCTTTCAAACTCATGACCAAAAGATGTCAAAAAAATTATGCCAAGCTGGAAAATGCGGGGACATGAAAATCATATCAATGTGTACATGAAAATCATAATAGGGGAAAAAAGCTGAAAACAAAAGGCTGTGCATCCCATCTTAGCCATGTAACTATTCAAATGGATTCTACCAAAGATCCTAAGAAAATTCAAATTCACAGCAAAGTATATCACTGAATAGTTATTAGGTTCTGTCTCTGAAAGAGGATTCCCCAAGTTGAAAGAATTATTTCAAAATTTACAAGAAAAGGGATTGCAGCAGGTACTAAATTTGATCTTTTGTAGAAAATAAAAGGCAGAGAAATGTCTGCTGGGGAGGAGCGGCATATGCTTTAGGAAATGTTTCTGGAACTAATCATTCCATGTCAGTAACTTGGCAATGTCTCCCTCCATATAATTACTCATTACAATAACCAAGATGTAGGCAAGAAGTTTTTTTTTAAAAAAAGTCAAACACCCAAAGACTTCAGAGAAGAGAAAGAGTAGGATTATAACAAAGTGGGGAAAGATGACGAGGGAAGACAGTGCAAGAGAAAGTCAACATTTCTTACACAATGAACTTCCAAAAATATGTCATAAGCACAGCCTGAGGCTTGCTTTAATTGGCACAAACACAAGGGAAATAGAAAATCTAAGTCAGAGAGGCTGAAGCACTGGGCGACTACCTGCATCGCCCTGAATATCAGAACACACGTTGGAAAGGAGAAAATGGAATACAAAGAACATCTGCTAAATTCAATTCCGATGGGAAGGCTGTAGGGATATTTTTGGAGCAGGCTGTTAGGACCCTTAACTTTTGGAATTGTTCTTTCCAGGGTCACCAATGACTGTTGATTCTGTTACTCATAGTATTGACAGTTCAACTAAGATAAACTGAAAAATTATGGGAAAGAAAATGACTGCAATATGGAGACGTTTGCTACAAACAGCAGTAAAATAATTCAAGATGATGGATTTAATGAAATCACATGTACTTTTCCCCCTTAAGCTTTCTGACAACTTTATGTCCTTCAAGTTCTCAGACACTAACCAAAGGAACACATTATCCCAGGACTTTAGGCAATATTAGCTTTCTTTTTCTTTTGAGCTATAAAACCAAACCCCGTGTCATCTAGCTGATTCCGACAGAGTGCAGCAGCCCCGAGGGTTTCTGGGACTGCACATTCTCACAGAGCAGCCTGTCCCCTCTTTCCCTAGTGGAGAGGCTGGTGGATTCGAACCACAGATCTTATATTCTGGCTAGAAGCTGAACACCTTAACCCACTGTGTCACTAGGGTTTCTTCACAGATTAATTATTTTCAGATCTGCATTTTGGTGAGGGGTTATATTTCTTTTGGAAGTGTAATATTGGCACATGGAGACAGTTTAATCAGGTGAAAGGATGACAGGATGATCATATGATAAAGGAGAAGAAAAGAAAATGCAAGAACATTAAAGAAAATTAAGTACCTTTAACATAGAGGAGGAAAATAGCCTAAATATATTACTCCATTCTGGATCACAGATATTTGGTGCAGGAATATTATGCAGATATAATTTTCTCTTCATATGAAAGATTTAAGGCTTAAAAAGCATTATTTTTCTTAGTTCTGAAAGTAGCTACCTCCTATCTCCTTTTAAATGCTAGATTTTATAAAAACAGATGTTTAATTTCAAATAACTACACATATAAAGAACATTGTGGTTCCATATTTGCTACTTAAAGATGTATTTAAAAGACTAGTAAAATACTTTAACTACACGAATTTATTTTACTATCTCCAAAGAATTATTAACGATACACTAAAATTTAGTGCTCGCTTCAGCAGCATACATACTAAAATAGGAACGATACAGAGAAGATTAACATTATGAACAAGGATGACCCACAAAAACACATTACAATTAAAAGTTGCAAAGTAAAAAAAAAAGCTAGCTCCCCAGAATGCCCAAGACTGGAAAGAACTATAATGGCACGGATATTGTTTGTGAAATTTTAGCATCTCAAGAGAATGACTTCAGAGCTATTGTTCAGAGGGTCACTATGAATTGTAGTTGACTCAACAGTACATAGCAAGAACAAATGAGTTTTTATTTCCCAATGTAACCCCCCCCATTATTGTGAGTTATACGGTATATTTCTCTCTCAGTATCTGTCTTTTGTATATATTTTCTCCTACAAACTACTGGCCACCCTGACTCACAGAGCTGTATTGTGAAATATCTCATGGAGGCCATTCGTGTACAGAGAGCTTCAAGTGTCTACACTCAGAACAGACTTTGAGCATCCCAGGCAAGCCTGGGAGGAGAAGGTGCCACCTGCAGTAACACTGGCTTCTGACTGGTTCCTGAATGCACTGTAGGGTACCTCTGCGCCCCATAAAAAGCAACAGAGCTTTTAGAAATAAACCAACAAATAGATCTGTTATTCTTGGGCATCCAGCGGTCAACTAACGCTCAGAGTGTCCCTGTAGCAGATCAAATGCCCTGTCCTGCGCCACCCTCACACTCTCCACCAGGCTCATGCCCATTGTTGTCACTGTGCCATCTCATTGATGCTCTTTTCTTTTTCTTGCTCTCTACCTTACCCAGCATGGTGCTTTCCCCCCAAGGACCAGCCCCTCCTCACAACATGTCCTAAGTATGTGAGATGAAGTTACAGCATTTTCACCTCTAATATTTATAATAGTTGTTGTTATGTGTTGTCAAGGCAGAATCAAATCAAAGCTGACCATCCAATGGGTTTTCAGAAGCTGTAAATTGCATGGGAGGAGATTTCCGTTTTTCTTTCGAGAAGTATGGTGGATTTGAACTTCTTGCTTTTAGATTGGCAGCATAACTCCTCAGCACTAGGCCACTAGTGCTCCCTGTTATAGAATTATCTAACACATACAGGAGATGTGGTAATGAAGTCTGTAGGGAGTTTTGCTGCTAATCCCAAGGTGGTATTTCTCTGGTGGTTCTAATTCACCAGTGGTTCTAAAGGAGAAAGGGGAGCAATCTCATCTCATGCAACTCACAGCCTCTGAATATCTACCTAGAGGGTCAGCTATGAGTTGGTTCTGATTTCAAGACAATTAGTTTGAGTAATGCATAAAATAAATTGGAAAATATATTGTACATTTTACTCTTTAACAGCATTGGTTTGAATTGCATAGGCCCATTTACATGCAGAGTTTTTCCTCTTGTTGAAGAATAGGGCTGTGCATGTGTGTTTGTGTGTATGTGTATATTGTTGTTTACTGTTGAGTCAGTACCAACGCATAGCTGACCCTCCAGCAGGTTTTCAGAGGCAGTTAAATCACATGGGAGGAGACTGTTCATCCTTCTCCCATGCAGCAGCTGGTGGATTTGAACCACGTGCCTTTGTGATTGTAGTATAGCTTCTGGCCACTGTCACTAGAGGGTGTGTGTGTGTGTGTGTGTGTGTGTGTGTGTGTATTTCACTGTAGTGAGCTCAAGCACTTTCATATACCTGTTTAAAATGTTGTGTAATACTAATTCTCTCTGCATCTAGGAAGAGGTGAACTCATTGTTCATACAGAGATGATAAGCAACACTGAGCTTGCTGCAATAGCAGTAGGAGAAATACCTGCCTGTAACTGGGCCCATGCAGCACAAAACTGTGCTGTTCAAGGGTGAAGCATAAATTATATTTTGACTTTTGGTTATGTGAGAAGTCAACACCCCCTAACTCCTGCTCTGTTCAAGGGTCAACTGAATTTTATTTGTATATTAACCAAAGGGAACTCATTAACTAGAGACTCAGAACTATAAACATATTTATGTCTCAGGATTGCATGAAAATTTCTAGGTTAGCATACAAAATAACTGTTTCATGTTAATGGGATCCTGGAGGCAGAGAATTTATACACATGTTCTTGCTCTTAGCACGATGAAGAGACACTTTTCTTACCAATTCCTGAATGTTTAAAGGACTTTAGAAACCACACACACACACACACACACACACACACACACACACACACATTCTCTCTCGCTTTTGCTTTCTCTCTCTCTCTCAATTTAAGAGGAGCCAGCACACATCTGCTGGATCCTCTCACTTGCTTGTCCGTGTCCATCTTCCACATCTGCATGTTGTGATGGCTCCTTCCCCGCTCTCATGGGGTCTAGTGTTCTCATGTAGATCTAAGGTCCTCTGCAGGGCTGAATGCCTGCTGGCTTCTCCAAGTTTAAAACCGAATTAAATCAAACCAAAACCTCTCTGTCTGATGTCTTCCTTGTTGCAGTCTGATGTTAGAGTAAAGCTCGGCAAGATGTGAATGACATGAACCTCCTCAGAGATCTGAGCTTTGTGGCTGATGGAGACCAACAGGGCAGCTCAGCCAGTCATGTGCCCTTGGTTCTAGCTCCCTGGCGAAGGTGCCACTTTTTAAGGCGGCTTTCTTCTGTCAAGGAGCCCTGGGTGATGTAAAACATGTTGGGCAGCTAACTGAAAGGTCGGTTTCTCAAATCTACAAGAAGCAGTTTCCTCCTGTGAAGATATTTAACCTCAGAAACCACATGGAGGGTCCCCGTGACTTGGAATCAACTTGTGAACAATGGGTTCGGTTTTTCAATTTGCTTTCCATCATCCAGTTCTCTACTCTCTGAGCAGTAACAAATAATACCCATTTGTAGTCTCTCACAGTAACCTACACAACCAGTAACCAGTAAATACTTATTGCTTGACTAGTTTTAAGGTACTTGTAATGTTTAAATTACAGTGACTTCAGCAGACAAACAAAGATTAAGTTCATGGCAGTCTCGAATTAGAACCAGGAAACCCAAAACTGAGTTTGTGGTGCGATCACTAACTCTGAGTTCCTGCACAAAACCATCCTCAATTTCTTCATCTGCAAGATGAAAATGTAACAGATACCTTAAAGGATTACTAAAAGGAATCTTGGTGATATAGTGCATAACATAACAGGCTACTAACCAAAAAGGTTAGCAGTTCAAATCCACCAGCTGTTCCTCAGGAGAAAGGGGTTCTGTCTCCTTCCATAAAGATTAGCAGCCTTGCACACTTGATGGAGGGTCATTATGAGTTGGAAGAGACTCAACACTAGTGAGTGTTTAGCTTTGGGTTGAAGGAGTATTATAAAGATTAACAAGGATAGCACATACTCTTTTAACTATACCACTGACTTGTCAGCAGTACGTATACCACAGGCACTGTGCTATGTACTTGTGGTGGATTAGTTTTATATTTCAGCAAAACTTATGGGGTAATTGTGTGACAAGTAGCCTCATTTTCCAAGTAGGAAACTGGAACACAACTATACTGTTAAACAAGTACCTACCTGGATTTCGACTCTAAGCAGTTTAGCTTCAGAAACTAGGTTCTTAAACTCTACAACATGCTACCAGTTAGAACAAGTAACACCTGTGGGAATGCCTTGTACACACTAGAGAAGGGTACAGCACCGAGGCACTACAGACACAACCAAGTTAGAGCCGTTGATCTGCAGGTGGCAGTTCCAGTGCCCTGCAACTAGGAGGCTGAGCTCCTGCATGGGAGCCTGTTAAAATGCCATTTTTTAAAGTTCCTGATGCTAAAGAAGGATGTTCTCCATGGTGACAATGTAACAAATGTGGGGACAATAACTACCTAAAATGTAGATGCTCCTCAGGGAGGTTTACTAGACTTAGGAGTGACTATGAACACGACGTGATACCCATTCAAAACCCTCCACTTCACTTGGTTGCACTAGTGTTTTGGCTGTTGTGTAACATCAAGTCAGAACCGATGCTTTTGCTGTTGTGTAACATCAAGTCAGAACCGATGCACAGCTGACCCTCGAGCAGGTTTTCTGAGGCACGAAATTGCATGGGAGGAGATTTCCCATCTTTCTCCTGAGGAGCAGCTGGTAGATTAGAATTCTGTTACCTTTGGGATGGTGGTACAATCCCTTACCCCTAAGCCACCAGAGGATGGTTTACTGAATGTTGTTGTGTGCCGTAGAGTCAGAACCAACACATAGCTGACCTTCTGGCAGGTTTTCAGAGGCAGTTAATCATATGGGAGGAAAGCGCTTATTCTTCTCCAGTGGAGTGGCTGCTGGTCTTGAATCATATGCCTTTGGGACTGCAGTACAGCTTCTTGCTACTAGGCCATACAGATATGTTATTTATAAAAAAAGTAGACGCTCAAAAGTTAGTTGGTGGATAAAGAAATGAGTCTGAAGAACTGCCCAGGTTTGTGGAAAGTTTGCTGACACCCTCTGCTGCGCCTTCACTGTAAGCGAGAGAGATTAGATTCCAGTCTAGCTTCCTCAGCATCTATGGCGTGTCTTAGCCAGCTTCCTAGGCTGTGAGCTCTGGGCAGTTTGGGGCTGCATTTGCTTATCTCCATCTACAACTCAGGCCAGCTCAATGACTCGCACAGAGAAGGCATGCATCTATTCATGCTCTCACTGCTCTGGTGGGTTTCTTCTGCCTGTCAAATGACTCCTTGTGTTTTCAGAATATACCCTTCATTCACTCTAATGCTACAGTTTGATGTAGAGGGAAGATAATATCATCTACAAATCCCATACCATACATTTATGTATGTTGTTGTTGTTAAGTGCTGTTGAGTCATAGACAACTCATAGTGACCCCGTGAATGAAAGACCTGAGCACTTGTATTACCTTCTTCTTTTCTCCAGGTTGATAGAGCTTCAAGAGGCAAGCTATTAGGGAAGTGGATGCCACTCCAGCTTCTAAGCGTGTTTTAATTGGGGAGATCCAGTAAACCATTTATGTATATCATGTGTAATATCTCAGATGGGGTTAGAGGTAGGCATCAAAATGGTCAGGGGGTCTGGTCCAGGCATGGACAACAATGTAAGCTGTCCATTAGAATCCTTCCCTAGGATCCAGAAAGCATGTCTCCTCATCCCTATTTCAGGGCAGGACTGAAAGTGGTGACTTAGGGAGTTACAGCTGTTACATCTCTCACTATGTACAGAGGACTGCCAGGAAAAACGATGCTGGCACTGAGGAAGAGACAAGGCAAAGGGTGAGCAACAGAGTAAGGCCCAGGGACACTGAAAGGCCTGGGTGATCACAGTGCAGCCCAGTCGCACCCTCACTCTTCGGGTGAGTAAGCTACATGAGTCAATAAATGATCACTTTTCTAAGCCTGTTCACATTGAATTTGGTCATCTGCAACTCAAAGATTCTGACTAATACATGGAACAAATGACTGCTTGGTCTAATTAGGCACCTGCTGAGAGCAGAGTGATCAGGCTGTCCAGTCAAGAGAGCCTTGATCACTGATCAGCAGGGAGCACGTGACCATTGAGCCCCTCCTTTTGTGAATCACTGAGTCAGCTTCATTCCAGGGAGAAAATCAGCCTTAGAATGGGGAAGTGGTTTAAAAGGGATATGTGATTAGATATTATTGTCATGACAGGAGTCCAGAATGAAGACAGCGTAGTGGGGTGGATTTAGGGGGAGGGATTGTATAACAATGAAATAATTTTTCTTTTACTTTTCAAAGAGAAGAGCAAATTGGGGGGAGGGAAGAAGGGTGCAGGAAGAAAAGTGCAACAATGAATGAATGGAAATCCTCAGTCTCTGTAAACTTTCATTAAAATTAGTAATAATAATAATAGTAATAGAATAATAATAAAAAAGAAAACACATACACAAAAAAGAATGGGGAAGTGGGGCAGAAGGCTGCCTATTTCTGCAGACGCTTCAATACGTGGGGGCAAATCATCAAGGTGTGCATGAGCAAACAGCAATATAAAAGGTTGGGCAATCAAGAAAATCAAAGCAGGTCTCAGTCAACAGAAAGGGATCTGAATAATGAGAGAGGTCAAATGCTCATCAGTGGATGGATTCTGACCTATTCACCAAGAAGGAAGAGGCATTTTCTTCAAGCTGCCTCCTGTAGTAGATTCCCAGTGCAGGGCAAGAAAGTAGCTACGCTGTTGTTATTGTGAATCATTGTGAAACAGCAGTTCTCAAAGAGCAGCCCCAGATGCGCAGCATCCCCAGCACCTGGAAGTCCTCAGAGGACACATTCTTGGGCTCCGCCCACTTTGACAGTCTGACTCTTTGGAGACAGAGCCCAGCAATCTGTTTTTAACAGGGTATTCTGATGCATGATGAAGCTTGAGAAACACTGGTGCTATGCAGGATTTTTTGCTAGACATGGAGCCAGAGCTCTTGAGTCTGTATAGATTACAATATGAACCTTAATGGTGCTATGGTTACATGCTCAGTCAGTAATGTGAGTCCAATCAGTGGCTTGACGGGAGAAAGATCTGACAATCCTATGGAGCAATTCTACTTTGTCATGTGGGGTCCCCATTAGTTGAAATGGACTTTATGGCACCCAACAAAGAAACAACACTGGTCGCAGCCTTGTGGTAGCCTGGATTTGAATCTCGGTTCAACCGCTTAACTATCTACATAACCACTGGCAAGCTATTTAATATTTTTTGTGCCTTAGAAATTGCGTCTATAAAAATAAAGATAATATTGGTGCCTTCCTCATAGCTTTGGGGTTTTAATGAAACAATACACATAAGGTGTTAATTAGCTTAGTATCAAGTTCGTAGGGTAAGCACCCACTAAGTAATTGTTAGTTACTTGTAATTTTTCGTTGCTACTCTGATTTCAGTACAGGACATGGGCCTCAGGAAGTCAGAGAGGATCTCTCCAGAGGAGCAGTCAGTCATCTAATACACTCACCACACCCACCAATACAGCCTGCGTTTATTCTTTCTGCCTAGGAAACTTCTATTCACCCTTCCAGCCTGCACAAGCTCACCTTGTTAAGGAAGCCTTCTAAGACTTTTACTTAATAAGTGGTTTTATCAGGAAACAAAGATTAAGTTAATGACAGTCAGGAATTAGAACATGGAAATACAAATTTGAGTTGTGTTGTGATCTCTCACTTTGCACAGAACTATCTTCAATTTCTCCATGAGCAAAATGGAAATTTAAGAGCTGCTTTAAGGAAATATTAAAAAGAACCCTCCCTGGCAACCTTCTTGAGAGATTTTGCACTGTTGTTAATCCAAACTCCTGAATCTGACCATAATGGGAATTTGACTTATCTTGGTAAGGTGGTCTAGAAAGAAGGTGAAGACTGAAAACGGTTTGGATATGAATCCTGGCATTTCTTCTTTTCTAGGTTGAAAAAGCTTCTGCACATTTCAGTGCTTCAGTTTCTTCATCTGTCAAATGGAATGAATAACTCTTCTTAGCTTAGAAGGTTGGTGGGACAACTGAAATAATATATGCAAGTGCTCGTAATAGTACCAGACATACAGCAATTGCTCAATAATTGTTAGCTCTGTCCTTGGTGCTTGACATTCTATAGGTGGGATGGGGGAGGGAGTGATGTATATTAAATGAATGTGTGGCAGGGCTGGAACGAGGGTGAGCTGAATGATGATATGCCATGGACACAAAGTTTAAGGGGATAGCACAAATCTCAGTTCTAATAAAACTCAAAATAGTTCCAATAAAAACTGGTTTTAAGAAAGGGTCATAAACCAGGTATGGGACTGAAGAACATAGCTGGACAACTTAATTTTTAAATGAAAAAGACAATGGAATGAAACTGTTGCTCATCTTGTTCATTAAGGCGAAGGTCATTGTGCACAATTGTTACCCTGTTCCCCCACTTCCCTGACCTTCCCTGTAGACAGAGGCCCTGGGGGTCCCGTGCCATGTGCAGCTTTCCCTCTTTACTGTCTGTCTCACAGTCAGCAAGGGAAAAGGCAACAGTGGTTCCAAACAAAATTATTGCAAGTTCCCTCCTTGAGGCCACAGGGTGAGACAGTCTAATCACCAAGGAGGGGTTTTTTTCATAAAGCCAAGAGGATGTTTGTAAAACAAAACTCCTCAAATTCACTGCCAGTTTCCAAGATTAAAAATCTTAATGAGAGGACAGCACATCACCTTTAAGCAGAGCAGCTGCTAGATACAAACTGCTCACTTTTCAGCTAGTTGCCCAACACGGACCTCACCACGTCATCAGGGCTCCTTGAGTATTTGTAAAGAAGTAGAAAGTCAAAACAAATAGTGTGACCTAATGGTCAAGAGCTGTGCAGCCAATATGAAGGTACACGGTTTGAATCCATCAGCTGGTCCATAGGAAAAAGATGGGCAATAACTTCTCATGAGATTTACTGCCTCTGAAAAGCCACTGGAGGGCCAGGTATGGGTTGGTTCTGACTTGATAGTACTAACTACAGAAGTAAGAAGAGTATACATAGATTAGATTGTGGATGGATAGACAGAGAGACAGTGTTCAGTATACTCCAGTGGCCATAACCATGCTGGAAATAGTCACCTTTAAAACAAATGTTTATTTGGAGACATGACGTGTGGTCAGCAGGTGCCTCCTCATTTTAAGAGGGGACAGCCTGTGCTCTGTTCAATTGTGCAGCACCTTCACCTCATGAAGAAGCAGCCTGTTTGGCAGCACCCACACCTTGTTTGAGGGACCACTGCCTCATTCACCTTGTGAGTGCCCTTGCTCTGCATGGGAGGCAGCTATGCTAAGAAATGGTTTTTCTTCATACTGTAGTTTGAAAATAAAGGACGGGGATTTCTTTCCTTCTTGCTAATGATGGCTTTAAACTGGAAACCACTTAGGGAAGTGAGAGTGGTGTGTTTGGCAAGTCATGCAACGTGTGTCGCTCTGCTGATTCAGAATCAGATTAAATCTAGGTTTCCCTTTCTCTCTTAGGCTGAGGCTGAGGTCTCTAGGTCTCTGTTCTTTGTGGCAGACATGTCTCTTTAGTGTGTGCAAGGCAAGTGCAGAGCCCCAAAGGAAGCCCTGACTAGGACGCACATGAAGGATGTGATGGCTACTGTGCCATCATGTCTTGTCTGGTCCTGTTAGCAACGGGCTAGTGTGTGAACTTCTGTGAGTGCTCTCAGGATTCTAAATCTGATTGTCCTTGGCACTCACTCACTCTGGCAGGCAGGGCTCTGACAAGAGCCATGTGCCCCAGTCCTTTCACTCTTAGACTCTGTGTTGGCATCAGAATTGTGCCCTTGTCTTCTGGCTCCCAGTCTGGCTGGATGCTCAGCATGGACCCTCATTGTGCCCAGAATTTCCCTCATGGAAACACATCCCACTCACACCTTAAATGCTTGCTGTCAGCCTTTTCCTTCCAGTAGACTGTCTGTCTTAAGCATCACTGTGTTTCCAGTGCCTACCTCGCTGTCAGGCGAGATAGATAACTGTTTAAGGGGATGAAAGCATCCATATAAGTACAAATGTTGAAGAAGGGAAGTTGCCCAGACCAAGGTTGGTTACACAATGTTGCTGAGACAAGGGGACCAGCTTCCAGTCAGGTAGGCCTGCTACTTCCTGGCTGTGTCCTGGGCATGTTAGCGAACCTTAGTGAAGCCTTAGCTTTCTACTTGGTAAAAATAGTCATACTTGTCTTATAGCATTGTTGCTGTTGTTGATTGTCTTTGAGTTGAGCACGACTTATAACGACCCTATGAACAAAAGGCCTGACACCCCTCTACAATTATTGACACTTATCAAAGTTCAAAGAGTTTCTGGAGGCATGTTATTTAGGAAGTGGATGCTAGTCCTGCTTCCAAACCTGTCATAATATGTTTTTATGTGCCATTGAGTTGCTTGTGATGTATAGCTACCCTATGTACAGCAGCTCCGGCCCCTTTCCTGTCCCGAGCCAGTCTCACTAACTCCAACACACCAACCCCCATTGCCTCAGTTACTGTATCAATCCATCTCATCTGGGGTCTCCCTCTCCTGTGCTGTCCATGCACCCTTTTGAACATGATGTCCTTCTCCAAGGACCGATTTTCCTGGCCATGTGCCCAACGTAAGTGAGGTAGAGCTTAAAAATCCTAACCTCCAAGGACAGACTTGGTTTCACCCTCTCCAAGACAGATCTATTTGTTTTCTTGGCAGTCCGTGGTATGTTCAAGACTCTTCTCCAGCACCACAACTTGAAGGCATCTATTCTTCTTCTGTCATAGGGTTAATATGACTAAATTACATAGACATCTTGGTAACATAACGGAGCCTTGTTGTCACAATGGGTAAGTGCTTGACTGCTAACTGACTTAATAACTAACTTGACTGTTTAGTAGTTCAAACCCGTCAGCTACTCCACAGGAGAAAGATGCGGCAATGTGATCCTTCAGTGTGATTTCAGAGGCTGTAAGTGGCATAAGAGGAGATTCTCCAGCTTTCTCCTTAGGGAGTTGCTGGTGGATTCAAGGCTTGTATCTCTAGGTTGGCAGGACAACTCCTTACCCACTAGGAACTACGTGTGACAGACTATATTATTTATTATGCTCCACTGGATTTTTTCCCTAGCTATGAAAGGAGTAGTGAGCTCTGATGGCTTGGAGGCCAAGACTTGCATTGCTAATTCAAAGGCATGTGGTTTAAATCTACCAGATGCTCCACGTGAGAAAAATGGACACTCTCCTCCCTAGAGATTTACTGACTCTGAAAACTTTCTGGTATGTCAACTATGAATAGGTTCCAACTAAACAGTACCTACAACACCACCACCATCACTACAAAAGGATTACACATCCCTACCCACTGCCGCCGAACTTATAATCCACCCTCTAGGAAGAATATACTTCCACAGGCTGCCAAAAGAACAAACAGGTATGCTTTGGAGAAGGAGAGGGCTCTTTGGTGGCACGGACAGTGAAGCTTCAGTTTGTAGACTTCGGGCATGTTGCTAAGAGGCTGTTTTTTGGAGAAGGAGATTCTGCTTGGACAGATGGAGGGAAAGGAGAGGAAGGCCCTCAACCAGGTGTAATGACACAGTCACTGCAGCGATAGGCTTGAGTGTGTCAGAGATGGCGGGCATGGCACAGGATAGAATTAGGTTCAGATCTGTTGCTCATAGGGTTGCTATGAGTCACATTCCACTCGACAGAACCTAATAACAACAAACCCTACTGATGGCAGGTTTGATCACATGATTAGCTTTGATCAATGGAAAATAAGTTATCTAAGCCTACGCAACCTTAAATTCTAAGAACTATTGTACAAATCACATATTATTCTTCCCTTTGCCATGAGAAAGTCATACCCCAGACAATGACTGTTCCTTCAGCCTGGATCCTGGGGGAAAAACACCAAGAGCTGAGTTACAGCCATTATAAAATGTGAACAGGAAAGAAACCTTTGCTGGGGCTGCTTGATACAGCAGCACATCTAGAAAGAAAGCTGACTGATACACCACATGAGAATTTAGTAAACTTCTGTGAATAAACACATTCTCAGGCTTCTATCACTTCAACTGTTCCAGTGCTTTTTTGGTGTGACACTGAGTCACTAAAATTAACTCAAGGTAACATTTTAAAGGCACATAAGGGAAGCAGATTTTTTTTTTAAATCTGATGCAAAATTGACACATCCTGTTAGGGCAGAGCAGCTCCTATAGCCTAGAGACTTTATCTAGAGTTTATTTCATAGATTATTACTTCCAGTTTATATCTACTGAGTGGTTTTCTTTATACTTGTAACACCATGGCCAAATAGACCTCCCCTTTCTGCATAAGAAGGGCTAAGACCTAGGATAAACATGGAGGTCTGAAGCTCAGCATGGGTAAGAATTATTAATTCACTCAGTAGATACCTATTATGCCCTTACAATGTAGCAGACACAGTTCTAGGTATTTGGGAAACATCAGGAAATAAAAATAAAATATCTTCCTTCTTGGAATTTCCCTCCTAAGAAAATATTAACTCTAGTAGACGCTTTCTATACGGCATGCATGCTTTTATGTGAGAGTGCACACATACACACACACACGCATACACATTTGGAAGTAGGAATGGCAACCACTTCCTAAACATCTTGCCTCTGGAAACTCTATGAACTTTGATAAATGTCGAGAGTTGTAGAGGGGCTTCAGGCCTTTTGTTCATTGGGTTGCTATGAGTCATGCTTGACTTGAAGACAATAAAAAACAACAACTGTGTGTGTGTGTGTGTGTGTGTGTGTGTGTGTGTATAAACTCATCCAGTCTTCTCAACAACTCTATGGGGTAGGCACTATTAACCCAAATCTATAGATGGGTAAACTGAGGATCAGAGCTGATAAATCAACTTGAGTCCAGGCAGTGAGCTACAGAGATGGAAGGCATCCCAGGTGACCTTCCCTGTCAGTGAGTTCAGATCCCTGCACTGTCTGCTGCATGAAAAATAAGAGGTAGTGAAAGGTGGTTGAGTTTCTGTTTTACATCCCACTTGGGAATGTTCATCACTGCTTCTACTTTAGTCCCTTGAAGTGTTCACACTACTGAGCTCCACTTTTGAGAGAGGAGGAAGGCCTGCTGCCTTCTGTAGTGCTCCCAGGCTGTGCTCCTCAAAAGGTACAGTCTACAAACTGGTGCCAATCCATCACCAGGTAATAAATAGTGCATGACAAGGTGAACTCGGGATGTAGATAAAATGTTCACAGGCGTTTATGCTAATTGATTGAATCTGATAATAATAATAAAATTGATGCCTATAAATTTTTTAATTTAATTTTTAAGTTTTATTATGTTTAAAAAATTATGGGTCCAGGAAAAATTATAAATTAAGCATCAATAACAATTAAGATTAATCTTGGTTCTTCATGGCAGGGAAGGGAATCTCAGAAGCATTATTCTCAGACATTCAAGTTTGCTGGGCTGATGAATCCCTGAGAACAGAGAGGCCCTGATGGCAAGGCCTGGGAAACATCTGTGTAGGTGCTTCCTGCATTTTACTCTGTTTTCTATTTCTAGCAGGTTGAATGGGGTTTATGTCCCCTTGTCCCAGGATGTGGCAAAAGTTGCTGTGAATCAGTCTGTTGCAAACACCTAAAGTCATTAAAGTGATTAACCTGAATTTATATGTGTGATACAATGTTTTCCTCCTGAACTAGTCAGCTACCCTGAGATGGCAACAGGGCTCTACCATGGGGCATTGAAGGTTGACATCAGGTTGAGGAGCTCCCAGTCTCTATCAACTTTCCTGTGCTGCTCAAAATGGAATTTAGCCCTGAAGGAGTGTGAGGTCCAGGGCAATGGGCACTGGAGGGCAAACAGAAGGACCAGACACAGGGGAGCTTCCCCACAGAAGCATGACATCTCAGCCTAGCCCTGGACCAGAGGGAGCCCCAAGAATGACTCAGATTTTATTTCAGCACTGATTTAAAGAAAATTAAGTGGAATATCTTCCACAGTAAGTTTTGAGAGTAAGATTCATACCTATTGTCCTTTGCAAGTCACATTTGGGAGTTGCAATGAATGAAAAGAGACCTGCAAGATTAGTACAGAGCAGAGGATATTTCAGATAGGATCAACCTCCCAGTCCCAGAAATGAGAAGGTATAGGGCTGTGAAGGGGCCACAGTGGTCCTCCTTGGAATTGGCTACCAGCAGTATGCTGTTATTTTGTCTGCCTGGACTACTCCTGATGTGGTCTGGTAGGAGACACAGGAAGAAGTCTTAGAGAAAAGAGCCCTGCAACTTGCAAGTTTGCAGCTGTTCAGCTGTTTTCCTGACACTATTTTCTCCAAGTGCTTATATGTCACCCTAAGTACCACTCTGTGCGCTCCAAGCTGGACAGTTCTGAGGCCAAGTCTAGAGAATTGGATTTAGGGTCACTCCCAGAAAATTGGGTCTAGAGTCACTCCTGGGGACATCTTGAGATTCATCAAGAGAAGACAGAAGGCTGAAAATAGCATTTCTCACTGGGTGTTTTGAAAGTGAAATGCAGCTGCCCAAGCAGCTGTGAACAGCTATCTGAAATTCTTGGAGCCTCACTCCCCAACTCTTTTGTACTAACTTCAAAAGAAGCCCCCGGAATTTGGGCCTACTGATAGTTGCATACTAGGGATGAATTGAGGGCCAAGTAGAGACGCCTGCCCCCCCATCTCTATATCCTCACCTCCTGGGTGATAAACCCCCCAAAATGGGCCAGGACAGCACTTCTTGAGAGAGTCCTGCCTGCTTTTTCATCTGGCATGAGATTGTCAAGGAGAACCTTCCCCCTGGGAGACAGATCACTTCTGCTCTCTGCTTGGGCTTATAAACAGGAAATGGAGAGAGCTGCTCAGAAAGGAGCCAGGACTCTCATCAAAATAACCACTGCGGATGTTAATTTTCTCCCAAAATTTCCATTTAGTAGAAGTGGAGAAGAAAGCAACGACCCATGAGATCCAGGGTTTCCGCATCTCAAGGACTTTTGGGGACCTGAAGTTCCAGGGGACCAGGTCAGATCCTGGGGGTCACAGTGGCCTATAAGCAGACATGGAGCCTCCCTCCTCAGAGAAAGACCACATCTTGTGGAGATTTCTAGAATTCCAGTATTCTTTCTGGTTCAGATGGTCCTGAACTCCTCACTCACTCAGCCACTTATTCTTCCATGCAACAAATATTGGTTGAATGTTCTTGTCAACTATTCTGGGTATTGGGACTATGTCATGCATGACTATGTATTCATGCCTTCATATGGAGCTTATAGCTGAGTGGAGGAGGGACACATCAACACTCTGGGCCTCTGGAGAAGAAGCCCTGCCTGGCTCTGCACAACACTCTAAATCAGTGAATTCAAATACAATCCTGACAACTTTTCTGTAGATTCATTCTTAGATTTCTTGGATATCAGAGCTTCCTATGATCAGTCCCTGCAGTAGTTTCAACACAATTCCACAAATTCCTTGATGTGGAATCTAATTGTCTTTCCCATGGACATGGGTCTCCCTTGGTGACAGGCTTCTAACTAACAGCATATGGCGCTAAATGACTGCTGTGGTGAGTCTAGAAAGCTATGCAGCTTCTGCTTGGCCTTTCATTAGGAAACCTGCTCTAGGAACCCAGGTGCCATGCTGGGGTGGTTCCCGTGGCACATGGAAAGGTCATGAGCAGATGTTCTGGCTGGCAGCTTCAGATGGAGTCCCAGTGGACAGCATCACTCCCCCTTCCCCCGACATAATAAGGAATTCTTTAATGCCTACCATCTGAATACAACCTCTTAAAGGACTCCACAGGTGAACTTTGACAAATAACAGTTGTATAACAATAATAAAAACAATAACTTTTTTTTTTAAAAAAAAACCAAAAAGCTATTAAGGTTTGGGGTGGTTTATTAGATAGGAATAAGCAAAAAAAGTATGCTGAGGTGGGAACCTCAATAGAACCTGCATCACTCTACGCTCGGACTTCTACCACCTGGCTCGTGGTGTGGCCCAATAGAGCCAGATCATCTGGGGCTTGCTAGGAAGATAGAATCTTGGGTTTCACCCTAGGCTAACAAATCAGATCCTACATTTTAACAAGACTGACAATGTTTCATATGCAGGTTTAACTTCAAGAAGCCCTGAAATACCTTCTAAAGGTAAATTCTTGTAATGCAATGGTTAGAGTTCCTGGGAGGTATGATAGTCAACACACTCAGCTGATAATGAAAAGGCTGGTGGACTAAGTCCACCCAGAAACATCTTGACGTATCAGCCACTGACTATCCTGGGGATCCCGGCTCTACTCTCATCCACGTGGGGCTGCCATGCATCAGGATCAAACCAATGGAAACTAGTATGGTTTTGGTAATAGAATGTTCAATGAATTCAGACTGAAAAATGACAAATTCGACTTTAACATACCCACCACCTAGATTTCACAGATATTAACAATTGTGATTGTCATTGTGCAGTATTGAGTTGGAACTGACTCATAGCTGACCCTTCAGTGGGTTTTCAGAGGTAGTAAATCTCATGGGAGGAGACCGCCCATCTTTCTCCCGTGGAGCAGCTGGTGGATTCTGATCATGAACCTGTGGATTGCCAGCACCAACTGATGTGTTTTATGACTATTAGCTTATTTAAATTTTATGACAGAACTGTGTGAGAAGTGCATTATTCGTTCTTATGTTCTAGTTGAGGCAACTGGAGACAGAGAGAGTCATTCATTACTCAAGACCATACAACTCTTAAGTGACAGAGTGGGAGTCTGAACTGTGGGGATCTGGTTTCACAGTTGAGAGATCCAGCTGTTTGACATTTTACACTATTATGCTAATTCTTCCATACCTTAATGCTATAGAGCCCTCTTCCTCTCTAATTCTTTGCATTTTTTAATTTGCAAGGCCATCATCTTAGTTTGGTCTAGAATTGCTGTGATAGCATTCTTGCTGGCTCTTGATCTCTATAGTGCCCCACTACGTGTAATACAATGATCAGAGTAATCTTCCTGCAAACCCTGCCCCTATCATCCTCCCTGCCCTAACATGTTCAGTGATTTTGCTCTCTGAAGTGACAGATGTGCCATTTGACTTCAAAGCTCACTTTTTTTTAAAGAAAATTTTTATTTTAAAGCCCACTTTTCTAACCCCAAAGCCCACTTTTCCCTTGGCCTGAATAGTTAAGACAAGGAACCCAGTGTGAATTATTCTCATCTGCCATGGGTTGTTGATCCAAACTCAGGCGCACATTAGAATCAGCTGGGCCCATTTAAAATATGCCATGAATTCCAATGATACCAGGAGGCTGGAAGTAGGCTCTTGTACCACTGTTTCTTTCGAAAATGTCCCAAGTTCTAATATGCAAATATATAAGAAATGAGAATTAGAGAGTGTCAGAATGGTGCTCCCTGGGAGAATCAAAAGACATACTTGAAAAGTCCAACTAGAACTCCAACTAAATTTGGAGTGTATCTTGGGTGAGAAATGGGCCCATTCAACTGTACAGAAATAAACAAGGAGGGGTGAGACAATCTGACAATTCTGTCAATCTGACAATTTCAATCCAGACAACTCAAATCCATGAATCTTTGATTCCTCTTCTCTTAAACAAAAAAACTCCCCTGCACTGTTGAGTCAATTGCAATTCACATAAGAGAGATCAGAACTGTCCCACAGTATTTCCAAATCTGTGACTCTTTAATGTAGCAGACTGCCAAAATTTTCTCCTGGAGAGTAGCTGGTGGATTTGAACCCCTGACCTTCCAGTTAGCAGCCAAGTGTGCCATCGGGGGCCTCATCTTTTTCTCTTAAAACCTATTTATTCTCTAGTGCTGAGCCAGCTTATAGCTTCCACTAATTCTGCAGAATTAGCTTGCTATGTCTCCGGAGTATATTAAAGAGGAAGACAGGATTGCTTTACAGTGGAGTCAGACTTTGGGCCCATCGTTTTGCCTGTGTGCTTGCATAGTATCACTTTTGCCATCTATCTAGGAACTCACATATGGTCATATAACATTGATCAAGCTATGTAGCAGGAACTCAGTCAGACCCGACCTCCCTCTGTGAAAAACTGCTTGTGTCAGAGACAGCTCTTCAGCCTGAACAGATGTTGCTTTTGTTTGTTTAAATGATGGGGAGCTTAACAGAGTTTGCTGCTGATGTATGCAATTCATTTCATACGAAAAAAGCAGCTTGAAAGACACTTGATATAACATAACAGAAAGGATTTGAAGTCAAGTCACCCTGATCGTGGTCTGAATCCCAGCTCTGTGTCTGTGCTTCTCCTGTCACTTTGAATATGTCACTTTGCATTCCACATCCTAATCTGAAAAATGATGAATACAAGGTTTTGAGGAAATGCAATGATGCAAGGCAGTGTCCTGCAAATTTTTGGGATAAATCAGCGTGGCCTGTGTGCAATCGCATCATGAAAAAAGTACTACCATTTAAATTTTCTTTTGATCAATTTTTTTATATTAAAAAGATAGAGGCATATTTTTAATATCTCTCTGATATCCTCTCCTTTAACAGAGAGCTTGTATTAGCTAACTACGTACTATTGCTATCATGTACCATTAAGTTAGAACAGACTCTAGTTGACCCCCTGCTGGGTTTTCAGTGGCAGATATTCATACAAGAGACTGCCCATTCTTCTTCTATGGAGCAGCTGGTGGATTCAAAGTGCATGCCTTCGGGATTGCAGTGCAGCTTCTCACCACCAGGCCATGTACTATAGTTGAGAATTAAGAATTATTAATAATAATAAATAATAATACATTGATTTACATTTACTTTTATAGTTATTGTTATGTGCCATTGAGTTGCTTGCAACTCATTGCGACCCTATGTACAAGAGTCCTAAACCCTGCTCTATCCTGTGCCAACCTCACTGTCTCTGACACATTCATCCCGATTACCCCAGTCACTGAATCAATCCACCTCATAGAGGGTCTTCCTCTCTTGTGCTGTCCTTCCATACTCTCAAACATGATGTCCCTCTCCAAGGACTGGTCCGTCTTTTCAACATGCCCAAAGTATGTCAGATGAAGCTTCAGAATCCTTGCCTCCAAGGAGCAGCTTGGTTTAATCCTCTCCAAGATGGATCTGTCTATTCTCTTAGCAGTCTATAGTATATTCATGCTCTTTTCCAGCACCACAGCTCAAAAGCATCAAAATTCTCTTTCTATCATCTCTAGTCACTGCCCAGCTCTCTGACATATAGTATGCAATTGCGAAGACTATGGCCTGGATCAGGTGCACCTTAGTCTGCAGCCTGATGTTGTTGCTCCTCAGAACTCTGGAGAGGTCCCTGAAAGCTGATTTTCCCAATGCAATTAGTCTCTTGATTTCCTGGCTGCTGGTACCAAGAGTATTGATTGTGGAACCAAGCAAACTAAAAGTGTTAACAATCTCAATCTCTTCACCATCCATAATGATGCTGCCAATTGGCCCAGTGGTGAGAATCTTTGTTTTCTTGATGCTGAGCTTAGTGTATTTTGGTAGTTATAGAAAGTATCTTTTAATAAGTACATTCAAATAAAAGAAGTAGGTTAAAATACTAAGTAATGATACACAGGTGGTATACAAAAGGCAAAAATAACAGTGACACTTTAAAAGTCTGAAAAGTAGAAGGATGACTAGTAAGATGTGTGTATATATCCAAAGAAGGAAGAGGAGAGAGGAGGTAGAAATCTCTGGGATGATGGAATTTGGTGGGCAGAGGGAGGCGGTGAAATAATTAGGAAGATCCAGTGGGGATCTGAAATGATGGGGCAGTAGTGGGCACAGATCAATGGTGATTAATTTTATAAGACACAGTGTGAAGAAACAGTTCATTATATGGAATGAAATACAATGTAAAGACAACAAAACACAATGTACATGTTGCATAAAACACAATGTGTATGAATAAAAATATTAATAAAGTCTGGAGTTCAGAAAGAGCTAAGGAAGATAAATCACATCAAATCTATGACTATATTTTGCAATGTAGTCAATCTTCCTAGGAAAGTAGAAACCAATGAACCTCTCCTTGCATTCTGGTTTGAAATACGCTCTTGAAGAAATTTGAGGCTATATATTCTGATATTATTCTGATGTACTGCACTGGGAAAGTCTGCAGCCAGGGACTTCTCCAAATTATTGAGGAGCAATGATGTTTGAGCAGGAAGGGGTGGTTTTTCCAATCACTTGTTATGCTGCTGAGAGATGGGCAATGATTAAGGATGACAGAAGAATTGATGCCTTTGAGTTGTGGGGTTGGGGGAGAATACTGAATATGGCAA
This sequence comes from Elephantulus edwardii, assembly GCF_000299155.1. Lineage (NCBI taxonomy): Eukaryota > Metazoa > Chordata > Mammalia > Macroscelidea > Macroscelididae > Elephantulus > Elephantulus edwardii. The sequence continues at coordinate 17,004,154 of NW_006399802.1, read as the reverse complement.
ATACCATGGACTGCCAAAGAACAAACAGATTTATCTTGAAGAAGTTGCAGCCAGAATACTCCGATAGCAAAGCTTTGTCTTGCATATTTAGGGCATATTGCTAGGAAAGACTATGTCTTGGAGAAGGACATCATGCTTGAAAAGGTGGGGGGGATGGCAAAAGAGAGAAAGAAAGATCCTAAACAAGGTAAATTGATACGGTGACTACAGCAATTGGCTTGAGAGTATCAGAGATTGTGAGGTGGGCACGGGATAGGATTCAGATTTGTTGTGCATATGAGTTGTACTCAACTTGATGGCACCTAACAACAGCCTGAAATTCTGATATTATAGTGATTCACACTGACTGCAGAATTTATTTCACTTTCAGTTTGTCCTCAGACTAACCTGAGAACATATGTTTAAAGAGAATTGGTTCACTGCTCATGTTTTTAATATTCAATGACTTATAAATGAAAAAGAATTGAGAAATAGACTTTTTATTTTGAATTTGATTAGCCTTTAGTAAAAATTTAAAGACATAGTAAATCACATTGGGTTTTTTTTTGTTTTTTGGTTTTTTTTTTAAACTACAAGCTTTGGAAAGAAAAGTCTTTGTGTCTGTCATCAATAATTCAAATTGTCAAAGTTCTGTGCAAATTGTTATTTTATTATTTAAGGATGTGAACATCAGATGATAATTAATTACTCTAACTGCATGACCTTATGAGCATGATAAAGGGTTGAAGGTTAGGAGGGATCATATTAAATTAAAAGACAAAATCTTTTTCTAGTATAAGTTTTACTAAGAAGTAACATGAAACCCCCTAAACAATTCAACTATTGATGCTGAAGGTTTTCTTTCCAGGAATCAAACTTTAAACCATAAAGCATATGATAAATCTACAGATAATAATTTATTACAGGAAATTATTTTTTTTCCCCTTGAATTGAGTTTGAAGCTCACCTGAGTTGTAAATGAGCTCACCAAGTTTGTGTTTATCATTGTAGAAGATATGTGGATTCTTTTGGAACACAAAAGCATCAGATTCTGGTACTGCTATTCTGCTTCTAAGCAATTAAAGTGTAAAAAGGTTATAACAGATTCAAGTTCAAACACAGTACCAAGTCTCCTTTTTTCCAGTGAGTTGAGGAGACTTTTCTAGTGTTGGCCCTGCTATTGTCTTGCTAGAGAAAAGTTTTCTCTCCACCTGGAGCTCATCTAACCCATCTATGAGTCAATTATGGTAAATTAGGGACCCTGTGCTCAAATTCCACTAGGGGCCAGGCAAGGTGATATAAATAAGGGAAGCTGGTTAGGAATAACAGGGAATGGTGCTGGAAAGAGCTGGTAACTTTAACTTCTACAAAGTTAATCTCTGCTTTTGTATGTTGTCTATAAAGAAGGGGATCTGACATTGTTTAAAAAGAGAAGAAGAGGAGGAGCTGGAGCTTAAGGGTTATTGGGGAAGACTTTGTGTTTATTAACGGTTGCTGAAGGGTGATTTGAGATCAAAAGGCCCCAACACACTATTGCTCCTCTTAGCTGTTATGACATAGACAGTAGAAACATTAGGGACAAAACCAGTGTTGTTTATTCAGAGAGAGACATGCCCCTTCCAGACTACACAGAGTTACTTGGGCAATTTTGTTAATTCTTTCCAAAACTGCCAAACAGAACAATGGAACTCTTAATGGGCACAACTCTACAGATAATCGCTATCATCTGATGCTTCTTTAGTAAGGAGCACTCAGGAATGCCGCCCTGTGCTCTAGAGGTGGAGTTATTTACAGAGCATTTGCTTGAGTAGGTAAAGGTGCACACGGTAAGAACAGGGGCTATTTTGGGTTTTATACATGAATGATCCTGTTATTTAAATCTTCCTGTATCCTGTCTCTCTGCATCACCACATCATTTTCATGATGCATAGACTTATGTGCAGAAGGAAGTAAGTTTGAGCATTTGATCCAACTCCTATTTCTATCACTGCTACACTGTGCACATTCTTACTATTTCCACAACTCACTTTCCTTGTTTGTAAGAGAAAAAAAAAAGCGCAATTCTTCTGATTACAAGTTTGAGGTCAGTTTAATGGCAATCCTACCTTTCTAGGGGAAATTCTCAGATATATATGTATAGGGAGTTCTACTTACAAGAAGCTATGCTCAAAGGCATGTGGTTCTAATTTACCAGCTGCTCCACAGGAGAAGGGCGGGCAATCTCCTCCCATGTGATTTATTGCTTTTGAAAACACTGGAAAGGAAGCTATGTGTTGGTTCTGACTCAAGGGCACACAACAATAATACGGAACTATACTCCCTTCCAAAGTTCTTGATTTCCCAATGATCCTGGAATAAAATTACTGGGGGTTTAACGATATGAAATTGTCAATATTCAACTTAACTCAGTGTTAAGGAGTCAGAGCTAACTTTTAACTAACCCTCCAGCGGATTTTTAGAGGCTATAAATCCAACAGAAGATTGTCCATTTCTCCCTCAAGCTGTTTTATTTGAACAGCCAGAGAGGTTCCACTTGTGGGTTAACAGTGTAAGTCTGTGGACTATACCAGCAGAGCCTCCTACTCAGGACTATTAACTTACAAAAACGGCAGTCATGAACCCAAGGCAGGGAGAAGAACTTCCCTTCTTACACTAGTCCAGTAACATATTTGGATCCTTACATTTAGGAAGAATGAGAGTTCAGTAAGAGGATATATTTTTTTTTTCATCACAAGTAAATGAATGTTTATAATCTACCTCTATTTTACAAAGTGCTTTGCATAAATACAATTTACTGTAATCCCACAACAATACCGGGGATGGATGTAAGCACGTGACTTTTTAGATATTACTGGATTTGTCCTATATGACGCTTTCTTAGTTCCAACCTACATGCCTACACGCTAAAGAATGTTTCATTCAAAAAGAAGAAAAATATAAAGAAAGCCCACCATTCACTGGGTAGGATGGATGAGATGAAATACAGCCTCATCACTTGGACAAAATGTTTTATGGACTACTTTGCAAGCAAGCTCTACATTTTTTTTTTACAACCTGGTGGTCCAGTGGGTTAGGTATTGGACTGATAGTTGAAAGGTCTACATTTAAAACCAACAAGCTCTAGGGGAGAAAGATGAGGTAGTTTTCTCCTATTAATATTTGTAGCCTCAGAAACCTGGGCAACTCTATCCTGTCTTAGAGGGTTGCTATGAGTCAAAATCAACTTGAAGCCAGTGAGTGAGATATCCTTGCATTTCTTTCATTTTCCATTGGTTGAAAATGAAACTTTACCCAACATACAGTCTGAACATTCTACATGGCACCTGTCAAATGCCAACCTTGCATGTATAAAGGTATTTAAAAAAATAAAATTTATTTTGGAATATAAGTAGATAAGAATTTCTCCATTTGATTTCATTTGCTTAATACCCTCAATGAAGACAACCTCTGTGCTAGGTCTTCAAGTGATAATATATATATAGGCTTTAAGTTCAATTTCTCATGCAATAACTTTTAAAAAATTGTGACTATATATAACATTTGTCAATTCAACAATCTTTATGTGTATCATTCAATGATTCTTATACTGTAAAATCACCACTGTCCTTTTCCAAATATATGCAACAGTTCCTTAAATTTTTATTGCATGCCTACTATGTGCCACGCTCCATTCTAGAAATACCACTGATGAGCTAAATAATCATCTGTTTTTGTGAATAAAAGTTTATGGAAATATAGCCATTCATTTATGTCCATGATCACTTTCCAAAGGAGCTTAAGAGTTGTAACAGAGACCATTTGGCCTTAAAAAAAAAGGTGTGCTAACCCTTTTCTAGGTAAAGAGGATACAATGGTGAACAAGAGTAAAAAGGTCCCTGTGTGACTCCAGATATGCCTGTTCAAAGCACTGGATGAACCTAAGGAGCAAGCCGAGCTTACCCCATGGGATCACACTAAATGCTGATGCTAGTAGCTCTCAGGGAATAAGAAAAGGCATGCAGGTGTAGAGACAGATGTGAGAATGAGGTTTAGAGAGAGGAAGTGTTGGGAGATGGGGTTAGCTCATGTGGAAACCAGCTGTAGCAGGCATGCCAAAGGGATTACCACCAAGAGATACGCATACGTGTGGGCCTGGCATTACAGGAACCAGAGTCACCTGGAGCCATTATTAAAACTGCAGGTTACTGGACGTCACCCAGGATTTCTGAGTTCAGAGGTGTGACTGAGCTTCCACTTTGGTAGCAGGCACTGCTCGGCGATCCTGCAGCACACGAAAGCGTGAGGGGCACGAGCGTTTGGCTTTGGTGAACAGTTTGAAGGCACTTTCAATGTGGTCTGGCGTGAAGGCCACGCTTGGCAAGGGAGAAGGGAAAAGAATAGGGGCACAGACACACAGAGGTAGATGCAGTGAAAAGGCAGTTTATTGTCTATTAATACTGTACAGAGGAACAGAGAGAAGCTACAAGTACAGCAGTGGCTGTTGCTGGCAGTGTTATTTCTTAAGTCGGTTTTTATTTTTTTCATCTGAAGGAAACAGAACAGTCAAAGTACACTTCAGGTTACAAAGTACAGCAGCTAGCCCAGCAAGTCTAATTCAGAGTAAGCACGACAGGCTCCCACCCCCCCGCCCCACCCAGCCAATCACAAAATGGATTATTTACAGAGACGTCACTCAGCCCGAGGGAGCTGCTAAAGCTGAAAAGTCCATCAACAACCTACATTCACTGAAAAGCTGCATCAGACACAACATTTTCTGGAACCCCTGCATGATTTCAACTCTCCTAGGTCGGGAGCTTCAGAGGGAAAAAGAATTTCCCAGAGTCCCAAAGGCTGGAACGCTTCCTAACTGGCCACTTGGATATCATGAATCGGAGTTCAAGCTGCACACAGAATCGTTCAGATCACTGTGCATTGCCTGGTAGCCTTTTTGCACATAAAGACTCATCATTGTAACAATTGGAGGTCTCCTGACGTCATCCCAGAACTGAGAGGGTTCCTTAACAAAGGAGACTGAACAGGCTTTTCCTCAGCACCTTCAGGCAATTGCATAGTTCTTTCATTTGTGGAGCTGTCTGCTGGAGGGATTTTGGTGATGAAGGAATTAAAATGATTTGCATGAGAACCAGGAGGGGAGGGTTATTTTTCCTGGGATGAAGTGTTTATGATCTTGCCTTGTTGGAAAAAGAATTGTGGGCTCCTAGGGAAGGAGAAAAAAGGTCTTTCCTGGAAAAGGGTGCTGGCTGGGAAGTGCAGCTTGGAAAAGCAAGCAGATTCCTATTCCAGCTCTGTCTACAAGGCAGGGGTACAAGTGTGGGTGAAAATATCGAAATTTGAGTGTTTTGGGACCGTAAGAAAAAGAATTTGGCAGAAAATATGCAGTGAGGGGCGGGTTTCAAGACTTCAAAAGTTAGAATGTCTCTTATGGATAACTGAAGACCATCCTTCCTATCTCTACTTAGCTCTGAAAATGTGATATAGCCTCGGTAATATTCACAATATTCATTAGTTATTGGCTTATATATTTATGTATAGACTGAAGCTGACCAAATGCTGCTGCCTCACCATTTCACATATATTTACTCAAATGTCATATGTAAATGTGAATAGGCCCTTGGCCTCCAATGTAGCAATTACACCTCAAGATCTGAGTTAGAAACTGACCATTGCTGGGCGTGGCTTACATGTTAAATAATGATCTCCTTCTAAAAGATGGGTATGTATCATTTAAAGGTAGAGCTTCGAGAGCTATGGAGTGTTATGACTTGACCATATAACATGGTTTACCTAATGGCAGGTACAGGAAGCTTAATCTTACAATCGATGTATGTTTAGAAAGAGTGGCTTTCACACAACAGTGGGACAGGACAGGGTCAAGGGATCATTTTTCATGCCCTAAAGGTCTGGTCTAGTACTAACAGAACTCACCAGGAAGTTACCTGAATGGAATGGAGAAATAAATCAAGGGTTTTTGAAAACTCAAGTTCCATAATGTATAGAAGATTTCCTTATAAAAATATGTTCCTTAAAAAAAATACAGAAATGTTAAATGATTTCATTCCTACAGCCACTCTTCACTTCCACCTACACAGGCTACGTATCTTAAGAGAATGCTCATTATGCAAGACTCAAGAATAGCTTTTGAGTCCACTTCTCTTGGCTTTCCAAACTATGCCAACTGTGCTTAAAAATATGCTTTCAGACCCAGGATGGAGCCTACAAGGTCACCTTGGAACAGTGGGAAGGACTTCAGGGAAATGACCACAGAGGCCATGACTTCATGTGACCCACTCAGGGTGCACGATTGCAGGCTCCCAGGGAAACACAGAAACAATTGGGTAATCTGAAATGGCCCCAGCTGTAACTGCTTCTTACCCCCACCCCCCCATCATTCCTATAAGGTTCTGCCTCAAGACTACTGTGATATAATTCACAGCTCCAAACAGGGTTGAGCAGGGGTGAGGAAGAGAATGTTGTGCTAATACAGCTTTGAAATACAACCTGCGTTTTTGTTTTTCAAAGACAGGAAAGAGAACATAAACAGTGATGCTAAGGCAAACTGTCAAATGGCACATTAGAGCGCTTTTGTTTTTTGTCATTCATTTTGTTAACATCACAAGGCAGATACATTCTGTAAACATATATACCATACAGTACATTAACCATAGGAAAAGGAAAAGAAAACCACCCTGTAGATATTTTTTTTTCTTTCTGTATTTCTGTTCTTTCACTCTAGAAGGATTGCCTGACATCCAGGGGAAACTTTTAAGGTTTGTGAGCTCTACTTTCTTTTTGATAAAAATGCAGTGACTTATAAAAAACAAGCAAAAACAAAAACCAATTAGCCTAGGTGACAACAGAGAGGCAATGAGGAGGGAGAAGACAGCCATTCACACCTCAACTTAGAAACTTAGAAAATAGTCACAAAATAGAAAAATGTCATCAATTTCAGGAAACATTTCTTTTTCCTGCTTAGTAAAAGAGAATATTGAAAAATGATTTTTTTTTTTTTACAAAAGTTAAGGCTGCCCAGATCTTTGATGCAAAAAAGTTCATGGTCCCCAAAATGACTTATTTTCACATTGGAAACAAATTAATTTTTGTGCTACAGTTCTGACCTTCTTATGTTATCTGGAGTGTAGAGAGGGTGCAGAGGTCTACTTAAGTTGATATAAAAAAACAAGGGGAAGTGGACTTAAGAATTTGGAGTGAAACCTTCCTCCCCTTTAAGAATTTTGTAATTTGTATACCTTGTCACACAATTATTATTTTTTTTACTTTGTGTTTGTCAAAATTGTAATTTTCTCTTGAAATTTGGGCTGAAATGTCAGTGGTTTGAATCCACCAGCGGTTCCTTGGGAGAACACGAGGCAGTCTGCTTCTGTTAAGATGTGCAGACTCGGAAGTTCGATGGTGAGGTGCTACATGTTGGAAATGACTTGAGAGCAGTGTGTTTGGCTTAGTTTGGTTAAAGCAATGAAGATATAGATGTATAATGTATTGTGCTCCTAATAAAAGAGTTAATTTTCTTTTTCTCTAGAAAATGATCAAAAGTTTTCCTCATAAGACCTGAAAAGGGCTACACAATGAGGTAAACCAGTCACAGGTAATCAAAGATACAATCTCTCTCTTTAATTCCAGTTGTCATGTGATATATACCAATAACACTATGCTTCTGCTCAGTTGTGTCATTCAATAGGACAAAAAGCATTTTCTAGTTCTGTCCTAATCAGTAGAGCTCAATATAACTTGATTACAAAATTGAGGTGCTTCTCAAAGATTGCATCTTTGTAATATCTCTGAAGTGTACATTTTAAATATGCTGAGACTTTGTTTTCAATGGAATGGTGCAAATGGTTAGCGCATTCAACAGCTTGACAAAAGTTTAGAGGTTGAGTCCATCCAGAGGCACCCTAAAAGACAACCTATGTCTCCCCCAAATCACAGAAAACTCTCTGGAGCATACACGGGAGACACACGGGGTCTCCATAAGTTGGAATCAACCCCGAAGCAACTGGTCTTATAGTTTAAAAAACAAATGTTCAAGTTGCAAAACTACAACCTGAATTTGCTTGCATCACAATAATTTTGTTGTAAACAGAGAGTGCAGGAAATGAGAATATCCCCACAAGAAAAGGATCCGTGGGTGAGTTAAGCTCTCCAGAGGGGTCAAATGATGAACAGACAAGGCTGAGCTTCTAGATTTTAAGAAAGAATAAAAAAAATCCTCAGCGCCTATTCTGTCTACGTTCATCTGCTTTACACTGGCAAGGTCAATGCTTCTTAAGAACTGGCATTGGCAGTTGGATCTTTGTCTCTGTCACCAAATTCTTCCCCTCCTTTTTCTGTAGACCATGGTTTATTTGGATTGGATTAAAGTTAATTTTTAAGTATGTTCTGTGGTCCTTTGAAATAAAATTTTGTAGGAACAAGCTATTTTTAAACTTGGCCTCAATGTTTTCGTAAGAGATCCTAAAATGTCTCCATTACCTCTTCTACCAAAAAACTCTCTTAATCCTATTAAAAATATTATAACTGCATTAGGGGAATGAGACAGGTGGGGATTTGAAGTAAAACATGTTTATGAACAATTAAGAAAGAAAAAAATTAATCCTAGGATTTTTTTAGTTTGCTATAAGTCTGAGAGTAATTTTTAGATTTCTGAGGAAAACGCTTAAGGAAAACATGTTGTAAGTTTAGACAAGTTTGAACAAAAGGGGAATTTCCTTGCCCTTCTTCCTTCCTAGCCTCGATATTAAGTAATATCATAGAACATAGCTTTTAGAGGTAGCAATCTTTTTTTTTCTTGCATGTAGAAAAGAACATAATTGTAGGTAAATGAAATAAAGGTGAAACAAAATAGTCTTGTTTATTTCAGAAGCAGCCCTGGTAAGTGCACGTGCTCACCAGCTAACCAGAAAATAGAATTTTTAATCCTCTAGCCACTTCCCAGACACGAGGATGTGATAATTAGTCTGCTTCCATGAAGACTTAGAGTCTTGAAAATGCTACGGGCAGCTTCACTCTGCTTTACAGAGTTGCTAGGAGTTGGAATGGACTAAACAGTAATGGGTATGGTTTGGGTCAGTTTTTTCATTGTGTATTAAAAAAAAAATCAAGAGCACACAAATCATCAAGATCTTTTTGGATAAGTAGAGTTAAATCTTTTCCTCAACTGCAGAAGAATCTTATAGTCTTTGATGAGATGCTATTCAAATTTATTTGTGAACAAATGAAAAAATATCCCTTCTTTCCTTTTTTCTTTTGATTTGATAATATGATTTTGAAAGAAAAGCCAACTATTAGCTCAAAAGGACCATGCTTTTACAGCTTCACTACTGATTCTTTAATTAGTTTGGTTATATAACAAATGCCCTGCATTTTTGAAGGGCAGGATATCATACAGAATAAAGTTTTACAGACAGAATACCAACTGCAGCAGGGAAGGCAGAATGCTCACAATCATAATCTGGGTACATTTCCACGATGAAGGGCAGTTACTTGTTGCTCTAAGTAAGATTATAGGTGTCATCCTGTTAAAGTATTGGGCAAACCTGCATCCTCATTCTGGTAGGAAAAGGATGCAAATTTAGGCAACCATATAGGATATCTTCAAACAGATCTTAATTTCCTTGTAGTTACGAAGGATTTTTATAGAAGCAGCACATCTTACTTTAAAAGTCATTAAACTATAAACTTTAACAACAAACATACAAAGATAGCCCTACTTTGTAAAGTTTGCTAATCTCTAGTCCTTGTAATAAGGAGCCTTGGTGGTGGAGGGTTAAGCGCTCAGCAGCTAACTGGAAAGGTGGCAGTTTGAACTTATCAGACACTCTGCAGGAGAGAAGTTGCAGGAGTCTGTGTGTGTCTGCAGAGGTGCAGCCATGAAAGCCTGACGGCGCAGTTCCACTCTGTCCTGGAGGCCAGCTATAAACCAGAATGGACTCCATGGCAGTGGGTCATTCCTTACAACACTAGCAACTGATGAGTGAGAGTATGCAGATTATTCTTGATCATTATTCTTATGTGTAGTGTTGTAGTGAGATATGAAGATCTTTGTCTTCATGACAAAGAAAATGACTTCATTTTCTTATAGAAGTTCATTTCAGGTAATTCTTGAAATTGGAAGATTTTGATTCTATTTTCCCAAACTAAGCTTAAGAGTCCTTAGTTCTACCATTCAACCCACTAACTGTGCTTTAAAAACTCTTATTGAAAAGTTTTAATCCCCAAGTGGGTAGAAGAGATAAGCAAGGGCAAAATTTTAGATTGTTTCTTTCCTAAATAAGCTTATTAAAATAACAGATTGTCCAAAACATTGAAATTATTTTCTCTTTCTGTATAAATAGATTTATTTGGCATCTCATTATATTTAAAAGTTTTACTCAGAAGCTTGAAACTGAGTATAGGCATCAAAATTCAGGTTTCTAGCAGAGAAAATAAAGCAGTTTTATTCAATAGCAACTGCTCTGAACATAAGGTTTAGAAGAATTCTACCAATTATTCAAACCCAAGGCATGGGTGGAATCATCTTAGAAAGTGGAATGTCGTTCCAGCCTTAATTTTTTTGTTTACATATTAGTAATAAAATGAATCACTTTGTGCTCATTAAAAATGTAATTATTTGAAGAAAAACTAACCACAAAAAGTAAAAAAAACCCAAGCCATGCCTTTTTCCATTTCCCACTGGAATAAATATAATTTCAAATCCATAAATTAAAAAAATAATAATAGATTTAGCATTAAGCAAGTAAAATAGGGAAAGTCTAGTTGGGTTTACAATATAGCTTTCAAGACTACCTTACTGTCTTTTCATCTACTTTTCCATAGAAGATAGATTTGCTGTACTATATCTTATATGTTTTCCAAAACTACTTTTATTAAGGAGTATAGATAATTTTGTGAATAATCTGCAATAATGCTATGAACATCTGGGGAAATAACTTAAAGTACATATATCTCTATTGTTAAAATCATTTAAATAATTACATCTTTATTTCATTATGATATTATTTTACTAAATTGCTTCCCTTTGGTTTTATTACATATGTAGCTGTTCGTTTGGGGTTGACAAAAAGTGCTAAGAATTTATTTAAAGAACTTCTCACTGTATTTTAGATAAAAAATAGTCTTTGTTGTTCTGGAATTTCTAAAAGTTTAAGCAGCAATGCTGTCAGAAGTTCAGCTCTCTGCCATTTAACCAGTATTTGCTGAATGAGTTTAGTGCTAAGAAAACAGGTCCTTCTTAGTTTTGTTAATTCTTTTATAGTAAAAAAAATTTTTTTGAAGGTGAGTGGATAAACTTACAAATTGAAGTTACCTGAAACACTTTCTCATGAGGTCAGAATGAAAAGAGTATACAATGCAAGGCTCTGTAATCAACTGTGCACACAAGATGAACAGTCACTATGGTTACAGCACCATCCACAATGAAGTAGAACACTGAGTAACCACTGAAGGTCAGAAAGACTATCAGAAAGACTATTTTAGAAATATGGTCACTGCAGAGATACTCCTCAAAATGATCCCTTCACTGAAAGTATACTAAAATGATCAGAAAATATCTGTGAAAAAAGGAAAATAATATAAAAATTTACTTTTTTTTTTTAGATCATAGAAACAAGGCTCATGTATTTGCCTAAGTTTGGAGATCACTACAGATGCTTAAAACAATGTTTCATGTCCTTAGAAAATTAAAAACTGTGCATCTTATAGAAAGGGTTCATCAGGATAAGCCATAGAAAGAGATAGCTGTTGCTGGGCAGGTCACAGAATCAGTCCCTACATTGCAGCTGTGACAAGCACTGGCTTCTTTTCTTTTTTACATCAGTTTCACTTCAGTCATAGCAAAAGGAAAGCCAGAGGTGCACAATACTGTAATCTGGAAGTTTACATAAGGCAGCAAAAAGCATCACCCTAGATTTGACAGACTAAGTAAGGTCCACTTTTGGCTACACCAGCAACCAGCTCGAGCCAACAGCATTTTGCCACACAAGATATAAAAACAGATGCACACCAAGGGAGGCAGGTGAGAAACCAGGGGTGTGGCTGTGTATGACTACATTAGAGGAACACGCTACAAAACGAAAACCCCCAGGGCCAACAGGTTCAATTCCAGTCAAGTGAATTAAGGCTACTGTAAAACTGGTTGATATGAAGAATTCATTCCAATCGCGCAGTAAGGAACCGATTCACTCTTGAAGACACAGGAAAGGTTTAGAGGGAAAGCAAGTTCCTGGAGAGAATGGAGCACACACATGCATGTTGTCTCTCAGGTGAGGAAACTGGAGGAAAAATATGAAAGGGGGGAAAAAATAGAAACGAAAGCAATCCAACTGCAAGACAAGGCAGGTGTTTGCTCCCAGTTCACAGTATTGCAGTTAGTGGTATAGCGAGGTCTACGTAAGTGGTGGAGAGCACAGAGGCGGCCCAGAAGAAAAGGGAAGAAAGAGTGGTCACATGACAACACAGCACTGACAGCGCTTTTTCTTTTGGGTACCTGGGGCTGGTTCCGTGGCCAGGCTCTCTTCCTTTCCTTCTGGGGATGAGGGCTCTGTGGTGTCTGACATTGGCCTCCCGGACACTAGCTCAGCTGCGTTGCCATCAATAGTGGACACGTCCGTCACGGTCTTCTCCCTCAGTGACTTCTCATCATCTTCATCGATGAGGACCAATTCAGCCTTGATGGTTTCATCATAGCCTAGCACCTTTTTGGTTTCCTCTTCGTCCTCGATATTTTGGTAGCCCATGAAGATCATAGTGACGGGTTGATCCGAGTTTGCCTCTGGCCCTTCTGTGCTGGGGGCTCGGGCCTGCTGACCTGGATTCTCAGAAGGACGATCTTTTCTAGATTTATGGACCATTTCTAACTTGGCTTCTTTGCAGAGCATGTGTTCCTTAGGGTGGCCGAGGCTCCCATCTGCAATCACAGTCCTTTCTGACACGTGCCCTCCTTTTAAACTTGATTGTCCAGCCTTTTGAATAAGCTCTTCTACATCCTTGGCACTTAATTTGTGCACTCCGTTTTCTACTATGGTGCCTCCTGAGTGTACCTCATAGACTACTTTGGTACCATCATCATAGACTTTGACTCCTCTCTGATGGACCCCCTCTGGGCCAATGGTGGATGCAGAGAGAATCTTGGTCTCCCCTGTTTGTTTGTCTTTCTCCACATTAATTTCCATGGCGTACACAGCTTGAATGAAAACAAGAGAAAGGAAGTGCATGTTACAACAAAAAAAGCCAGTGAATGGTTAATTGCCAAACAGACAAAAAAGGTTTCTGTGCCCTTTCTATTCTAATCACCAAGCATCTTGAATGTTAGAGTGAGGTGCACATTATGGACAGAGTTGGTTATATAGGTATTTTAACACAGCAGCTTAATGTACTGGAAAGACAGGTGTACAATTACAAGTCAGTGGCACTCAGACTTCCAAGGAAAATATGCTAAGTAAGGCCACAAGAGACTGTGTAAGTACAGTGTAATGACTTACAGTGAGGCTGGCAACATGCAAGTTTACCTTTTCTGAGGGATTACCCTAGCTTTACAGACACTTTAAGGCCCTGGATTAAAAATGTGTCCTAATTCTACAAACTAAATCTTTTTAACATTTTCCCCAAACAGTTTCTTAATTTTTCCTAGTTTTGAGTTACATTTACTTTTATTATAAAGAAAGAATACATAAAGGCCATAGTGGTCTTCTACTGACATTTAATAGGATATTTGCAAAGGATATTTTTAAAGGTATGAAAGTATTAAAGCCTATATACCCTGAATACTTCCGCTTCTTCATTATATTTCAACAAGAACAAGATGAAAAATACGACAGAAATAGAAACACCTTATCATACTGAAATTTGGGGACAATGATCCCAGGACCACTTCTACCATGTACACTGTCCCCAGTCCTTGTGATTCTGTTCCCATAATCTCATTCCATCCTCATGTTCAAGCCCATTATGGTAGCAGTCATGAGGATGGGACAGGCTAGAACAAAGTTCAGGACTCTTGTTCACAGGGTCACTAAGAGTCATAGTCTACTGATGGCCCCTAACAATACCATTTTCCCCCTCTGTCTTTTTTTCCTATTCTGTTGCCACCACTCCATTTTAGACATTAATTTCCTCTTTTCAAGATTACTGAAAGAGCTTCCTACTGATGTTTCTGACTTAATTTATCCTAAATCCTTCTGCCTAGCTGGTGTTCCCAAAGACTAGCTCCTTCTCTGTCCTATGAACTTATGTTGAACCTTCATACTTTTAGATTTGTTATTTCATTGGCTCCCTGTGAGGCTAATGTTCCAGATAAGAGGAATCTTTTACCTGGACAATCCAAGAATATTTCAAAGACATCAGCTTCAAAACCAAACCTATTATAACCCCTTCAAACTTTCACAGTCCTTCTATTAAAATGCCAGCATTAGTAACCTAGCCTCTTAAGCCAGAAAATTCAGAATTCCACCTGAATTACCCTTTTCTACCTAATATTACATAATAGTGAAGGATAACTGATTTTATTTCAAGCTTACTACTCTTTATAATTCCTTATCTCAATCTCCACCACCAATGCTTTAGATTAGGCCCCATTTTATCATGCATGATAATTTTATTTCTGATTTTATATACTACTTTTCATTCCAGTCCAGGGCTCTGCAAACTATGGCTGGAGACAATATCAGCTATGGTCAGATGAACCAAGAATTGTTTTTATATTTTTAAAGACTTGTTCAAAAAAGAAAAAAAAAACACTCACACCTGAGACACACACACACACACACACACACACACACACACACATTTGTGTATTATATAATAGAAACCATTTATGTTCTACAAATTTCAAAGTACTTGTGACGTCATACTTGTGACGTCTTGTCCTTTGGAAAATGTTTGCCACCCCTAATAGTCCATACTCCACTCTGCCCACAGAGTTACCTTACTCATAAACTGTTAGTCCCCATATGTCTACATAGGACAAACCTTAAACTCTGAAGCCTGGCACACAATTCCCTTCAGAATTTGCCACAGCCTTCTTTTCTAATCTCATTCCCTGTACACTCCAGCCATAACAAACTTCTTATTCCCAGGATTCTCAATATCCTTCCATAAATGCATGCTTGTACCTGCCCTTCCTCTTCTTAAATTTTTTTCCATTTCATCCTCTGGAAGACTCTTAGAATCTTATGTCTTTGCTTATTGTTCAGGTTCCTACCTCTTTTTGGAGAGAGAGAAAGTAAAATTCCCTAACCTATATTAAGAACAATCTAAACTTTTCAATGCTACTTTCCCCTATTCCCTTCCCTTCTGATATGACCATTCCATACCTACATAAGCATTTCTTGTTTGTCTTTTTATTTTAAGATTTGTTTTGCCTCAAATGAACTTCCTTGAGTTTTTATTGCCCTGGTGGTGTAGTGCATTATATGATGTGTTGCTAAATAACAAGGTCAGTAGTTCAAATCCACCAGCTGCTCCCCATGAAAAAGATATACAGTCTCCTCCCATAACGATTTAAGATTCCAGAAATCCAATGGAGGACTGTCACAAGTCTGAATTGGGTTTAGTTTTAACTTTTAGTTCCTATGTTTGCAAATATGACTCACTATTAATGTCTAGGTCAATGATCTCCTCTTCCATCACTTTTTTTGATGGTTGCATTTCAAAGTCATCACTCTTCAAAACATTTTCTGAACTTCTCTAAAAGCACTTTACACATCCACTCTGCAGCACCTGTCACGGTGTGTGAATGTTTCCTGAACCTCATTAGATTTTTAGAATCCTTGAGGCCTACTTCTTGTTTGACATCATTTTTATGATTGTCTTCTTTCTAGACCTATCTTAGAGCCTTTTGTGTAAAAGGTACATGGGAAATCTATAAAATGAATGCTACTAACGAGAATCTAAGTGGATTATCTTTAGTCTGAAATAGTTTATATAATGTCACCAAAATGAAAAAATACAGTAATTAATGTTTGAAATGGATTAAACAAATAAATGATATTGTTTCATCTACTTGCATAATAAGATATACTTTGTTCATGCTCACATTTAACTAAAAAAAATTATGACACAAAATCTAAGGCTGGATTTTCATGTTATCTATTTTAAAAGTTTTATTTGTTCAGCACAAAATTCCTTCCTCAAGTGACACAGTCAAGGCCAATCAGTATTTGTCATATGGAATCCTACATATGGTACCAAAAGAAATAATTATCTAATTTATTTTGTGATTTTTCCACACAAAATATGCCATGAAAATTTTAATTCATCTGAAAAGGAGGAATTAGTGTTTGAAATTAGCATAGACTCTAAAGAGTCTGTTCTTTAAATATTGTACTTATATTAAAAGGCACAGTTGTACATAAAAAATATTAAAATATTCTATCCTGCCACTATTAACACAGGGAATACTTATCAATAAGAAAAGTGAATAAATTTTCAGAGGCTGAAAAATGTGCAGGAGGAAACTGCCTATCTTTCTACCTCAGAGTTTCTGGTGGATTTAAACTACCTGTCTTTGGGTTGGCAGGGCAACTCTTTACCCACTAGGTCACCAGTTGTTGTGTTTTGTCGAGTTGGAAGTGACCCATAGCTGACCCTCCAGTGGATTTTCAGAGACAGTTAAACACAGAAGAGATTGCCCATCTTTCTCCCAGCTGGTGGATTAGAGTCATGTGCGTTTGGGATTGCTGGGCAGTTTTTTGCCACTAGATCACCAGAGTTTCAATAAATATTATTAGCATGAGAATGTTTAGAGAGCTCCCTGTGTCTATATCCATTAGGAAGCAACCTTCTGGTACAATTATCCCTTCTTCACCAACCTCACTCTCAATCTGAGTTTGTCTTTGTCAGTTCTTAGAGCTTACACAGAAAGGAGGGATGAGGACAAGTTTCATGCTAGAAAAATTAAACAGATCTATACAAGAACATACTTAGAAAGAAGGGGTTTAGATAGAGAGAGGGGTAAAAACTGCATGACTACATAGATCCAAAGAGATGGTTTGTGGTGGTGAATGATGACTTCGGGGAAGCAAACAAAGCAGAATATGAACTGTGCTTCCAGGAGAAGACAGGAATTAGATCTGCCTTAGGATTTTCTGGGTTAAACAGGTAAAGAACAGAATTCCTTTCTAATTTTTTTTTCCTTGTAATTTTACATTGCATTTCTTCATACTGGATATTTCAGAAGGTTTGAACTTTCTTGACACAGGTAAGGAAATCTGTATTGAGAAAGAAGTAGGCATTCAAAGCAGTGAGAAGCAAGACTCTAGAAATCTCCCAAGGACAACATGAATAACAATTCAGTCAGAGGCAGGGCAGGTACAGCCAAAAACAGTTATGGAAGGATTTTTGATACTATTGACTGTTAAGAGAACAAACAAGTCTTTCTTGGAAGAAGTGCATCTAGGGTGCTCCTTTAGAGGCAAGGACAGTAAAACTCTGTCTCACATGCTTTGAGCATATTCTCAGAGGGAGGAGTCCTTGGATAAAGACATCGTGCAGGGAAATGGGAGGGTCAGCAAAAGGGAGAAAGTCCCTTAACGAGGTGGCTCGACAGAGACTGCAACAATGGGCTTATGAAAAATGGCAAGGATGGCACAGGATAGGGAAAGGTTCAGCTCTGTTGTTCACAGGGTTGCAATGAGTCATTGTCAACTCAATGGCACCTAACAAAAGCAACAACAAGAATAGTGCAAAGTATTTTATGGCCTGAGTGTACAGAGAAAGAACAAGATGGAAAGAAGAGGCTAAAAAAGAGAGTTTGCAGACAGATTCTAAAGGGAATAACATGCCAGGCTAAGGTTTGGCAATGGAACCAAATCCTGTGTGACATGGTTTTGTTAGGGCTACACATTTATATTTATGGTACATATGGTACATAGTTTTAAAAAAACTTGTTGAATGTGAGGGCAGAAAATGTTAATTAGTTTAGCATATTTTTATCACAAAAGAAACTTAAGACATTCTGCGTGATAAACACAACTTTCATATGTTTCCCATTTTCACAGCCGCCTTCGAAGGGTGTTCCCACCTGCTTTGCCTACATCACTCTCTCCTTTGGAATGTGGCACTTGGTGAAGACATTGAGAGGCTCCAGTTTTATCCATGAGTTGCCTTCATGGGTGAAGATACGGGAATGTTGTTTAGGCATTTGGACAACTATGTAATAAGTATAAATGTTTATCTTAAATATATTGTTTGTGGGTAAACAATTAAATTTTGTTTCAGTTCTCAGACAATATTTCAAACCTTAAATTGAGGTGGAAATGAACCAAGGGGAAAATACAGTTACATTTTAAATGAAACATTTTTTTTTAATGCATATGGTCTTTTAAAAAACAAAAACCACACAACAAAACTCTTCTGCATTCTTTTCTACTTCTGTCAAGTAATTCATACTCTAGACCTCTCGTTCCTAGCACGTCCTCATCTCTAACCATGAAGAATACTCTCCAATTCATTTTTGTCTTCATTTAAGACATATGCACACTAGTCTGTGTGGTGATGAATATTGTGAAGACTTAGCCTTGAATTCATCTAATGGAAATAAGAAATGAGGAAGGGTTGCTGCCAAGAGGGAAAATTCTTCTGGAGAGACACTGAAGGAAATTTATATGATCATAAAGGACCACTCCAGGGTGCTACAGAGCAATAATGTCAGTGTAAAGACTAAGGTGCACCTGATCCAAGTTATGGTCTTCACAATTACTTACAATGTATCTGAGAGCTGGACTAAGAAGGAGAGTGTTGAATTGAGTGTTGACTGAGTATGGACTATCAAGAGAACAAACAAGGTCTGTCCTGAGGATGGTTGAAACCAGGTTGCAACTTGAAGGCAAAGATTTTGAAATTCTATCTCACAAAGTATGAGCATGTTGTCATGAGGGGCCAGTCCTTGGGGAAGGATATCATGCTTGGAAAGGTAGAAAGAAGGTCAGGAAGACCCTGGATGAGATGGATTCACACAGTGACCATGCAATTGGGTCAGGTGTGTAGCAGATGGTGAGGTTGGCTCAGGATATGGCAAGGTTCACAGCCACTGCTAATGGGGTCACTGTGAGTTGTAGTCGACTTGACGGCACATAACAACATAGTCATAAATAAAAGTATGTGAAGAAAAAACTCAAAACTCAAACTCACTGCTATCAAGGAAGAAATGATTGACAGATAATCCTGCACTGGCCTTTTTATGGTTGTGAATCGCCCATCTTTCTCCCTTAGAGCCCCTGGTGGACTCAAACCACCAGAGACATATGGGCTTTGAGTTAGCAGTGTGACTTTCTACAGTCTACACCACCAGAGTTGTGTATGTGAAGAAGAGAGTTCACTGAAGTTTTTTAGGAGGAAAGAGATAGATCAATGAAAATGTCAATAGTAGCACAAATGGACTCTGGAAAATTTTTTCAAAAAAATAATTGTAATTTCACATGTTATATACTGTTTACAATAAGACTGGTATATATACAGCATTTTTCATTATTCTTTCCAACAACCTAAGAGGAAGCAGAATAAGATGTTCATTTCATTAATGAGAAGTGATAAAATACTTTCTTCAAAAGAGTACAAATGAATAGAGAAGTCAGTTCTTTGATTTGGATTCTCTGGATTGGTTTACTTAGTTATCACCAGTAGAACCACCATTTTGACGGAGCAGAGATAGCTCTAAGGGAGTTGACAATCCAAGGCCCTAGGTTCTAAAGTCATCCATGTGTGCATTAGAGTTAAGGTCCCTGGGGAAGATACTTAAAAATGATGGGAAAGATGAGGGTGCGATGTCACCATGACCTGGAGTTGTGCAGGGCCCAGGCAGATGGATCTAAGGTACAAAGAGGTTTTTTTGTTTGTTTGTTTGTTTAATCTTACTCCCTGCCCTCCGTATTATCCCTTGTTCTCTGAGACCTTCAGTTTAGACAAAGGTGAGAATAAATACTACAAGAAGTCCAGAGAAGAGGACATAAGAGCATTTGACAGCATCAAAGGAAGAGAATGACCAATGATTTCATTTCAGAATGAGGCCCATTACTTTTTTTAAGAACATATAGGAAATTGCATTCCGCAAAGATGAAAAATTCAGTCATTACTAATTGCTTATTCTCAGGCTTCTCTCACTTTGACATTGTGGTCAGCGGAAAGGAGAGGTAGAACTGAGTGTGTACGTGTAAAGTAGGCATATGATGAACTCCGCCACCATTAGTCAGTAGGATGGGAGGTGTCAGGGAGGAAGAAAGAACAATGGCCCTGAATTCCTATCCAAGTCATACCCCTCCGTTGAGCCTTATAATTATTTCCTCATTTGTATAATAAGGCATAGGTCTCGATAATTTCTAGAACCAAAGCAGCTTTGACGTTCTGTGGTAGAATAAATAGACTGTGTGGTTTGTGTATGAGAGATGCGCAAATTATGGTAGCTGTCAGCTACTGACGCCTACCAGCAGAGAGGATATTTGGTTAAGTTATCCCAAACAAATTAATATCCAGACGTTTCCATCATGGTTGGCATGTGGCAGATGAGCAAAGTCCATGCGTGGCTCATTGAATGCACATACGTCTAGGCAGTCTCGCTCTTGGAAGCGTACAATCACCATTATACATACATGTTCACTGCTTGTTTTGCGGTTGGAAATATAAATCAGCTCTGGGATGTCAGTGGCAATGCAGAAATGTATTCCATCAATTCTTCCTCTACTCACAGAAACATAAATTTCTAACATAAAAAAGTAGTAATGAAAGAAAAATAAAGTAATAAAAACTTACTTTCAATTGCTTTCTCACATCTTACTGCAGAAATCAATATTAATAAAATTATGATATATAAACTAATAGTAACATTACTAATAGTTTGTTGTTGTTGTTATGTGCCATCGAGTCACTTGTGACTCATAGCAACCCTATGTACAACAGCCCTAAATCCTGCTCTATCCTGTGCCAATCTCACCATCTCTGACACACCTCCCCCCATTACCCCAGTCACTGAATCAATCTGTCTCATCAAGGGTCTTCATCTCCTGAACTGTCCCTCCACCCTCTCAAGCATTATGTCCCTCTCTAAGGACTAGTGCCTCCTTGCAACATGCCCAAAGTATGTCAAACAAAACTTCAGAATCCTTGTCTCCAAGGAGCAGCCTGGTTTCACCTTCTCAAGAAAGAACCTGTTCTCTTAGCAGTCCATGGTATATTCAACACTCTTCTCCAACACCATAGCTCGAAGGCATCAATTCTCCTTCTATCATCCCTAGTCATTGTCCAACTCTCTGACTCATAGCAAGTAATTGCAAAGACAATAGCCTGGATCAGGCGCACCTTAGTCTCCAGACTGGCACCATTGCTCTTCAGTACATTGGAGAGGTCTCTGACAGCAGTCTTTCCCAGTGCAATGCATCTTTTAATTTCCTGGCTGCTAGTGCCAAGAGTGCTGATTGTGGAGCCAAGCAAACTAAAGCTGTTAACAATCCCATCTCTTCACCATTAATAGTTTAGTAATATTATTAATAAAACATAAGCCAGCAGGAATATAATGCTGATAGACATAACAAAGAGAAAAGCTAGAAGTTCAGATCTGACTTTGTTCGACCTTTTAGGTCAAAATCATAATCTCCAGTCTGCAAAGGACCACAAGGAAGACTGCTAAAAGGGAAATGAAGCCCAGATGGAGGGGGTTGAGCACCCAGAGTTCTACAGGCTTTCCGCCCAAGGTCCCGAATGCTCTCATCAGTGAGTTTGTTTCAGGAATCTTGACCACCAAGAAATGTGCTGGAGGGGGAAAGTGAAAGTTCTCATTTCCAAAACCCAAGAAGGAATGGATTCTACAAAGTATGTAGTTTGAGTCTGCTAGATCCCCGAGCAGCTTTTCAAAGAGGAGAGATCACCAAGAGTCAGCATAGATTCATCAGGCAGAAGCTACGCAGATTAGAGTCTTTTTTGGTCGAAGACTCTAGACAGATTAGATGAATGTCAAGTATACAGTCTCTCTAGGTCATTACCAAGCATAACGCCATTGCGGTTGAGTAGTCTCTGACTCAGAGAGAGTGTTCCACACAGAGGAGAACTGACCCATAGAGTTTCTAAAAATGCACATCATCACAAAACATACTACCACATCTTTCTCCTAGGGAGCAGCTAGTGGGGTTTAAACTATAGACTCCTGGGCTAGCAGCCAATCACTTTAACCACTGCACTACCAGGACTTCTCTGGATCAACACACAGTACTTTATATTTCTGTGGATCAGAGAAGAACATATAGTTTGGGTATTAGAATAACTAGAATTGGCAAAAAACAAGGCTCCAGGAGTTGACAGCATACCAATTGAACTATTTAAACAAACAGACACTGCCTTGGATGTGCTCACTGAGTTGTGCCAAGAAATCTGGAGGACAGCCACCTGGACAATTGACTGGAAGAGATCAATATTTGTTCCCATTCCAAAGAAAGGTGACCCAACAGAGTGTGGAAATGGTCAAACAATATTATTAACATCACATGCAAACAAGATTCTGCTGAAAATTATACAAAAACGATTGGAGCAGTATGACAACAGAGAACTGCCAGATGTGCAGGCTGGGTTTAAATGAGGCTGTGGTCCTAGGGATAATGTTAGATGGATCTTGACTGAAAGCAGAGAGTACCAAGGAGTATCTATCTGTGTTTCATTGACTATGCAAAGGCTTTTGACTATATGGATCACAACAAACTGTGGATGACTCTGAGGAGAATGGGAATCCCAGGACATTTGATTGTGCTTATGAGAAACCTATACTTGAACTAGAAGGCAGTCATCAGAACAGAGCAAGGAGACACTGCCTGGTTCAAAATTGGGTAGGGTGTCCGCCAGGGATGTATTCTGTCTCCATACCTTTTCAATTTATATGCAGAACAGATCATCCAGGGCATTGGGCTGTATGAGGAGAAATGTGGCATCAGGATTGGAAGATTCATCAGCAACCTGCATTATGCAGATGACACAACCCTGCTTGCTGAAACTGAGGAGGACTTGAAGTGCTTTCTGTGGAAGGTCAAGGACTGCAGCCTTCAATATGGATTGAAGGTAAACATCAAGAAAACAAAACCACTGGGTCACTTGGCAGCATCATTATGTATGGTGAAGAGATTGAGATTGTTAACAATTTTAGTTTGCTTGGCTCCACAATCAACAGTCTTGGTACCAGCAGCCAGGAAATGAAGATATGAATTATGTTGGGAAAGTCAGCTCTCAGGGACCTCTCTAGAGTACTGAAGAGCAATGACGTCAGTATGGAGACTAAGGTGAGCCTGAACCAGGCCATAGGCTTTGCAACTGCTTGCTATGCTTCAGAGAGCTGGACAGTGACTAGGGATGATAGAAAATTGATGCCTTTGAACTGTGGTGGTGGAGAAGAGTGTTGAATATGGACTGCTGGGAGAACAAACAGATTTGTTCTGGAGAGGGTGAAACTGGGCTGCTCCTTGGAGGCAAGGGTTCTGAAGCTTCATCTAACATACTTTGGACATGTTGCAAGGAGGGACCGGTCCTTGGAGAGGGAAATCATATTTGGGAGGGTGGAGGGACAGTGCAAGAGAAGAAGACCCCCAATAAGATGCATCGATTCAGTAACTGGGGTAATGGGGGTAGGTGTGTCAGAAACAACAAGGTTGGCACAGGATAGAGCAGGGTTTAGGACTGTTGTATAGAGGGTCGCTATGAGTCGCAAGTGACTTGATGGCACACAACGACAACAACAACAACAACCAGGAGTTGCTGCTGATAGAAGATCATGTGTAATAGGGCTGATTTAGAGCTGCTAGAGACCAACTTGTTGGGGGGCAGCTACGGGTTGGTTCCGACTCAATGGTATTTAAGAGCACCTAACCAGCCAGGACAGCACTAATGCTGTGCCACAGTGTTCTCTCTGCTTTCCACTAGCCACATGTTATTATCAAGAGAATGATTGAGGAAAGAAGAAATCTTACTTTGTAGGTTTGAACTAAACTGAGAAGGAAAGGGAGACTTTGAGGTACCACAATCATGAACAATAAAACCACCACCAATAGAACACAGAGTTTTCTACTCTCAAAAGTGTTAAACTCTTTATTGAAATGAAATGAGATACAGCAGAATATGTGAACACAGGACGGAGGCGGCATTATGCTTGAAGAGAACACCAAGGCCTTGCCCACCAAGTCTCACTATGATGTCCCCCTCCCCGCTGTCAAGGACTTTGCACATGGCTCCACGGAACTCTCAACACTCAGGAGAGTCCATTTATCCAGAACATATTTCAAGTAGTTATGTTCATTCTGCAAAGGGCAAGAACGCACACGGTTTCTGTTTATTTCATCTTGTTAAGTCAAGAAGTGAAGAATTTCAACTCTTCTATGTGTGGGTAAGAGGAAGAGATCAGAGTCCACTGAGGGGATCACATTTTGAATAAGTTATTCGGAAGCAATAATTACACTGGATAAAGGAAAAGAGGCCAATTGGCAGATGGGAAAATGTCTTTGAGGGTTTACTTTAGAAACTAAAGCTGAAAGACCACAGTGCTAAAG
The DNA here is from genome assembly GCF_000299155.1 of Elephantulus edwardii. Classification (NCBI taxonomy): domain Eukaryota; kingdom Metazoa; phylum Chordata; class Mammalia; order Macroscelidea; family Macroscelididae; genus Elephantulus; species Elephantulus edwardii. Next base: position 16,979,654 of record NW_006399802.1, on the reverse strand, counting down.
TTAGCCACGTGGTGGGTAACACACTCCACTGTGTGTGGTGACAGTGCACCTGAGACTGGCAGGCTCTAGGCAATGCACAGCAAGATCAGAGGCAAAATGAGGCGTGTTCAGGAGAGAGGGGCAGGGAGAGTGGGGGTGTCTCAGAGCCATCTATTAAACTGAAAAATTCAAACTTATCGTCCTTGAGTCAGAACCAACTCATAGCTGATCCTCTGATGGATTTCTGAGGCTGTAACTTGCATGGGAAGAGAAGGCCAATTTTTCTCCTCCGGTAGATTCCCACAGCAGGGAGGCGTGGCTTCTGGGTTAGCGGCACTAACTCCCTCCAGGATAGGCCACTGGAGCTCTTACTCTCATGAAACTCACTCACTCACTGCCATGGAATTGGAACCAACTGAGTAGATTTTCAGAGGCTATATAAATCACGTGGCAGGAGGCTGCCTATCTTTCTCCCTCAGAGCAGCTGATGGATTCAAGCCATCACTTTATATTCTTGGATTAATAAAAGCTTCTTAAATCTTTTCCCTATTTCTTAAAATGAGCCCTAAGCCTTTGGGTTAGTAGTGCAACTCCTTGCCACTAGGCCACCAGATATGCCAAATAAAAAGGTTGTGGGGATACAGGGGATGTAAAGTGAGGATCTCTGAGAGACAGAACATGATGGCAATTTTCAAACACTTGAAAGAAAATCTTGTAGAGGAGTGTAATTGTTTTGAGTGGCTCCACAGAGTAGAATAAGGACCACTGTGTAGAAGATAAAGGTAGTCAAACGATAACTTCATCGGAGAAAGAATTTTGCCATGGTTATAACAAACCAGTGTAGGAACAGGTCACTAGGGAGATCAACTCCCACTGAGAAGGTGTGGGAGACACCCTTGGAGAAGGACCTCTTCATAGGCTGCAATGGCTAGTTAGTGGTTGGATCCAGGATTGGAACTGACACCTCTTAATTCTAAAAGATGTTGATTTTAAGTAAATTCCCATTTATGTGGAACCTCCTGCACCCCAACCAACAGCAACATGTGTCATAATAATGAGTAATGTCAAGAAACATTTGTAAAAATGGCCCAAAGTTGGTGCAAATTCCAAGAGGGGGTTTCACAAAACAATATGGAGTATATACCCTTTCCTACACAGCATTAACATATTCATATTAATTAGAGTACATCTAATCCCAGAGGCAGGGGTCAGTTGTTAAGCTATATATTCATGGTGTAGCCACTGTTAACTGACAGTGAATCAGAGAACTCTATTCCAAAAACAGTTTGCATAAAAGAAATGAACCACATCAAATGCAATTCCTTTCAGAATCTTCCTTATACAATCCCACAAGAGATTAGGCAAATAAGTTCTTACTTAATAAACAAGGCACATATAAACTTATTTTTTTAAAAGACCAATTACATAACACTTCCTAAACACATTTGCTATTTGGATCACTGAGCCCCTGGGTTATGAATGTCCAACTCACAGGCAACCTGTACCCCCCTTTAATGATATGTAAATTTGCATACACTGTGAAATGAATAAACCAATACCCAAACTCAAGAAAAAAAAAAATAAACAAAAAGCCCAGACAAATTGCTGTCAAGTCAAGTCTGACTCACAGTAAACTGACAGGACATTGTAGAACTACCCCTTTGTTTCTGAGGCTATAGACCTTAACGAGAGCAGACTGCTTCATTTTTATGCAGCACCAGCAGAGTGGCTGTTGTGTTCCAGTTATGACCTTTCAGTTAGCCACCTAATATTTAAACCATACCACCACCAGGCCTCCTGAGCTAATACTATCCAAAACAAATTTTCCATCATGCCTTTGCTTGCTGTGTGTTCAGGTTTTAAATCAGTGAAAAAAAGCTTTGAGTCTTCTCATGAACTAAATAAAGGCCAAACAAGACCCATGGACACCTGTTCTGATGTCCCTACAAATTCAACCCAAAGTCACACTTGGGAACATATCTTCAAAACCTGGGGAGGCCTATATTTTCAAATCTGAACAATGCTAGGTTGTGAGAGCAGACACAGTCATTCCTACATAACGTTAACATATTACTTGTGAACTTTATATTCTTGGATTAATAAAAGCTTCTTAAATCTTTTCCCTATTTCTTAAAATGAGCCCTAAGACACTGTGTCTACTCCTACCATTAATGGACCCAATAGATGTGTTCTGTCAGATCCTGTCACATGTCCCACCGGGTAAAGGAACTTGAAGAGAAGGCCTGGGAAGCTATTTACCCACAGCTTTCAGGAGCTGGGCCACTTGGAACACTCTGAAAACACTCAGTTCAAGTTCCTTCCAGGGAGCCTCTGTAACACAAGTGGAGGCTTCAGTTCCGGCTCATCTGTATGAAAACTGTCCTCTGTAATGACAATCCTGGCCTGACCTGGTTTGATCAGACACCACTCAAAGTCCCATCCAGCTGTGGAACTCTGTGAAGCTACATGTAAAAGTAATATGCCAAAGTGTTTACAGAGATGACCAGGAGATATTTCAATTTAGCCAATACATGCAACAATTGCATCAATATTTACTTATTTTTAAATTTTACATTAAAGGAGGCATCACTTACTCTCTAAACTATTCAAGTTGACATGCATTTACAAAGGTTCGTCTATTTTGAAAGTCTATGATTTTTAAAATTTGTTTTTATAAAATGTGTCAGTCAACGATTTCCTTAAAGCATAAACTTATCTAGGGCATGTAAAGTATAATTTGATGTGCATACTTGAATTTATCTACATTATTCATAACTAAGCAATCTTTGGAAAATCTCCTCCCCATCCCCACTTTAACTTCCTAACCATTAGCATATTTCTCCATGGCGTGAGAAAACTGGTCTAGAGATTTATAGTTCATGTCCTTCTAAGATCAAATTTCTCAGGTGCATTTGAAGTAAGCTCAATATACATTCTGTACCCATAAGTGTATCATTTTCTAAAATCCCTAATTGTGAGAAACATTAACAAAAAACATATACTCTTTAAATTGCTACTCTTCCACCCCCAAATACACCAGAGTAGGGAAGAAATAATTACAGAAATGTAAAGTGTGGGGAGTATATAAGCTTAAAATACAAATAGCTCTGTTCCCAAAAGGCCCTAGCACTGCACTCAGGAGCCTTGAAAGTACTTTCTACCTGTCTTCAAGAATGCTTCACTTCTGTGCTGTTCCAATACGAAAAAATAAAAATTCCCAGGGACAGAGCATAGATTAGCTTTGATAAAAAATCCCAGCCATGAACATGAGAGATGTGTTGGGGATAAATGCTCTGAGTACGACTTCCTTACTACCTCTCCCACATAGTTCTAATTGCTCCTTAGGGGTCAGTGTCTACCCTCTGGGGCCACTCTGAATGCTATGTCTTAGGCTGGGCTGCAGGGCAGGGTCCTCCCATGGCAGGATATCTTGACATTTATCTCATAAATAAAGTTCAGAGAAATGCATGCCCCATGGCCAGTCCTGGCTTTAAAACCAAATTACTTCCTAGGACTTACCAGCCACTTTGCTGGTCCTGTCCTGCCCAGGTGATGGTGGTTCTGCTGTTGGTGAACAGAGGATTGGCAGGTCGGGGAGCTGGGAGGAAATGTAATTTACTGCATCTGGTAGCAGAGAACAGGGAATACAATTAGGCACAGTGTTGGGAGGCCCAATGGGCTCACTTGCCGAGACAGCAACTTGCTTGCCCTACATAATGGACCGCTGGGCAGTCACTGAACCAGAGGATCAGCATAAACAAAGGGCAGCATTTGCCTGGTGACTGATATTCAGCAGAGTAGCTGAGTTTGGAGGGAACCCAGCCAGACTGTTCAAGCCCCAGGACCACTTTATGTATTAACAGATTCACTAGAAAGTTCTAGAATTCTAGATATACAATGAGTTCAGAGGATAGGGGAAGGAAAAAAAAAATGAGTCCACAAGAGCCGTTATCAAGTTGATGGGATTGAGCACATATGGGGCATCAAACCAGAAACGTGCATAAAAAATGTTCTAAAAAAAATAGATATGGGGTTCCGTTCCTGAGCTGAAAATATAGTTTTATGTGCCTGAACTATTTAGAAAAAGGAAAAAGAAAACCTCTGCAATTTACTGTATGATTTAAAAAATTTAGGCTAGCATTTCAGTCTGAAAAATCTTGAGATTCCAAATACCAGCACCCGGTGAATTCACCATGAAGTCAGGTACGGGAAATATTGCTGTGCAATGAAGGGGGACAATGAGTTTTGTGTTTCCAGCCCGTGTCCAGGGAGGGGAGACCCCGGAAGACGTACCTATCAGCAGGTATGCCAAGATGTCAGAGCAGAAAAGGAAAATACTGACGGGGGCGAGGAGACCAGAATAACCCATGTGACCCCAAGTCCCAGAGTTTTTATTTTTCCCTCATTTGCTGCTTCTCCTGTGCGCTAGCTCTTGGCTCATGACACCACAATTCACCCAAAATCTTTCTCTCCTCCCCCCTCTGGGACATTCAGTCAGTCCTGGGGCTTCTACCCCCTTTACCCCTACCTCCCCCTAGCCCCTCCACGGACACTACCTTCACTCCGGCAGTTTTCCTTTCATTCTCCTAATCTCATGCTGGAGAGGGCTATGACCAGGTTCTAGAGGAGGATTACTATAGTTCTAACTGACTAGGCCATTTATCAACTTGTGTGAAGTCTAAAGACAAATATCAGACTGACCTAATGGTGGCATATTATGTTCTTAGCACAAAGACCACTCTCCAACGCCTAGAATTTCTCACATCCACCATCTGGGGAGAAGCAGATAGGCTTTGGTTGAGGGGAGGCTCCAGCCTTCTTCCCCTGGGCTCTCATGTGTTTTAAGCGTGTGTCCTTGGTTACAGAAGAGATGGTTGAAGTGCCTCTTATGCTCAGAAAGGAAGTGGATTGGGAGATGGTTGGGAAGTTGTTTGCAGGGACTCCCTGAAAATGGTCCTGAATTTGAGTCAGGGACTCTGTGAACTTGTACATTATTCTCCCCACTGAGTTTCCCTTCCATTATCCTGAACTTAGGTTTCAGGTTTTTCACTACCCTTACTGTGGGGAGCTGTGGAAGGTTTGCAACAAAGCATGAGTGGGACCAAGGGGAGCAGCAGCTGTGGGGAAGTAGGTCCTGATACTTGCAACTGAGCCCAGAAAACAGGGTAAGTGGACACTTTAGGGGGAAAGAGATGCAGAGCAGAGCAGACCTGGAGAACTTCTGAGTTTCACTGAGTATTTCCAGAAATCTGTGGCACTGGAAGCTTAGTAAAGCTGACCATGAAAGGAAACGGGGCTCAAGCTAGAAAGACTAGGTAAGATCTCACAGACCAGTCGCAAGTGTATCTAGAAGGCTGTTGGTGTGTACTATCACGTCAAAACAGACCCATAGCTGACCCTCCAATGGGTTTTCAGAGGCAGTTAATTGCACGGGAAGAAACTGACCATCCTTGTCCCACAGAGCAGCTGGTAGATTCAAACCATGTGACTTCAGGATTGCAGCACAGCTACTTACCACTAGACAACCTAGTTCATGCTAAATATAGAGAGTTTCTAGGGCCTCTGAGCATGATGAAATTTTTAGCAGCTAGAAACAAAAGCCATTAACAGACAAGGCTACTTCTGCATCTGAAAAGCAAGTAAATGATTCCTACTGTTTGTGTTTCAGTCCCTCCAGCAGACAACTCCCTGGCACGTGGGTGTGGGTGATAGATACCTTGGTTGAATAGGAATTAGCTCCAAGTTTCAGTTACACAGCTCTTAGAGGGCCGGGGCTACCTGGCTTCTGCTAAGATATAACCTAGGCCATGTGGGGCACGAAGAGGAAGATAGAGCACCCCCAACAAGCCATTAAATAATAAAATTCAGGGTAAAACAATGAAGTAGATGATAAAACCAGCACAAGGAATAGCAAACAGGGCTTCCAAAGTGTTAGTGAGGGGGGGAAAAGTCTCTTCAGGTGGTCTCCCCTGGAAAACAGCGTGGTCTACAAATGCCCTTTTCCATTTTCAGAGAAGTGAGAACAGCCAGTTATGTACATTCTCCCCCCTCCTTTTTTTCTTGTTGAGTACCAGCAGGTCAGGTTGCCCCTCCTTCTCCAGCGGAGCATCTGGTGCTGTAAAGGCTTTGATCTGGAAAGGGCACTATGCTTCCATTGGCCAGTATGGGATGGGAACACAGAAGACCAGAACTGTACTTAAGGATGAAACTCTAACATTTTCTCTGGCCAATTTTACCAAGGGTTTTGGACCAGCTCTTTGGTGAGTGAAGACTATAGTTAAGTCCCAATATACAATATATGCAACTTAGGGCTACACAAAGACATGGTACTTAGCCAAGGCAGCACCAAAATGTACATGACCAGGGACTTCTATCCAAGATTGGAACGAATGGCTCTTGATTTCCAAGGCTACCATGTTACAAAAAGCCATTGGTAATCCAGCAATATGATATTTATTTATTCTGATACTCATAAAGTCATATAGTACCAAAATCAGTAGAATCTCTCAATCTCCTTCTCTCTCTGCCTCTGCCTCTCCCTCTCCTCTCCGCCCCACACATACTGCAGCCTCATAAGCTGAAGATGCTTTAATTGATTAGCTGCAGCACCTTACATTGGTAGATGATGATAACTGGACTTGGATTCTGTAACTAGTGTGCCTCAGGATATTTTCCTTAAGGTATTATTGTTCTGTAATAGTTTTGTTAGTTCTATGAGACAAAATAGTTTGACTGTAAAAGGACATTGGCAGTTTGAGATCTTCGAAATCAAGAATCAGAAAATGAGATCATCCCAAGTTCCTCAACTGAAATGTGCTTCAGTCTGCTCCCTCAGACCACAGTGCAATCCAAACACTGGGAGCCTCTGTGGAAAAATGTGTCCTGTCCTCTCCTCCAAACATCTTCCTCTGACAACAAATATGATGAGATGGACTGGTAACTCCAGGCTTAGCTGGAAGCAGCCCCGGCAAGAATTCGAATAGAGGATGACAGACAAGACTACAGAACCTTTCCCCTGGACCTTTGCTTGAGATTCCTCAGACTGTTACCGTCTCTTAAACCTGAGCTCATCCTTCTCTTTAGAAGGAGACACTGGACAGAGACACAAGGGTGACTTCTTTTCAGCCTTCCTTTGCAGTCACAAAACAACTGTCTGAATGGCTGGAGGTGAGGAATGAAAATAGCAGAAAGGCAAGGAGGACATGAGAGGAAAAGCTCGTGGGGGGAACAGACTGTACAATGTAGCTACATTTTTGCTTGCTAACAAGTCAAAGACTAGACAGTTTTCTTTGAAACCTTCTCAGGAATATGACACACAGGCAGCTTTCCTTCTCTGATCATCAAAAAGAAGACTATAATATGTCCTGGTCTGAGAACGGAGGAGGGGAAAAGAAGCGGAGCACAAAAGGACACCCTTCAGGTTCAGGAGAGACTGTGCCAATGTTGCACCTTGTCTACCCGAGCCTGCCACTCGGCGCCTCACTTCTGGACATGGAGCGTGCCTCAGGTCTTCTGCCCCAGGAAAGTCGGGTGTCGTCCATGCTGTTACGCTTAGTTCCCTCAAACAAGCAAGGCCACTCCTTATGCCCATTCCCCAATACCAAAATACAGAACGTTTTGATTCAGCCACACCCTGGCTTGTCACTGTCTCCATGTGCTGAGAACATGAGGTTTAATACAGAAGCTTCCTGAAGACCACCCAGGGAACCAAAATCCAAACCCTTTGTCTTTGTTTTGCTGGGGAAAATATTTACAGCCGCTCAATAGAACAATCCTTACTGCAAATGTTTTCATTAATCCAGAAAAATGCATTCTACGTTTTCTTCCATTTGAAAAATATTCCTCATATTTCCCCCCAAATGATGCTGGGAAAACATTCAGATCTGATCCCTACTCATATTCCTAGTTAAAAAGTTAATCTTAGAAGAGCAAGATGAGCAGGTGTATGTGATCTTTCTGACAGGTCTAAAGAAAGTCTAGGTGAGGGCCAAAGTGAAAATGGGATTCAAGCGGTTTTCACCGGTTTGCAGCTGAGGTCAAGGTGAAGGATAAAAACTCACAGCACCCGTTCATCCCACAGGCCTGGGTAAGAAGAGGAGAGGACAGGAACAAGGAAGAGAAGAGAGAGGCAGGATGCCAGGGCCCTGCTTCCACCCATCACCTGCTCTGTCCCACCTGGGAGAGAAGCCTTGTTTGGTCCTGTTTCCCTGGAAGGCTGGAGAAACTGCAGTTTTCTGAGCCAAAGAAAAACCAGAGGCTTCAAAAAGGTTCCCTAAATATTAAGTGACATATGTGTGAACTCTAGCATCTAGCCAGCAGGACAAATATGCTCATTCCTGCAAGGGACTCTGCCTTGATAATAGCATCTACTTTGCTGAGAACCTTTTTACAAAGGCCTAAGCAGTGATCCTCTGGGATCTGAGATGAAGGAGGAAAACATCCAGGTCAGTTCTGTAGACTCAGGATAGCAATCAAGACAGTCCCTGAGGAAGAGAGACAGGCAAGACTTGGAACAGGAACTTCCCGTGTTTTGCAAACAACATTGCCCTTCCTTCTGATGCCCTTACAGACCATCGTTACTGTCACATTGTCAGTGAGCCCATGTCATGAAACTCATGACAGCATCAGCCTTCCTTTCCAACTAAGCTGATCAGGACAAAAATACTCATCTACACACAGGGCAGAGAGTACTTACCTCCATCCGTATTGGAGAAGCTCTGTGGAAACAAAAGCAAAGCTCAGAGTTACTACACACGGACAAACAGTCCCTCTTCATTTCTGCTATCTTTCCCCATGAAGCTTTGCCCAACACTTGACTGTGATGGTGAAAACCAGTCCTGTCTTTTCTTTTGAGACATTTGATTTGAGCTCCAAAATAAAAAGAAAGGCTCAATATCCCCACCTTACATAGACATTCTCCCAATAGACCTTTATTAGCTTCTCCAGCAGTCCACGTGATTGTGTGGAGAAGTGATACCAGAAAAACAAATCTGACAATGAATTTGTTCATGCTCTCCTATTGTGTATAATACCTACACTAGTAGGGTTACCATATGGAAGGACCATCCTAAGATATGCAAGGCCTATTTGTTGGCCTTATGGTTTCTCTTCTCTATTCTATACTACACACCATCTGGTTTTGCATATGTAAAATTTCATGTATTTATACTACTTGTATCTGGAAGTTATGGCCTTTTAATGACTTTGACTCTGGTCTGTTTATAAAGAAAAGACTCAGATTTATATTTTATAAAATAGAAATAAAATTCAAGTGAAAGGCACATGTTTAACCTGTTGAATAAGAATTCACTTTAGAACTCTTAAGTTCAGTGGGAAAAGACTTTTCAGGGAATGAAATATAAGGAAAAGATGGCAACTGGTCCAGGGGCTGCTGAGTCAACACTGATTTAAAGTGACCCATGTATATTAGAGCAGAACTGCACTCTGTGAGGTTTCCGATGCTGGGTTTTTTGGTTTGTTTTTTTTTTTTCCCTAATGCTGGGTTTTATGAAAGCTTACCATCAAGCCTTTCTTATGAGGAATCTCTGGGTAGACTCGAACCACCAACCTTTTAGTTAGCAGCTGAGCATGTTAACCAACTATACCACCCCGGGGACTCCACGGGCAGCAGGGATAATGGGCTCATTGAATGACTCTTCTCTGTGTTTACCAGCCACCAGGTAACATCACACTTGAATATAGACCACTTGCTCCATTTCTGGTGTGGCACCTGGTCCTAACATGCCTAGCCTGTAATTGACAGTGTGTATGTAGCTCAGACTTTTCTCATTAATATCCCCTTGCTTTTTTATCCACTAGTCCCATTTTTTCCCCCAGAATTTACTATCCACCCCAGATATCATTTCAAGAAATCGCATTTGTTTTCTTCACCTTCTGAAAGTCCTTGAAGGATTTCTCTGTCTCCTTTAGTTTCTCTAGGATGATTTGCTCTTTGGCAGATATCTGGGACTCTTCACTTTCTAGCGCTTGTATTTCCTGCTCGAGCCTGGAAGACACACAAACAGAGGACAGGTTACTCTATTGTCCTGCCACCCATGGGCAAGCTCCTTCCTGTTGGATAGCTTGGGTGTTGCTGGCAGGCTTCGTTTTACATTAAACTGAGACACTAGGTCAAGGTTTTACATTGCAAAACATCCTGTATTTTCAGCTGTGAGCTGACACTGGCTAACGAAAGACAACCCAGAGCTACAGTTAGTTTACAGGCAAGTATCCAGTACTCAGCTTTGATGTCTCTCCTCTAAACCTAACAACCTGTACATTTCTTATTTGGGAAAAGGTAAGTTTTACATGTTGCTATTATGTGCCATTGACTCGACTATGATTCATTGTGACCCTATAAACAATGGATATGAACCCTGTCCTATCTTGTGCCATCCTTATCATCCCTGATGTACTTGAACCTTTGCTGCTGTCACTGTGTCAATCCATCTTGTTGACAGTCTTCCTCTTTTTCATTGACCATCTACATTCCCAGACATGATATCCTTCTCCAAGGACTAGTCCCTCCTAATAACATGTCCAAAATATATGAGATGAAGTTTTGTCATCCTTGCCTCTAATGAACATCATCCAGATTTCATTTCTCCAGGACAGATCTGTTTGTTTTCTTGGCAGTCTATGGGATATTCAATACTCTCCTCCAACATCGCAACTCACAAGCATCAATTTTTCTGTCATTCTTAGTCACTGTCCAACCTTCAGATACATAGCAAGCAACTGAGAAGAGCATGGTTTGGATCAGGTGTACCTTAGTCTTTAAACTGACATCATTGCTCTTTAGTACTCTGGAGAGGTCTCTGACAACAGATTTTCCCAAGGCAACTTATCGTTTTTCTTGATCGCTGGTTCTAAGGGATTGTGAATCCCTGTAAGATGAAATCGTTGTCTTCTTCAATCTTTTCACCATGATGTTGCCTTTTGGCCTGGTGGTAAGAAATTCTGTTTTTCTAATGCATATTGAAGGCTGTAGTATTTTATTTTCTGTACCAAGAGCTTCAAGATCCTTTAACCAAACAAAGTTGTGTCACTTGCATAGAATTTTTCTTCATTAAGTCCAGCTTCTCTTATGATTTGTTCAGCATACAGATTGAATGTAGTTGCTGTTGTTGTTGATTGCCGTCAAGTCAAGTGTGACTCATTAGTGACTCTATGAAAAAAATAACCTAATGCCTTTCTATATACCTTGTCAATTCCAAGTTCACAGAATTTCCAGAGGCATGTGGTTTAGGAAGTGGATGCCACTCCTGCATCCAAACCTGCTTTACAACTGGGAGCTCCACCAAACACTGTTCACATTGGGAAACCATTCTGGTATTTGATACTCCAATGATTCAGCATCATAGCAACCCAGGTTACTTCATACTGCACATTGACAAAGAGTAATTTACAAAGTTGAAGAGAGTGTTCCTCCAGATATAAACATCACTAGTTTCATTTAGCAGTGGTTAAGTGTCGTCAAGTTGATTATGACTGAGAATAAGTTTTGCACAAAAGACATGACTAACATGACTAAAAGACTAACATCATCTATGAACATTTACAGAGTTTAGAAAGTTTGTAGAGTTTCCAGAGGCATCTAGTTTAGGAAGTAGATGCCACTCCTGATTCCCAGAACAAATAAATCTGGAAATTCATTCAAAAATTGTACATAATGGGTAACTGTTATGATATATGACATGGTTATGGAAGAGTGTGCGGCATCTCAGCAACACAGATTGAATAGGTATGGGGGGGAAAGCCCTGACTCACAACTTTCTTAATTTTAAACCATGCAATATTCCTTTGCTCTGTTTGGACAAGAGCTTCTTGATCTAGGTACAGGTTTCTGCAAGCACAAGTAAGTGCTCTGGGATTCACGTTGTCAATGTTAGCCATAATTTGTTGTGATCCAAACAGTCAAATGCCTTAGCACAGTCAACAAAACACATATAGACATCCTTCTGGTATTCTCTGCTTTCTGCCAAGATTCATCTGATATCTGTAATGATATCCCTGGAGAAATTGCTCTATATTCTACCACCAGCCAACGTAAACTAATTGCTCTCTGTCAGATTTCCTAAAGTGAAGAGTTAGTCTTAGTAAAAAGAAATCCTGGTTAGCTGGAAACCTGTCATCTCTTTCAGTGGCTTGACTGTACTCTCCCCAAAGAGGAGAAATCGAGGAAATAAATGCAACTTCCCTTATTTCTGGTCTCCTGGAACTTTCCTCAGTTTTGATGGCCATCCTATATATTTTCTTCAAGGGAAGTTTCAGTATTTCCAAAAAGGATTCTACATTAGCTACAGCTATGATTTGGAGGGACTCTCGACAACAGTCATCTTTCAGTAAATTAATATATAAAAATATTAATTAAAAATTAATATTAATATAAAGTGAGAACTAGAACTTTTATTGAGTACTAGATTATGAAAAAGAATGCGGCATCAGATTGGAAGAAGACTCACCAACAACCTGCAGTACACAGATAACATACCTTGCTTGCTGAAAGTGAAGAGCACTTGAAGCACTTACTGAAGAGCACAGACTACAGCTTTCAGTATGCATTAACCTCACCATAAAGAAAACAAAACAATCTTTCCTGAATCAATAAGTAGTATCAAGATAAACATAGAAAAAAATAAAGCTGTCAATGATTTTACATAGATCCACAATCAACAGTCATGGAAGTGGCAGTCAAGAGATCAAAAGTCATGTTACATGGGAAAAACCTACTGTCAAGGAGCTCTTCAGTGCTGAAGAGCAAGGCTATCAAGTTAAAGACCAAGGCATGCCTGACCCAAGCTATGGTATTTTCAATTGCTTCATATGCATATGAAACTTAATGAATAAGGAAGACTGAAGAACTGATTGATATCTTTGAATCAGTTCTGCTGCTGGTGAAGAATGCTGACTGTATACTGGATTAAATACTAAATAAATAAGTCTTGGAAGAAGCAAAGCCAGACTGCTCTTCGAAGCAAGAATAATAAAACTTTGTCTTCTGTAATGGGGTCCTGCCTCGTTACATTGAGCAGTTTCACCGAGAGAAGGGATGAAGATTAAATGAAGATGCAGAGAGGCTAACGCTGATGGCAAATAGCAGAGTTTATTCCTCAACTTCTGTGCTACATTCTTTTTTGCAGTGAACAGAAAAACAACTCAGTCTCAAGGCCGACAATACATTTGCTTTGATATTCCTGCCACCTGCAAGCAAGGCTTCCAATTAACAAGCAAGGCCATCAGAACAGAGTCTTTAGGAAGGGACATACCATTCCACACATTCCTGCTTGGACTTGGGGTTCAAGGAGCGGTTAAACTTGTTTTTGCTCCCCTTCAAACATCTGCACATTTGAACCTGGCATAAAATGGCTACTTGCTTAAAATGGCTGCAATATGGCTCACTTTTTAACATCCTGCTTCCTTGAGTTGTTTTCTATTAAGCAGATACTATAGCCAAGATGGAGTTAGTCTTGCTGGTCTTTTGGTACAGGGCTAATCTTGCTTTACAAGTTAGCCAGGCTCTAACACTTGTGTACTTTGGGCATGTTATCAGGAGAGGCCAGTCCTTGAAAAAGGTCATTAAACACGGAAAAGCAGAGCATCATTGAGAGAAAGGAGCCTCAACGAGCTGGACTGGCACTGTGGCTGGAACAATGGGTTTAAGCAGAGCAGAGAGTGCGAAGATGGTGCTGGGTCAGAATTTCATTCTGTTGGACACACAGTCAACGATGAGTTGGAACCAACAAGTTCTGTGGCTGAAACGAGCTAAGAATTTGTATTTATCTCATTTAATCTTCACAGTCACTTTATACTAGAGAATCCCCATTCTCCAGATCAGATCATTGAAATCTAGCTACACTATTTAAGTTTAATTCTGTAGAGCAGTAAGGTCAGAGATCAAGCCAGACAGTGTGGCTCTAGATCTTACTCATAATCGTCATGCTAAACTACTAACCAAATGAGTCTATGATATTTTACAACATCTTCACCTTGTTAGCACCCACATATGTTGGCATACCAAGGTAGCACAGCTAGGTAAGCTGAGGTTACAGAGGGTGTATCTACATTCCACAGAGTCTAGACCACTGTGCTTCCTGAATCTTTTGGACAAAATGTTCATTTATTCATTTTTGCTTTTGATCTTCCCTATCTTCTTTGCCTCATCATGCTGGAAGGTTGGCAGCGGAGTCTTTGCTACCTATTCTTGCTCCCTCTTTTCCTTTCTGTCCTCCCATATTCTAATTGGCTCTTTCATCTCTCACTGCTGTCAAGTTAGAACTGACTCTCAGCTGACCCTCCATTAGGTTACCATTACTGCCTCTGAAAGTCTGCTGGAGGATCAGCTATGAGTTGGTTTGGATTCCATGGCAATGAATTAGTTTATTAATTCACTCACCTCCCTCTGGTTGAGGGCACTGATGACTTCCTTCTCTGAACATTTCATAGCATGCTCTTTTGTTTTTTCAGAAGTCTTATCTACTGTGTATTGGACCAGTGTTGAATCTCTCTCTCTCTCTCCTTTCCCAGGATATATGGCAACGTCTGGAGACACTTTTAGTCATCACAGCTTGAAAAGGAGGGGCCTGGGAATGCCTGCTAAACACCCTACAATGCACAGGGAAGATACCCACAAAGAGTGAACTGGATCCAAATATAAATAGTGCTGAGTAACTTTAAACTTTCTGCTAGAGTTACATAAATTATTCATTTGCCCTACTTGACTGTAAGTTTATCATGGAGAGGGTACAAGTGCTCAGTATTTGTATACTGAATGAATGAAAACACCTAAACGAAGTTGTACAAAGGTATGGCTCAGACAAGGGAAGACCTTCAGGAGTCTTAGGGGACATTTTCCCAGTAAAGTTCGAGTTACAGACTGCGTGTAGGCTGTGATGAAAGCACAGCCTGGAGAAGAATGGGCCAAACAACAAAGAGACAGAAAACTCCTTTGGTGGTCCAAGTGTTCAGTAAAACCATCTAGATACATCATTGTGGAGGGGATGAAGGAAAGAGATATGAGTAAGCTAGAAGGGACAACAGATATGGGAAGCAAGGAAAGAGACATAAGTGTGGGACAAGGGACAACACAAAGGATGGTCACATTCATAAAGTGAACTGTGTTAGTGGGGAGAGGAAATCCAGGCTCAAGATTTCGTGGGTAGATTTGGGAAGCTGATACTATTTTCCAGCTAATTTCTGAGCAGATTTTATTTGAACTTCAAAGAAAAGGGTACTTCAGCTAATGTTAGGATGTACAGCATAATATTTTTAAAAATATACCCTTTTTTCCTTTCACCTCCATTGGGAGAGTTTATCTCCATACCTGATTGATACTAGTCTTGGCCAACTGACTTTCTTTGGCTTTATGGTAGATGAAATGTACTGTACTTCTCTGTTCCTTTGACTTAGACATGTGACCTGCTTTAGCCAATGGAATGTTAGCAGACATGACCCAAATGGAGGCAGTATCTGGGCTAGTTCAGTTTGGTGTTGTTTACTTGTGCCTCTGTCATTGCTCAGTGTCTAGAGCATCTCTACAGCTTGAGTCCCAAGAGGAACATACAAAAACAGACCTAAGCCCAATCCACAATAGAAGCCATGTTGGATCTGAATGCAGAATTGTTCAGTGTAGCCCTATTCTAAGGCAGTAAACCCCAGCTGATTAGAAGTGTGAGGAAAAGAATTTTTGTTTTAAGCCATTGAGTTTGCGGGTAATTTATGATACTGTACTACTGTGGTAATAGCTGATACAGAACATGTGTGTACCCTAATAATATATCTGGCACTAAAATACTGGAGAAAAATAGAAGCTTCCCTCGTTCTATTGCTCCTAATACTGACAGAGTCTGGAAATATTCGGGACGCCATTTTATGATTGAGAGAGAGAAAATAGGAAATGTCAGTTGTAGTTGTGTCTAGGTAATGGGAGTATAAGTGATTTAAATTTTCCAAAATAATGCTTTCTAAATTGTATAATAAATATACATATTATTTATACAACTAGAGTAAAAACAAGACAAGTTCAGTGCCTAAAAAAAAAAAAAGGCAGTTCTCACTGGCTGAGGTGTAAGAAAAGTGCTTTTCATTTCTCAAGGAAGAGGTTAAATAAGTGAACTTTAATGTTGTCTGAAAGCTAGGTGAATGGATATTTACTGCATTTGCTTGAAGTCTGAAAAAGAAAACCGATTTTCTTAAAAATGGCTGACTTTAACTCACTCCTTCCAGGAAGGAGCCACAAGTGGTTAAGAATTCTCCATGACCTGATGCTGACTGGCTGACCCCACTGGGTCTCCTCAGCCCGCTGCTGACCTTTCGGGTTTCGGTGTTCACAGCTATATAGTTCAGGTGCTCAAGATTTGGGTCACGATACCAGGTAACTGAGAAGGAATACAGAGGGGGAAAAAGCTACGAAACAAAACCTTTGAGATAACAACAACTGCATTTCACCCCAAAGGGAATGAAGGAGAGACACCGTTTTAAATAAAGTTGAAGCAAGTTATATACATGTTAACAGACTTTCCTACAAATTCACACATGGCCTTGAGCCAGGCTCTAGGGGTGATGGATGGCTCAGCCTGCCCTCTTTCTGTAGAAAAGCCCAGCCTTAGAACCGAAGAGCTTCTCAAGAAACAGGCTGCCACGGGATTAACCTCTGTCTTACAGCCAGGCTAGAAACGCCACTGTTTTGTAGATTCATGGCTGAAATCTAATGCAGTCTTCTCTGGAGAAGCCAAGTAGATATTGCCGTGCTAAAAATAATGGGCAGGAAGTGTAATTTATACACAAGGTTAATTGAGGCTCTTTAGGCTGTGACAGGTGTGCATAACAGCCCCTGACCGGCTGGCTCCATTTCACTGGAGCCAAAAGCAAACTGTAATTGGCTGGAAGGAAAGGTGACACACTGCAGCTGTGGAGACTTAATTTAATGGTGCTGAGGCTGCAATCATGGCCAAATGGTCTTATAGCATCCACCTTGCCCCAACAGACAATCCTCACTGGGACGCACAAAGCACCTATGCCTTTATGAAGCACATCAATCATTGACCTATTTCAAAATCCATTTATTCACTCATCCATTGAACTTTATGCAACATCTTCTCTGTCCCAGGCACTGTGGAGCGCACTAGACATGAAGAGATAAATCAAACACAGTGTCTGTCGTGGGAGTTCTAGGTCAAGAAATGAGAACAGCCATGTGAACATGTAAAGCTACAATACAACTGAAAAAAAAAAACCCAGAACTAGAGGGAAGGAGAATGCATTGTGAGGGACGGAGCTCTTTCTTGGAGTGCGGTAGGAACCCAAGTTGCCTGTCCAATATCTGCTTTTTACCTTCTTCCACTCAAACAGAACCTTTATTTTACTGGAGGCAGCAATGAGTCCAGCTGAAAAAGCAAATGCCCCAACTTCCTTTGCAGTTACAAGTGGCCACGGGCAGCTCTGGCCAGTAAGATATAAATAAAATGTCTTGAGTAGAGCATCTGGGAAAGCTTAAATGGAGAAGGAGGGTTTGTACAAGTTAACTCATGTGTTCTTTGCCTCTTCCTCAGCCCACAGGCACTTGGTGCTGGAAGGATGCATTAGTTTCCTATTGTTGTTATAACAAGACACAAATTTACTATCTTACAGTTAGTTCTTCTCTTTAGAGGTCTGACTCAAGTCTCATTAGGTTAAAATTCAGTGTTGGCCAGGTTTTGTTCCCTTCTAGGGCTGCAGGATACAATCTATTTCCGTTGCCTCTTCTAGCTCCGAGAGGTTACTTACATTCTGTGGCCCATGGCACCCTCCTTCCACCTTCAGCAACATTGTATCTCTCTGATCATTTTTTCCATAGTCACATTTTCCTCTGACTTTCTTATTCTGCCTCCTCCTTCCACATTTAAGTAGCCCTGGTGGGACACTGATTAAAGACCTCAGAAGCTAACCAACAGGTCTGTAGTTCAAACCCACCAGTCACTGTGTGGGAGAAAGTTACACTGTTATGTAGCTTGCTTCCACAAAGACTTACAGCCTGAGAGCCCAAACGGGCAGTTCCACTCTTTTCTACAGGGTCGTTATCAGTCAGAATCAATTCAGTGGTTTTGAGTTTGGCCTCTTCCACCTTTAAGTAATCTTGTGATTATAGAAGACTCTGGTGTCTCAGTAGTTAATGAACTTGGCTGCTGGTCAAAAAGTTAGTGGTTCAAGTCCACAGACTACTCCAAAGAAGAAAGATGAATCAATCTGCTACTGAAAAGGGTCACAGTCTTGGAAACTCTATGGTGTAGTTCTACTTTGTCTTACAGGGTCAAGATGAGTCCACCTAGACAGCCCAGGCTAACCTCCCTATGCTAAGGTCAGCTAATTAGCAATCTTAATTAGATCTCCAGCCTCAATTCTCTTTTGTCATGTAACAATCAAGGCTTCCAAAGGCTTTATTCTGGTTCAAACCCTGAGAGCCTGCATTTCCACTCTAGAAATACTGAGTCAGAATCTAGATTATAACAAGCTCTCCAGAAGCTCATGGAGTCCCACAAGAACCTCCCGAGGATCTTATGAAACTGTATATTCTGACTCAGCCTATTTGGGGTGGACAAGGTGGGAGTCAAACGGAAAGGAACCTGTTTGAAGCCCTGAATTTAATATATTCGCTGAGTGCAGGAATCTGGACGTGGACATCTTTGGAGTACACTTTTTCCTGCCAAGCATGACACAATGATGCGGAAGGTGGAGTCATCAACTGTGTCCTCTGCTTAAAATGGCTAAGTGTGCACAAGAGAAACCTGCTGGTCTTCAAGTGTAAGCTAATCATAGCTGAATGCCAATCTCCACAGATAGAAAGCTCGCTGCCGCCTCCTCCCTCCCGTTTATTCCAACCTCATAACGACCCTATACGACAGAGTGTTGTTATTATGTGCCGTCAAGTCACCTGCGACTCACAGTGACCCTAAGTACAACAGCCCTAAACCCTGTTCTACCTTGTGCTGACCTTATTGTCTCTGACACACCTACCCCATTAGTCCAGTCACTGAATTAGTACATCTCATTGAGGGTCTTCCTCTCTTATGACAGAATATAACTGTTTGTTTCATGGGTTTCCAAGCCTATAAAGCTTTACAGAAGCTGCCACAGCTTTCTTTAGTGGTGTAGCTCCTGGATTCAAACTGCTAAACAGTTTAATGCTCAACCACAGAACCACCAAGGCTTCTTTAGCCGATGCAAGTTGATAACAAAAGCATGCATGACTAGGTGGGATATGTTAGGTGGGATTTGAAGGACACATTCACCAGATGAAAAAAGCATGTGCCAGGCAGAGGCATCATGGGCCAAGGCTCCTATTTTTCTGCTTTCATTTTAGGACCGACAGCCCAGGATGGCCTCTCCATTGCCCCAGTTGACGTGGCTCAGTGTGGTTCCTCAGAGAAGCCTGAACATTCTAGCTACCTCTCCCTCCAGCCTCCATCAGCTCACTTGGTGCTTTCCTTCTGTTGTGCCTTGTCTGCCCCAGTTCTACCTGGCCGTCCAGGTCCTACTGAGAATTTGTGTCTGCAGGAGGAGAAAACAAGGCTGACACAAAGAGGAACAGACAGGACAGGCTAACTGAGAGGAAAACTGTGTTACTGATCTTCCAGCCTCTGCATCCCATGATACTCCGCTACCCCTTTGCTCTATTTCATTATAGGAGCCAAAACATTTTTTCTTTTGTCTGGTCATCTGTCAGATGAGTTCTAAAGAATACAGACAAATACAAACTTGGTTTCAGATGGACTTCATTTTTCATTCTCCATAAATGATGATATAATAATAACAACAATCTAGAATACAATTTGGAAGCAGGAGTGGCATCCACTTCCTAAACAATACGCCTCTGGAAGCTCTATGAACTTAGAGAAATGACAATAGTTATAAAAAGGCTTCAGGTCTTTTTTTCATAGGGTCACTATGAGTCGTGCTCAACTTGATGGCAATCAACAACAACAACTATAATACACAGAGTTTTATAAGGTGGCATAGTGTGTTTTGTAACACACTGCTAACTAAAGAGTTAGTGGTTCAAATCAACTAACTGCTCCACAAGACGAGCAGTCTCTTCCCATAAAGATACGCAACCCTGGAAACCCAAAGGAGAGTCTTTATAAATCAGAATCAACTCAATGGCAACGGATTTTCTGTGTAATACTAACAATTCTATCATGTGTGTGTGTGTGTGTGTGTGTGTTTGACTGTATGGATCATAACAAACTGTGGATGACTCTGGGAAGAGTGGGAATTCGAAAACACTTGATCGTTCTAATGTGAAACCCATACTTGGACCAGGAGGCAGTTGTCAGAACAGAGCAAGGGAACACTGCATGGTTCAAAATTGGGAAGGGTGTACGCCAGGGATGCGTCCTATCTCCATACCTTTTC
>NW_006399802.1:16957397-16958537 GCF_000299155.1 Elephantulus edwardii | reverse complement strand
TCTATGAGGTGGATTGATCCAGTGACTGGGGTAATCGGGATGGGTGTATCAGAGACAGTGTGATTGGCGCAAGACAGAGCAGAGTTTCGGGCTGTTGTACATAGGGTCGCTATGAGTCGCAAGTGACTCAAAGGCACATAACAACTACAACAACATATTTACATAATAATAAATGTAGCAGTTAGGACTAATAGGTGCTTACTAATGGTGCTCTGGAGGCATAGTCTATAGGGAGCTGGACTGTAACTCAAAAGTGCCACCTCTCTGGTGATTTGAGCCCCTGCAGGGAGGAAAATGGGCAATTTTCTCCCATGTGATTTATTTACAGCTTCCAAAACCTGCTGGAGGGTCAGCTATAGGGCAGTTCTGACTTGACAGTGATGATGTAGTGTTTGGTTTGTTTATTTAAAATTTTTTTATGTACTTATTGTGTACTAGGCTCTCTTCTAAGTGCTCTGCATTATTGGAATCTCCACAATAGCCGATGGGGCAGGAATAATTTTACTGTTCATGTTACAGATAAAGTAACTGATGAAGTACTGAAAGGCAGCTGCTGACAGACAGGTTAAAAGTGCGTAATTCAAGATTGTCCTCTCTTTATTGAACTGCAGTTACATAGCTGAGCAGTTATGAGTACCGGGACCCTCAGCCAGACTGCCAAAATAGGACCTTCAGAAGGAATGTATGCTGCTTAGAGAGGAGAGCTGTATATGGTAAAAGTGTAAAGGAAACTGCCAGGGGTTCACCAGCGTCCATTCTCCTCTCTTTGCAGATTAGCTAGATAGACAGATGCCACTGAAGTGACTATGACTCAATCACAGGTACAACAGGATGAAATGCTTTACAGTGCCGTGCTGTAAATGACGGCACATTTGAGGCCATCATCATGGCTGTTATGCCAGTCCACCTCACTGAGGGTCTCGTGCCTGTGCCAGCCCTCTACTTCACCAAACACGATGTCTTCTCACATTTGTTCCCTCCTGAAATGTCCTAAGTAAATGCTGGACAATACCCTATTGTGTGTTTTTTTTTAAAGTTTTCATTGCCTATCTATACGCATACAAGGAAGTCCAGTGAATACCACTATCATTCAAATATATGCACCAACAACCAGAGCCAAGGAAGAGGAGATAGAAGATT
>NW_006399802.1:16931622-16954912 GCF_000299155.1 Elephantulus edwardii | reverse complement strand
CTGTTGTACATAGGGTCGCTATGAGTCGCAAGCGACTCGACGACACATAACAACAAGAACAACAATGCATAGAAAGACTTCAGGCAGTGTGTGTGTGTGTGTGTGTGTGTGTGTGTGTGTGTGTGTGTGTCCCTTATGTTTAAAAATCGGTTGGGCCCGAAAGTCTAGTGTTATTTTATTTTGGAGGAACATTATTCTAAGTTGTAGAGCCCCCCTCTGACAACTTGCTGCACTGAGGTAATCTGAGTTTGCTGTGATGCTGAACTTTGTGTCATTGGGGGTCAAATGCCATAACGGCTGCCCATGGTGGACAGTGTTTGGTAGAGCTCCCAGTTTAAGACTGTTGGAAGCAGGAGTGGCATCCAATTCCTAAACCACATGCCTCTGTAAACCCTATGAACCTGGAGGAACGACGGTAGTTATAGAAAGGCTTCAGGGCTTTTGTTCATAGGGTTGCTGTGCTCGACTTGACAGCAATCAACAACAACTACATTTGGAAGTAGTCTGCCAGACTTTTAAGCCCCACCTTGCATTCTGTTTTGTTCTGAAAGGTCCACAATAGGTGACCCTGCTGGAATTTGAAATACCAGTGGCATAATGTCCAGCATCAGATGAGTCATCACAGTACAACAAAACGACAGCAATCGGCCCCTATGGATTTAGCACAATACAAATTATGAGGATGGTGCAAGCTCGCGCAGAGGCTCCGTGTTTTGGACACAGGCTTGGTAGGAGTCAGAGATGACTTGATGCCACCTAATGATATGGCTACACAGAATACCCTCCACCCTTCTCAGCATCTTTTGTGTCTACATATATGTAAGCTTGTTACAAAGGGACATAAATGAAAATGTTGTAGGTCTACTTCAGTCCTTATTTCATGCCTATGTCTGAAAATGTGAATATGTGAAAGTGGAGGTAACTGCTATTAGAGGTTCACCAAGTATTGTTGAACTTGGAATGAACGCCCTTCAGAAGCATGCTTAGGGTTTGAGGCTGCAACTAGTTTCAGCACAGAGACTCATGAATGACTCAGCAGCAGAAGGAAAATGATGAAAATCACCAAAGTTTGGAATTCATCACTGCTCATCTACTCTTGTAAATAAGAATCAGCTGGAATTATGTGCAGCACCACCAAATCCTTGCCCCATCCAAAATCTAAGCAGGGAAATTCTACTCATTGCACAATTATAATCATGAATCATGCACGTCTTAGCATCTCTTTGGTGTGCTGTGACTCTGATGTTTCTGTCTGACTCTCAGAGACAGAGCTTTTGTCAGAATTAAAGTATGAAAAGGCAATGTCAGGTTATCTAAACACCTCTCCAGGCAGTGCAATGAGTTAATCACAGCTGTGCACCAGATTGGACAACATGGACTTCAGCCATGAGAAAGAACTCCAGCTCTGTGGGGAGTGTAAAAGTGGAACTGTATCTGGACCAGAAGTGAATATGGTAACAGAGGCAAAGGTAAAAAACAGTATTAAATCTGCCTTCCCGGAACATTCTCTTTGCCTCCCACTTAATTTCCTCTGAGATACGGCACTTAGCTCTTCCTTTGGAAACACTCCTATTGGAATTCTTTATGAACCCATAATATCGATCAAAGTATAAACAGCTTAAGATTATTGCCTAACTTCGAGGGATTCAAGAACGGGAGGTGAATCATTTTCACAGCAGTACCTTCTAGAGATTGCTCCATTAGTTCCTGCCACCTGGATCCTAGATCTGAGACCTGATTATTCAGCCCCTCCTTCCAGTCTAAGAATAGTTAGCCTCCTTCAAGTCAATTGAGTGTTCTCTCTCTCTTTTGATAAGTCAGCTACAGACACTTTGTTATTTACAATCATAGAATTCTTGACTGATGTTGCAAATGTGCCTGAAGTTGGTCATGGACCAGGCACAAAAACATCTCTTGAGAATTACGCAGATTCTCAGGCTTCCACATACACTAAATTAGACTCTGCAATTTATTAAGATCTCCAGGTGATTTGAGTAAACATTAAAGTTTGAGTTGTACTAACTCTGACTTGTGAATCCCAAGTGCTGTTTCACTAAAAAACAGGGTTTTGGTTTTGGGTTGTTTTTTCTTTTTTTAATATATATATTCTAAATTTACCTTTGTTTATAGAATGTCTTTCTTTTTGTGAAATGATGGCAAGAGAAAAGTGTAGTAGTTGCTATTTTTACTGGCAGTGAGTGCCTTTGTCAAAATGAATACTGTGAGACTCTGCTGGTTTTCAAGGATCGCTTTTGACACAGTGGTAAATCAGCTCAACAACTAATTAAAAGGCCGGGGTCTTGAAGCTGCTCAGGGGGACAGACGGGCAATCTCCTCACATGCAACTTACAGCTAAAAACCCAATAGAGAGTCAGATAGGAGTTGATTCAGACTCATGGGCAATAAGAGGGCGGGTGGGAGAGATAAAGATGCCCTTAGTCAGAATCAACTCAAAGGCTTATGCTAACTTCCTTTATAAAACAATCTTTTCTTTTACTGTGGTTGTGTACCATCGAGTTGGTATCAACCCACAGCTGACCCTCCAGTGGGTTTTCAGAGGCAGTTAATTGGATGGGAGGAGACTGCTCATCCTTCTTCTGTCGAGCAGCTGGTGGATTTGAACCATGTGCCTTTGAGATTGCAGCTCGGCTTCTTGCCACTAGGCCACCAGAGCTCCCTTTTATTAACTTATCGAAATGTCTACTAGCCATTCTTCTGGATTCTTGCCCAAAGTGTAGCACTCAAAACCAGTTAGCCATGGAAAATACTAAGATCTGAAGAAGGCATTGTCTCAGGGAGGGTGATGCTGGTATATGGTAGGCTGTGAGAAAGGGGATGTTAGGCAAAGAGATTGGAAGGACCAGTAGGTGAAGAGAGAACAGCAGCAGCACTGAACTGGGGAGGAGGTGCTAGGGAGAAAACCACAAATTACTGAGCCTGGACTTTCAGAAGAATAAGTCCATGAAAACACCTGAGGCCAGGCCAGCTATGCTGAGGCCACAGATGGAAGGCTGCAGAGACGTTGGGCTAAAATTTATTCATTGCCTGAATTCTTGGCAGGTGGCAAGGGGTGCAGAAGCAGATGAATAAAAATCAAGACAGCAAATAAAATTGATCTTAAAATGACTAAAAGATTAATAGTCCGTTTCCTTTTTGAGAATGAATCAAAATAGAAAGTTTGAGAACAAAGTGGGAAAGGTAAGAGGGGTGTGTTAAGACATCAATGCAGAAAAGATAATAAACATTTTCCCCCCTTGGAATTAAACTCAACAAAGTAGTTCTGGAGATCTTCCGCTGGGAGTGACAGAGAATATGGGTGATTAAAAAGGATAAGATTTGGAACTGTATGTCCTGTCTCCATACCTTTTCAGCCTGTATGCAGAACAGATTATCCGAGAGGCTGGGCTCTATGAGAAGTGTGGCGTCAGGACTGGTGAAAGATCTAGCAACAATCTGTGTTATGCAGATGATAAAACCCTGCTTGCTGAAACTGAGGAGGCCCTGAAGTGCTTGCTGCAGAGGGTCAAGGACTGCAGCTTTCAATATGGATTGAGGTTCAATATCAAGAAGACAAAGATTCTCACCACTGGACCAAAGGGCAGCATCAGGATGGATGATTAAGAGATTGAGATTGTTCACAGCTTTAGTTTGCTTGGCTCCACAGTCAACATTCTTGGCACCAGCAGCCAGGAAATTAAAAAACATATTGCAATGGGAAAGTCTGTTGTTAGGGATCTCTCCAAAGTACTCAAAAGCAATGGTGTCTCTCTGGAGACTAAGGTGCATCTGATACAGGCCATGGTCTTTGCAATCACTTGTTATGTGTCAGAGAGTTGGACAATGATTAGGGAGGATAGAAGGAGAATTGATGCCTTTGAGCTGTGGTGCTGGAGAAGAGTATTGAGAATACCATGGACTGCTAGGAAAACAAATAGATTCGTCCTGGAGGGGGTTAAACTGGGCGGCTCCTTGGAGGCAAGGATTCTGAGGCTCCGTCTAACATACTTTGGACATGTTGCAAGGAGGGACCGGTCCTTGGAAAGGGACATCATGCTTGGGAGGGTGAAGGGACAGCGCAGAAGGGGAAGGCCCTCTATGAGGAGGATTGATTCAGTGACTGGGGTAATCGGGATGGGTGTGTCGGAGACAGTGCGATTGGCACAGGACAGAGCAGAGTTTCGGGCTGTTGTACATAGTGTCACTATGAGTCACAAGTGACTCAATGGCACATAACAACAACAACATCCTTTTTTTCTGGGGGATGCACTGAAGTTACTGACAGATGGATCCAGAAAGTTGGGGGTACCAGTCAGTGCACTTACAGGTTAATAAGACTTTTTTTATTATGGCAAAGGAGTGAGATGGAAAACTTGGATGGGTCTGGTGAGCATAACAAGCATGGTTGAAGATCAAGTTATGATGAGTATTTGGGTCCAAGATGCAGCAGCACAAGAATGACTGGTCACGGAGCCCAAGTTGGGAAGAGAACAAAGAAAAGCAGATAGGAGTTGAGGGGATTACAAAGTAAGGGAAGTATTTCATGGTGACTTGAAGACACACGAAAGCAGAGGACAAACACAGTGATATGATGAGTGAAAGAGTTCCTGGAGCATCTGAAAAGAAGCCAGGCGCAATTCTAAACTTTTAGAATCAGGGAGGAGGTAAAGGTGCCTGCACCCTGCCCCACCCTTACAAAGAGAATGCACCTTTTGGGTAATGGTGGTGGGAATGGCATTCAGAAGAAAGAAATGACCGCGCTAAAAAGGAATTCTCCAGCAAATTATTGAGGGAATAAATAGAAAAAAAACAACAGCAAGTATTCATTAGCACTTAATAATGTGCGAAATGTGAACCACAATTTCCCCCAGAGAGCATACGTTTCCTTTAAGAAAAGAGTTGGCAATAGAAAAAGTCAAGATACAGCAAGAGGCTCCTTATAGGAGAAAGTAGTAAAACCCAGAAAAAGTCTTCTCTGCAGAGAAGCAATAAATACGAAATCTGTCCTATCTTCCACTCTAGTTGCTGCAGATGCCCATTTAGAAATATCACCATTCTCTGGTTTTGAATCCTAAAGGCTGGTAGTTCATTAAAGTTCTCTGAAGCAAGGAGCTGCTTCAGGCCATACTTTGCTTTGACAGTCAGCTCAGGGCACAGTTATGCCAGGAAAAGGGATAGAAAGAGTTCCCTCATGATGAACCTCCTCTTCCACTATTGTGTTCAGAGGATATGGTGAAGCTGACCCCCATCACCTACCCGCAGAGCTTGGCAATGGCAAAGGAGATCGGTGCTGTCAAATACCTCGAGTGCTCAGCACTCACGCAGCAAGGCCTCAAGACAGTGTTCGACGAAGCCATCAGAGCCGTCTTGTGCCCGCCCCCCGTCAAGAAGAGGAAGAGAAAATGCCTACTGCTGTAAACGTCCCAGCCCACCCGCCCACCCCGGACCCTTCGTATGCTTTGCTCAAAACAAAACAGTGGAGCCTTCACACTCAATGCCAAGGTTTTGTTACAGATTAGTTTTTCCATAAAACCATTTTGAACCAATCAATAATTTCAAAGTAGTATTGAATCTCAGAGGTCAGAACTTTCACATTCTATTAAAATTTAACCCCTAAACTAAAAAAAAAAAAAAAGGTTTCATAGGCGGTGTGTTTAAGTCCCTTAGCTACCTGTCCAACTTCTTGAGTCTCTTTCTGGCTGGCTGAAACAGTGATGTTCAGCAGACATACAGCCACTCAAGAGAATCAGTGGTAATGCCTAGTGGAAGCAATGGACCCAGGGGAGGGGCACGGGAGTGACAAGGTAAAGCATATGAGCACAGTTAGACATATCGTGGGCATGGAAGGATATGCTGGGGAGAGTGGGGGAATTGCTGGGAGTGGCAGTGAATAGGTGAAACCCAGATTAAGCAATTAACTGGCAGAGATTAACCAACCTGGAGCATTGTTCTGGCACTGCAGGTAGCAGGTGTGTCACAGGACCTTAAAGAATGATCCCAAGGGCTCAAGGATTTATATAGAGTGTGTTCCCATCATCAGCACCAGCATATCTGTGTATGTGATCTCAAACAACTGAAGAGTGGAAACCACAAGGAATGGTTTCTTCATGTTCAATGCCAAGTAGGCACTTTACCTCACCTCCCAAGCTCACCTTTTTCACCAGCTAACTCTTTTATAGACTTTGATCATCGTTGTGGATCTAGACCGGGCTAAGTAGGACTATAGCATGCAGAAAACAGAGGTGATTTCTGTGGCCACTTTTCTCCTTTCTCCTCACTCAATTCACTCATTACCCTTAGCTATTTAGACTTGCCTTTCCTCCACCTCTTTCTTCCTAGACCTTTTTGCTCCTTCAGGGACTCTGCAGGGGTCTGGAGATTTCCTATTTCACTTCTATTTTGTTGTCCAATTAGGTTCTGAGGGCTCAGGGTAGCTGAAGGACATTAGAATTTTGTTTCAAGAAAGAATTGGCTCTTTGTTCTTCATTTCCATATAGTGATAGTCATAGGACTAAAATGTGAGGATGAACTAAATAGCAAATTTCCTGAAAATAAGGCAAGAAAAAAGTTTAAAAGACTCTATCCTCAGCATAATCAGACTATCTATATTCTAAATAGTTTTGTTTTACAGCAACTCAATTTCCTGCTTTAAAAGAGGTCTTCCAAATGGTGCAGCAGACTGTCCAGAGGAAATTTAACAAACATTACACACCCCAAAGCTCTTGAACGGGTACATTTCCTATTTTCCTCTCTATTTCCTATATTCCAGGTAGAGTACTGGGAAGAGTGTGATTTGGATTCACACAAATAAATGCTATCAGGTTTATTTTTTATATTTTAGAAAGACAGTGCATTTGTTTCTATGGCATCCCCCAAATATTTTTCATTTGTGACTCAGTCTGTAAGGAAACAGCTTCCTTTTACTGTGAGGAGTGTCTATGGAGTCACGGCAGGTTGTTCTGTGTTTTACTATAAAACAATATTAATGACCCTTAAATAAACAGAGGATTTCCACTTCTCCTCACGAAAGAACAGAACCTTCCTTGACTGCAAGGTGTCAGTGGAAACTCAAGTCCCTTTAATTTTTGGCCCCTACTTCATCACTGAGACAGAAGTATGGCAGAGGAGAGAATAGTTCCTGTGAGAATTCTTGAAACACAGCTCATAATCTTTCTCTATTGAAAAACTCCCCATCAAAACCAACTCAGCCTCTTAGCCTGGTAGTTCATACCTTCCACTCTGTACTCCAACCCCTTTCCAGCCCTATACTTTGCCCTGGGCTCCAGACAAAATTGATTGCACATTGCTCTATTCTGTCATTTCATTCTGCCACTTAATGTCAGAATTAAATGTCTACTTCAACACTATCTACTGAGAACAAAACCATGAAAATTCCACAAGAAACAAATCTGATCTTGAATCTATCCCATCTGAATTACAATATCATGTTAGGTTTGAGGCACAGAACACTAATGATCGAATGTCAGATGAGCTATGGGATGATATCAAAGATATCATCCATGAGGAAAGCAAAAGGTCATTCAAAAGACTGAGAAGAAGGAAAAAACTGAAGTAGATGTCAGAAGAGACTCTAAAAATTATACTACAGCATTGAGAAGCAAAAACAAAGGGACAACATGCTGAAGTAAAAGAGCTGAACAGAAGATTTCCAAGGGCAGCCGGAGAAGACAAAGTATTGTAATGGAATGTTCAGAGAGCTAGAATTGGAGAATAAAAAGGGAAGAGCTTGCTCTGCATTTCACAAGCTGAGAGAATTGAAAAACAAATTTAAGCTTTGAGTCTCAATATTGAAAGATGTTATGGGCAATATATTGACCCAGAAAATATCAAAAAAAAGATGGAGCAAATACACAGAATCACTGTGCTAAAAATAACCTGCTTTATACAGACTGACACGGAAAAATTTCAGGAGGAAGCATACAAACAGGAGACAACAGTAATGAAGGAGGAAGTGGAAGCTGCATTGAAACACTGGCAAGAAAGAAGGCCTCAGGAATTTATGGGGAAAAAATTTACTTGTTTAAATTAATAGATGTAGTCCTGGATGCACTTATCAGTCTATGCCAGGGAACTTGGAAGACAGCTGTCTGGCTAACAGATTGGAAGAGGTTTATATTTGTTCTCATTCCCAAGATAGGTGATCCAACTGATGGTACAAACTACTGAGCAATACCAGTAACATTAAATACAATCAAAATACTGCTGATCATTCAAAAATAGGTAGGGAATTGCCAGAAGTTCAAGCAGGAATTAGAAGAGGCTGTGGCACCAGGGATATCATTATTGATGTCAGATGGATCCTGGCTGAAAGTAAAGAATACCAGAAGAATATATATTTATGCTTTATTGACTATGCAAAGGAATTTGACTGTGTGAATAACAAGTTATGGCTAACATTGAGAAGAACGTGAATCCCAGAGCACTTAAATGTGTTCATGTGAAACCTATACTTGGCTGTTGTGCAAACAAAGCAAGGGAAAACGCCATAGTTTAAAATTAGGAAGGAAGAGTGTCAGGGTTATATTCTTTCTCCATAAATATTCAATCTGTATGCTGAGCAAATTATTCTAGAAGCTGGATGGACTCTATGAAGAGGAGTATGGAGTCAGGATCATGGGAGACTAAAAAATAACCTGCATTACGCAGATGATACAACCTTGCTTGCTGAAAGTGAGGAGGACTTGAAGTACTTGTTGGAGGGGATTGAAAAATGCAGCCTTCAATATGGTTTGTATCTCATTGTCAAGAAGACAAAGATTCTTACCACTGGGCAACATCATGATGGATGGAGAAAAGATTGAAACTGTCAACAACGTCATCTTACTTGGATCCACAATCAGCACCCTTGGTATTAGCAGTCAGGAAATCAGGAGACATACTGTACTGGGAAAGTCTACAGTTAAGGACTTCTTCAAATTATTGAGGAGTAATAGTGTTAATTTGAGGACTAACATGTGTCTGATTCAGGCCATGGCCTTTGTGATCAGTTGCTATGCATCTGAGAGCTGGATAATGAATAAGGAGGACAGAAGAATTGATGCCTTTGAACTATGGCAGTGAAGAATAGTGCTAAACATCCCAAGGACTACCAAAAGAACAAATATGTCTTGGAAAGGGTGCAGTCAGAGTGCTCTTCAGATGTAAAGATAATGAGTCTTCACCTCACATACTTCAGGCATGTTGCTAGGAGGGACTATTCCTTGGAAAGAGACATGATGCTCGTAAAGGTGGAAGATTGGTGAAGGAGAGGAAGACCTCTGTCCAGGTGGACTGACACAGTGACTGCTGCAATGGGCTTAGTGTTTCAGGTGGCATAAGAATGACACAGGATAGGATACGGTTCAGGTATGTTGTTCATAGGGTCGCTACGGGTTGTACTCCACTTGATGAAACCTAACAACAGCAACAACACTGGAAAGAGACCCTATAATCAAAGCCCAAGCCAACTTTTCTTTAACAACGCTTTCACTTAATCCCTCCACCTGTTGCATTCACGCCTTTCAAATTCCTTTAGCATTTTTGCTTTCTTAGTCTTCAAACTGACATCATTGCTCCTCAGTAATGTGGAGAGGTCCCTGACCAATGCAATATGCCTCCTGATCTCCTGACTGCTGATACCAAGTATGATGATTGTGGATATCAGTAAGACGAAATTGTTAACAGTCAAATTTTTCTCCAACCATCATGATGTTGCTTATTGGTCCGTGATGTTGTGAAGACAAAAATCCTCACCAATCGGTATATGGGAATCCGGTGGTCAACTAGGTAAGGAGTTGTGCTGCCAGCCCAAAGTCAGGTGACTGGAATCCATTAGCTGCTCTACAGTAGGAGATAGGTGAGCGAGCTCTTTCCTTCCACGTGGTTTTGCAGCCTTTGAAAACCCACTGAAGAGTCAGCTATGAGTTTTTCCCAACTTAATGGCAAAGTATATGCAAGCAAAGTGTGTGTGTGTGTGTGTGTATGTATGTATGTATGTATGTGTTTTACCTGCATTAATGAATCCTGTTAAAATACGTTTCATCCTTTTAACTTAGAATACATTGTATTGTACAAGAGTTTAAAAATATATATATTTATCCTTTTGCAACCCTACTCCTACCATCCTATTTAATGCCTGGACCGCATATGCTGTCTCATATATATTGAAGAATAAATATTGAGTGTGTGAAAATCACAGCAACAGAAGAAAACTTTTTAAAAAGATGAACTGTAGTCAATACAATGGCGTCAAACAACTTGCAGAAAGTGATATTAAATATAATTTCTAAAAATCTGTCTTGGTTTTGCTATTTTCCCCAAAACATAAATTTCGGCTGTGTAGTGAGGGAAAATAGCATCATGTGGACACATGATATTACCCATTATTCAAAACCCACAGAGAGAACCCTAATGTAAACAATAAACTTACATAGTAATAATGAGTTAATATTTGCTCATCAATTATAACAAATGTGCCATATTAATCCAAGACATTAAATAATAAGCAAAATTATGCAACAGATTGAAGTAGTACATAAGAACTCTTTGTACTTTTTGCATGTTTTCCCTACAAACCTAAAACTCCTATGAAAAATATATTTTAAAAAAGAACAATGTTATTATATTTTTATATAAGTATATAGCTTGGCAAACTGGCAGCTTTCACTAGTTGTTCTGGCACAATCAAATGTAATCCCAAATAAATATAAATGACAATTTCTCCATTCAGATGTTTTCCTTAGCCCAGGAGACCAGCCTTTCTCTCCTCATCTGTGATTTTTATTCACCCTGGATTCACATGACTCACCACCAGAGTCTGTGATTTCCGCAACAGGAAATAATTTCCAAGTTTGAGCCAAGCATTGATTTCTGGTGTGATTCTTGCCTCAGTCTGTTTCATCAGAAATAAAGAGTTTTGATTACATCAAAATGAGATAACCTCCTTTAAAAGCAAAAAAAAAATTTTTTTTCCCTAGGAAGAGAAAAAATTTTTATTTTAACCTCACCCCTTTACTGCCAGTCTCTGACTCACAGATATTCTGTTGAAGGTCAACACCTCCATCCGTGCACATGACCCTGGCAGAGTCTTCTGGGATGGCCCTTCGTTACTATTCCCTCTCCCCTAGACCTTCAATCTTTCTCCCAGATGCCTTCTTGCCTTTAGTTCATAAACAAGAATCAATTCTCTCTCCACACTGAAAATAGGTGAACTTCTCTTGATTGAGCATCCACTGAATCTCTCTTCCAGATTTCTCAAAGACCAGTTGTTTCTTGTTGCTGATACTTGTTCGCCCTCTGTACTTCTCAGCTTGCTTAGTCCATTTTACTTCTGCACCTGCCACTCTGCTTCATCTGCTCTTGCTGAACTATGGCGTCTTAACTGCAAAATTCTGTACTATGAGTTTAGCTGACTTTTTCTGTTTTAAAAATACTTTTGACCAGTTTGATCTTGGCTGATAGCAGAGAATACCAAAATAATGTTTACTTGTGATTTACTTACTATGTAAAGGCATTGGACTGTAAGTCATAACAAATTATGGTTAACACTGAGAAGAATGACAACCTCAGAACACTTAGTAGTGTTTGTATCAAGCTTATTATACCTAAACCTAAAGAAGCAACAGTCTGAACAGAGCAAATAAATGCTGCATAGTTTAAAATCAGGAAAAGTATGCATCAGGGTTGTATGTTTTCTGCATACCTACTCAGTCTGTATCATGAACAAATCATTCTAGAAGTTGGACAATATGAGGAAGAACGTGGCATCAGAATTGGAGGAAGATTCATCAACAACCTGCCTGTGCAGAAGCCGCAACCTTTTCTGCAGGAAATGAAGACAATTTAAAGCACTTATTACAGACTATCAAAGATGACAGTCTTCAATATGAATGACATTTAGTTGACAAGAAAAGAAAATCACCGCCACCAAACAAATAGGCAACATAATGACTGATGGAGATAGGATTGAAGTTGTCAATGATAACATTTTACTTAGGTCTACAATCAACTCTCATAGTAACAACAGCAGTCAAGAAATCAAAAGATGTGTTACATTAAGAAACTCTGCTGTCAAGAACTCACAGATTTGCTAAAAAGCAATGATATAAGTCTAAAGACTAAGGTGCGCCTGATCCAAGTCATGATGTTTCCAATTGTATTCTACGCATCTGAAAGTTGTTCCATCTCTGATGTACTCAAGCCCACCATTACAGTAATTATGCTAATCAACTTAATTGAGGGTTGTCTTCTCTTTCACTGACTCCTGTCCTTCCAAACTTGATATCCCTTTCCAAGGAATGGTCCCTCCTGGCAACATGTTCAAAGTACATGAAATGAAATTTCACCATTCTTGCCTCTAAGGAGCACTCTGGTTATACTATGTTCAAGACATATTTTTTTTGCTCTTTTGGCAGATATCCATATCTATGGATATTCAATACTCTTCTCCAACACCACAACTCAAAGGCATCAGCAACTCTTTTGCCATCCTTACTCACTGTCTACCTTTCAGATGCATTGCTAATAACTGTAAAAATTACTGCTTGGTGAGGTCCTTGACAGCCGATATTCCTAGTGCAATACATCTTTTGATTTCTTGACTGATGATACACCAAACAGGTTGACTGTGGATCAAAGTAAGATGAAATAATTGACAAACTCAATCTTTTCTCTATCATATGTGACCTATTGGCTCAATGGTGAAGATTTTTCTTGAGATTGAGCTGTAATCCCTTTCAATGGCTGTATTCTTTGGTCTTCTGCAGCAATTGTCTCGAGTCCTCTTAGCTTTGGTAAGTAAAGTTGTGTCATCTGCATAACACAGGTTGTTGAGGGGGAAAAGAGACAAAAGTGCTGTTCAGTACCAAGGGATTAGAGTGGGAGGGGTTAAAGTGCCGCTTTTGCTTAGGTTTCAGTTTCTGCCCTTTTTTCCCCTTTTATTTATTTACTTTTAAATATTTAAGACACTCTTTGGGTTTTTTCCTCCCAAGTAACTCTCCCCAGGATCCTCTTTTCTTCTTGGAATCCTAGGAGCCAAGAAGCTTGGGAAAGGCAGCAGGAGGAGTAGGAGTAGTAGAGGAACAGACAACACACCTTCTGTTATTTAAAAGTAAGAAAGTAAGTGTGGTGGCAGCAATCATTCAATCCCCCATCAATGTCTGAAGATCAATTTTTTTTACCCTAGAAATACTTGAGAAGCCAATTAAAAAAAATCCTTTTACTACACATATTCAATTTGTAAGCTGAGCAAATAATTCAAGATCTTGGAT
The DNA here is from genome assembly GCF_000299155.1 of Elephantulus edwardii. Taxonomy (NCBI): domain Eukaryota; kingdom Metazoa; phylum Chordata; class Mammalia; order Macroscelidea; family Macroscelididae; genus Elephantulus; species Elephantulus edwardii. Next base: position 16,941,647 of record NW_006399802.1, on the reverse strand, counting down.
TATATGAAGAAGAATACAACTTCAAGATTAGAAGAAGACTCATTAACAGTCTGAGATAAGCAGATGGCACTTCACTTGCTGAAAGCAAAGAGGACACGAAACATACTCTGTTGAAGATCAAGGACTATGGCATGAACAGAAAGGAAACAAAAAGCCTCACAACTTGATCAATAAGCAATATTACAATAGGTGAGTAAGAGGTTGGAATTGTCAAATGTTTTCTTTTGCTTGGATCCATAATCAATGTCCATGGAAGCAGCAGTTAAGAAACCAAAAAACATAGGGCACTGAACAAATGTGCTGCAAAAGACCTGTTTAAAATATTCAAAGGCAAAGATGTTACTTGGAGGATTAAGGTATGCCTGATCCAAGTCATGATATGTTCAATGGTCTCATATACATGTGAAGGGTGAATAAGGAAGACCAAAGATGAACTGATACCTCTGAATTGCATTGCTGACAAATAATATTGAATAAACCATGGGATGCCAAAAGAACAAATGACTCTGCCTTGGAAAAAGTACAGCCAGGATGCTCCTTAGAAGTAAGAATGGCAAGACTTTGTCTCATGTACTTGGAGCGTGTAACCAGGAGGGTCCAGTTCATAGAGAAGGACATGTTTGGCAAAATAGAGGATTAACAAAAATTAGACCCTCGATTAGATGGAATTCTCCAAGTGGCTCTAACAACAGGTGCAAGCACAGCAGTGGCTATGAGAACACTGTACTACTCGGTACGTGATGAGTTGGAACTGACTTAACAGTTCCTAACAACCTAGCCGTGGTGTCTTTGCCTATTGCTGGTGTCAAGGTCGTGCTGACATCACAGAAAGAACCAGGGAATAAATATTCTTTCTCCTCCCATGTTCTGGAATATTTTGCATAGAATTTATATCAGTTCTTTTCTCAACATCTGGTATAATTCTCCAGTGAAGCCATCTGGGCTCATGCTTTTTTGGCCAGATTTTTTTTTTTAATGACATCTTCATTTTCTTCTTTGGTTATGAGTCTGCTCACATCTTCTACTTCAGTTTGTGTTAGTTAAGGCAGACATATATTCATTTCTTCTGGATTTTAAAAAACTGTTTACATATGCTTTTTCATAGTATGCTATGATCATAATGATCTCTATACTCTGATCATTCAATTCATCTCCTCTGTTGCACTGTCACCAATTTCATTTCTTATTTTGGTTATCTGTATCTTCATTTTCCCTTTTTCTATATGGCTAGTTGTTTGATAACTTACAGATCTGCTCAAAGAGCCAAATACCACTCTTATTTTTTCTGCTGTTTTTTTCTTTTTCCTTTGGTTCTGATTTTTATTCTTTTCCTCCTAGTGATCATGGACTTCTGCTCCTCCTTTACTGTTTGTTCAAGTTGTAGAAGTAAGCTATTCACTTTGGCCCTTCCCTCTTTTTCATGTATGCATTTACTGCCATAAATTCTCCAAGCACTGCTTTTGCTGTGCTGTGACGGTTTCGGTGTGTTGTGTTTGCTCCTCTGTATGGGGTTTTCAGTGGCTGATTCTTTGGATGTAGGCTGCCAAGCCTTTCATCTGAGGCACCTCTTGCTGTTGTTATGTCCTGTCAAGTCAGAACTGACTCACAGCTGATCTTCCAGTGACAGAAGCAGTAAATCGCACCAGCAGTGACTGCCTAGCTTTCTCCTGCAGAGCAGTTGGCAGATTTGAACCACATGCCTTTGAGTGCTGGCAACACAATTTCTTACCAGGTTTATTGTTTGTACCACACAAGGGCTAAACGTTACTGTTTACTGAAAGGGTTCAATAAATAGTGGTTGAACAATATAACAAAGTCTCAATTAATATATACGCACACTATTTCCTAACTGAAACATCTTTTTTTTCTCTATTGCTTCCATCAGAAACTATTCTTAAATAACAAATTAAGATCTACAGCAACTCTGAACTTAGGAAAAGGACTCATTAAAAAGGCACTTGTTTTAATGTTTTCTCTGTCATAACTCAAACTCGCTGACAACTAGCCTGAACCAACTCACAAGTGACCATCCAGTGAGTTGCCCAAGGTCATAAACCTGGAAGGAGATGCCCTTCTGTCCTCTGTGGAGCCATTAGTGCGGGAACACAACAGCCAGGGCCAGGCTTTCCTTTAGCAGCACCACGCCCTCTGGGTAAGAAAACGCAACTGCCGGGCTGCGTGCACTTCCACCCTCCCCTGCAAACCTCCCAAGTCCCTCACTTCATTTGACCTCGAGGGTTGGGGTTGGAGTACACTCTTCTCATGTACCTCGGGACGCACTTAAATGAAATCACAGGTGGTCGTTACACAGAGAAGCAGAAACAAGGCTAGAAGGATGGACAGTCTCAGCATTTACTTCATTTCGCCCTGTGACTTTCTAGTTCACCCTTCCATGCAGGAAGCAGCTGGGCTTTTACACGAGGTTGTGAAGATTGTTTATGTGGCAAAATGCTCACCCAAATCCCTGTTTACTCATTAAGGGCGGCCAAATCCAGCCCTCCACGATAGCTTTCTTGCTGAGTTAGGTTTTCCTATTCCTTCTGTGCGCATGTGTGCGCATGGCCACCCACGCGACCCCAGCCACAGCGTGTATGAACTCCCCATGGAAGGTGATAAACGCGTTTTTGTCTGCTTGCGTATAGGCGGTTACTTTAGAGAGACTGATGGTGATTTCAAGATGGCTACGTTAGTGTCCTAAAGTCATTCACTGAAAAGCACAATGAATGACTTAATGTCCAACAGTCAGTCAGTGTTAAAATAACTAACACTGAGTCTTCAACATGGGCCAAACAAGCGTGCAGACTGATTTGTAAGCATTATCCAAATCTCTACAATCTGCAAAGTAACTGCTACTTGAATTCATATTTAACACCCATGCTTTGGAGAGATTAAGTCACATGTGACAGACCTTCAGGAGGTAGCAGAGCTGGGATTCAAACCCAGGCCTGCCTGTTCCTAGAACTGAGACTGCTAACTGCTACCCTGTGCAGGCTCCTTCCTGAAAGCAGACACCTCTTCTGCACCAGTGATTTTTGGTTTCTCCTCTTTTTAGTGCGGGGACTGACAGGGCTCTCCTTAGTCTATTTATTGCCTCCCCTCTGCTTTTTCATGGACTACAATACTGTTTGAAAATGACTTCTCTGTGAGTGCAGACATGAGATCTCATGTATTTCAAAGTGCTCCTCGGTGCCTAGAAGAGCGTTTTGCAGGCAATAAGTGCTCAATTAATGTCAACCACAGGAGTGTGTGCTGAAGGCGAGTACTCCCCTGAGACCACCTAGAGCCTGGACTTCCAAGACCAGCCTAGCAGACCAGCAAATGCATGTCTAGCTGTTAAGCCATCCAGGGTGAATGCTATTTATCTGAAAGTGACAGTTGAATAGTGCCTGAGCCAGACCAGCTGGAGGCCAGCCTGAGGAGTGGTGGTAGTGGCTGGGCACTCTGGGAAGTCCAGGTGATCTCCCTAAATGGACCTCTTCCCAGATTTTGTTTTTCTAAGCATGTTTTTCCATGCTTGACATTACCAGGTGACAGCTCCTCCTCAGTGGAGAAATTTGTCATCCCACAGGGATCATTCCAAAGTTATTCTAAGAGTTCCTGCACAGAACAGATCAAGCCAATCAGGAAGCTCCTCCGCATGGGCTGTGCCCAGCGAATTGTTTCCCACTTGGACACTTCCTGCTATTGTTCTCAGTGGTGTTCTCAGAGGCGCGGCTACTGAGCCCTGCCCATTCCTCTCAGGGTTCTGGATCTTTCCTCCTATAAGGAGCTGTAGTCAAGGCATTGGGTCAAGGCAAAGTAAGCTCAGAAATCAGGCATTAAGCATCTGAATAAAAGCAGGGGAGGTTCTTGCCCCAGATGGCCAAAGTAGAAATCACAGAGGTTGGGTCTCTGGAAGAGAAGTCTGAAAAATTCTGGTTTATTCATTCATCTTTACAAAATGTGTGTCGATCCAGATACAGTGACAGCTGCCCAATCTCTACTTTTGATAAACGTATCATCTGTTAGAGAGGTATGTTTGTAAAGAAATAATTACAGCATGTGGTTGTGGTTGTTGTTATGTGCTATTGAGTTGGGACTGAATCATAGCTGACACTCCAGCAGGTTTTCAGAGGCTAAAAATTGCACAGTAGGAGACTGTCCATCTTCCTCCTGCGGTGGGAATGAAATACTTCCTGATCCTGTGCCAGGTTTTCTTTGGCTAGTTTTTGGAAGTGGACTGCCAGGCCTTCCTTCCTGGTCTGTCTGAGGCTAAAAGCTGTGCTGAGGCTTGTTCGGCATCATAGGAACCCGGAAGCCTCTACTGATAGATGAATGGAAGCTCTGCATGAGATATACTTGCCAGGAATTTAACCTATGTCTCCGGCACTGAAAGTGAGAATTTCACCATGAACCACCACTGCCCCCAAGTACCTCTGTAGTACACTTACGAAGAAAAGACTGTGTTGGGAAATGTGGGGCCCAGGCTGTGATAGATTTTTAATTCTAAAGAGTTTAGATGTGATCCTGAAGGCAACAGGAAACCAATCCCATTTTTTAGTATCTTTGTTTATAGAGGCGACAATAACTGTTATGCTTGAGAAAAGCCAGGCCAGTAGCCATGCAGAGAATGGATTTAAACATGTAGAAGAGGTACAGAATGAAATGAACCAGGCATGAGAGGATGTGATCATGTTTGGCAGTGACTGTTATGGGAAATAAAAATGGCTTCATTTACTACTGACGTTATGTGCCATTGAGTCACCTGCAACTCATAGTGACCCGATGTACAAAAGCTCTGAACTCTGCTCTATCCTGAGCCGGTCTCACTGTCTTCAACACGCCTATCCTCTTTATCTCAGTTACTGTGTCAATCCATCTCATCTGGGTCTTCCACTTCTGCACGTCCCTCAACTTTTCCAAGTCTGATGTCCTTCTCCAGGGACTGAGCCCTCCTGGCCATGTGCCCAAAGTATGTGAAACAGAGCTTCAATATCCTTGCCTCCAAGGAGCAGCATGGTTTCACCCTCTCCAGGTCTGACCTGTTTGTTCTCTTGGCAGTCCATGCTATATTCAATACTCTTCTCCAGCACCTTAACTCAAAGGCTTCTTCTGTCATCTCTGATCATTGTCTAGCTCTCTAATGGATATAGAAAGATACTATAGTAATATTGAGAAATTTTTAACTCCTGTTTGTGCACTAGTGTGACCTCACAGATTCAGCTGAAAATGAAACATTATATTTTGAGTCTACAAGTTACTTGGAAAAGCAGAGGGTAAGCAAAAGAGAGGCAGACTCTCAGCGAGATGAAGTGGCATAATGACCGCAGCAATGACCTTGAGCAGGACAAGAGATTGTGAGGAAAGGACAGGATAGGGCAAAGTTTCAATGTGTTATTTATAGAGTTGTTACAAGTTGTAGCTGACATGCTGACAACTAACAACAACATAATCAAAAGCAGACAGAGATTGCTCAGTTGACGATGGCTTGCCTGGGGTTAGCCAGACCCCAGACCATTTTCCTCTTCTTCCTTCCTGCCCACTTCTCAGTCATTTATATCCCTTTGAAAGCCCAGCTGTCAGAGACACCAAGGGACTACTGTTCTTGGGGAAGGGAAGAAAGGCAATCAACACTAATCATTTCTGTTTCCTTTGATAGTTTGTGCCAAAGATTTGCTCAGGACATATACTGGAACCTATTGTTGTTATGTGCCGTCGAGTCGCTTGCGACTCATAGCGACCCTATGTACAACAGCCCTAAACCCTGCTCTATCCTGTGCCAATCGCACTGTCTCTGACACAACCATCCCTATTACCCCAGTCACTGAATCAATCCACCTCATAGAGGGTCTTCCCCTCTTGTGCCGTCCCTCCACCCTCCCAAGCATGATGTCCCTCTCCAAGGACCTGTCCCTCCTTACAACATGTCCAAAGTATGTTAGATGAAGCCCCAGAATCCTTGCCTCCAAGGAGCAGCTTGGTTTAACCCTCTCTAGGATGAATCTGTTTTCTTGGCAGTCCATGGTACATTCAATACTCTTCTCCAGCACCACAGCTCAAAGGCATCAATTCTCCTTCTATCCTCCCTAGTCATTGTCCAACTCTCTGATGCCTAACAAGTGACTGCAAAGACCATAGCCTGTATCAGATGCAAGGTCCTAATTTAAAATGTTCCAAGGACTGAAGTTGTCTCAAATCCACGTACATACAAAGAAAACAAGCCATGCAACACTGCCCTCAAGTGGCTACAGCAGGAGTACCAGATGAGAGAATCCCAGTGGAGTTGGGAAAGACGCTAAGGCTCCCCCTTCCTTTCAGGGAGGGGCTGGGTCAGCATCAGATATTGAGGATCCTGTGTGTCTCTGGGGGCATCAGCTGTGTTGCCATCCTGCCCTGCAGACTTCCACTGTCATTTCGCAGGGCTCTCTCTGGGACCTTTTTCCATGTTACAGGTAAAAGCAGAATATTTTACAGATAAAATATAATCAACACACTTGGTACTAGCAGTCAGGAAATTAAAAGACAAATTGCACTTGGAATGTCTGCAGTCAGAGACCTGAAGAGCAATGATGTCTGTCTGGAGACTAAGGTGCACCTGATCCAGGCCATAGTCTTTTCAATTACTTGCTATACATCAGAGGGCTGGACAATAACCAGGGATGATAGAGAATAGATGCCTATTTGAGCTGTGGTGCTGGAAAAGAGTGTTGAATATACCATGCACTGCTAGGAGACCAAACAGGTTTACCCTAGAGAGGGTGAGACCATGCTGCTCTTTGGAGGTAAGGATTCTAAGGCTTCATCTGACATACTTTGGACATGTTGCAAGGTGGGATCAGTCCTTGGAGAGGGATGTCATGCTTGGGAGGATGGAGGGACAGTGCAAGAAGAAGACCCTTGATGAGATGGATTGATTCAGTTACTGGGGTAATGGGGGTAGGCATGTCAGAGACTATGAGATTGGCACAGGATAAAGCAGGATTTAGGGCTGTTGTACAGGGAATCTCTATGAGTCACAAGTGACTCGACAGCACAGAATGACAACATTTTGTCTTTAACATTTCTGGAAAGGTAAGTTTCCAAGCCTGTATCATATGGAAGGAGACTTGCTTATCCTTCTACCGAGACGCTTCCCAAAGGATCTGAACCCCCAAGAGGTGTGACTAACTCCAGAGCTTGTAAAGAGTCTGGGTGAATCCAATGAGCTCGCTCTGGGAGGATAGAGTTCAGAGCAGCTGGAGAGAGTCACTGAGCTCTTCAAAAGGCATAGAAAGTGCTGACTATTATGTTTATTATGGGATTTTGAACCAAAAACATTCGGAACAATAAAAATCACATTTAAGATAGTCTCTTTGATGGACTTTTCCCCTATAGATTTATCAGCTTGGATTCTGTTTTTCAGTATTTGGTGTGTCAGGAAGTCAAATCACATGTTAGTCTGGGTTTTAAAATGCAAATGCTCTAGAGAGTTGGAACTTGCCTTCCTCAGAAACAAAATGATTCACATGGAAGGAGCAAAGGCCAGGAAAGGACACTTATTTTCCTAAGTTTCAAGTCAAAGACATAAAGAGAACTTACAAAAAATTGGAGAAGCTATTAGAAGCAGGAGTGGAGGAATGTGGAAACATTTACTACTGATTAGTAAACCAGTCCATGCTTTTGGCTGTAACTATGAAAAGAGGCTTTGACTCTCTAGAAAGTTTATAAGAGAGACAGGATGCCAGACACACCCAGAAGTAGAATATTTGATGTGGTGAATAAACATGAAGCTCTCATACTGATGAGTCTGTAAGTACGCACATGCAGGCCTGTGCTCACCTTACTTACTGGGCCAATCATCCCTGCCTGAGGCCAAGTGGAATTACCTGAGGAAGCACAGAGACCTGACTGATTGCTCAATGCTAAGGGAATTCAGAGCCAACTAGATTTGTTATGGAAATAGTAAAGGCACCTGGCACAGGAACAGCAATTTTTGGGGAGGAAATAATGAATGATCACAAGCCTCCTGGGCACATAGAAGGGTTCTCACATTTCCATGAAATCCAAAACTCTCCCAGTGATAATAACATTATGATATTCTATGTGTAATGGTTCAGAGCTTACTAAGTCCTTTCACAGCAATTAGAGACTGATTCATCCCTTTGTTATGATAAGAAAAGTGAGACGAAAAATCAGAATCCAAAAAAATACCTTCCGCGGCCCAATCTGATTGTTGCTAACCTACCCCGACTGAGGCCAGCAGAGGGAAAGTGGCACAGACCAAACAAGCCTCAGGAGGTCAGCTCACCGGAGTTGGAGCACAGCTCTGTTTACCGCCTGAAACGCTGACCACATTCTTAACACCCTGCAGCCTCGGCTTCCTCATCTGTAGTCACGTACTGGATATGGGAGAGTAATTTTAAAGTTACGAAGAGCAAATGACCTAATATTTAAAAGATCTCAGACTATAGCCTGGTATGGTATAAAAAAACCCAATAAAAATACCCCAAACAAAAAAAAACCACCATTGTCCTTCAGTCCAATTCATAGCAACCCCCAACGGGTTTCCAAGGCTTTACACATCTTTACATGAGATCATTGCTCATCTTTCTTCGACAAAATGCCTAGTGGATTTGAACCACCACTGTTTTAGTTATCAGCCTGGAACATTCCATATTATACCATCAGGGCTCTTTTCACATGGAGTAAGCAGAACCTAAAGGCTGATTATGCACCATTATCTTCTTGTGTTGTAAATAATAATTGAAAGAGTGTTCTCTGTAAAATACTGCATGTAGTATGATATAAAATACATTATTACATAGAGTAAATTTAAATTCTGCTCCTTACTCATGTTTGTGGCCTGGAAGAACCAAGAAATCCCATTGAGTCTTACCTTGAACCAATTCTCCAGTGAATGTTAAGTTCTATCATCTGAATGCTTAAAAGGAAAACTAAAGAATTATTGGATTTGTGGCTGGTGAAATTCAATATCCAGTGTGTATTTATGTGTCTGTATGTGTACAAACACATTTTTTTAAAAAAACCAAACCAAACAACCTGCTTGAAAATCTGATCCAAGTTCTCTGCGTAAAAGCAGCCTTACATGAATCCACATTAACTAGATAGTAATGGGCTTGGTTTTTGGTTTTATGTAGACTAAGGCATAAGGGAAGGAACTCTGGTAGCCCACTGGGTAAGGAGATGTGCAACCAACCCAAAGACAGATGGCTCAAATCCACCATCTATTCCATGGAAGAAAGACGGGCCATTTCGTCCTGTGCAATTTACTGCCTTTTCAACCCCTCTGGAGGGTCAGCTCTGAGTCGGATCTAACTTGATGGCATAGAACATCATCACCAACAATAGCATAAAGAGCTCTGGTGGTGTATCCACCAGATACAGGGAGTCCCACTGCTCACCCAAAGGTGGAGCCTCTCTGGTGGTTTGAACTCACTAGCAACTCAGCAACAGAAAGACGGACTGTCTCATGCTGTGTGATTCACAGGTTCCTGAAAGCCTGCTCAAAGGTCAGCTACTGTCGATTCCAACTCAAGGGCATTGAGTGAGTGAGCGAAACCATGACTCACTGCCATCAAGCATCACAGCGCCCCTGCAGGACAGAGCAGAACAGCCCCGGAGGGTTTCTAAAGCTGTAAATCCAAAGGCAGCCACCACATCCTTCTCCTATGGAGTGGCTAGTGGGCTTGCCTTGCCAATCTTTCAGTCAGTCGCTAAGAATTTAACCACTGAATCACCAGGGCTCATTTTGGTTTTATATAGGAGATACTTATATGCCTAAGCTATGCATCTAACTATGGATGTGAGGGAGCCAGGTAGTGACAGTTAAAGTCTTGTTCTATTAACTGAGTAATACTGCACTTGGGAATTTAGATAAAGCCTCTAGGAGGAAATAGAGTCCTTAGATGGTACAGTTAATGCACTAAGCTGGTAAACAAAAGGTCAGAGGTTCAAACCTACCTAAACTGACACAAACTGAAACTGAACATCTGAACAGACCCATTACAAAAGAAGAAATTGAAAAGGCAATACAACAACTTCCAACC
>NW_006399802.1:16926829-16928296 GCF_000299155.1 Elephantulus edwardii | reverse complement strand
AAAAAAAAAACACAAAAGGTCAGAGGTTCAAATTCACCTAAAGTTGCCTCAGAAGAAAGGTCTGGAGAGTTATTTTTAAAAATTAACCAATGAAAACTCTATACGGCATGGTTCTATGCTGGGGCCACCAGCAATCAATTTTGGGAGAAGCTGACTGTCATCTTGTGAACTCAATCCCGCTATGGCTGTTTAGGAAGAGAAAGTTAATTAAAGTCAACATTAAAATAGCAACAGCCTTAAGTGCTTTGTTTCCTTGTTTCTTCATAAAGGAAGAAAGTGTACTTGTCCTGAGTGTTGTGTACAGAGATCACCAGCCAACCTCTGCACTCTGTTAACTTCACTTATGATGACCTAGTGGCAAGAAGCTGCACAGCAATCCCAAAGGCAAGTGGTTCAAGTCCAACAGCTACTCTGCAGAAAGATGGTCAATAATCTCCTCCTGTATGATTAGCTGCCTTTGGAAACCTGATGGAGGGTCAGCTATGGGTCTGTTTCAACTCAATGGTACATAACAACAACAACAGAACAGTAGGAGGGCAAGCTAAGGAGGTTAAGAGGTTCTAGGCTTCAGGATATAGTTGTTAGGAGTATTGAAGTAATTTCCATCAAGGTCATTTCTACAGGGTCTGTGTGGTATTAAGACAGTGTCAGTGAATGTCCTAAAAGTTTAATCAACAACAACTAAGCCTGTGACCCTGATGCCAACTCTTCCCAACATGGCAGGTCCCTGCCAAAGAAAGGCATTTACAGGACTAACGTGAAAGCATATGTTGGTTCACACCCCTGGAGTGGAGAAAAGGGCTTCTCTTCTGCAGGCTGACCTGCATACTGTTCTTGGCATGTCATTTAAGATGATCTTCATTTAACTGTGCACTGATCTGTTCCTAGACCCACACACTGCAGTCTCTCAGAAACCAGTCAGAATTGACACTGAGTTCATGACATCATCCACAAGAGATGGTCCATGAAGTCTGTGAGGCTCCAAGAGCTGAGTCTGAGACCTGTGACATCTCAGCAAGCACCCAACATAGGGATCCACACAAAACAGATCATAAGTATTTGTGAACTAAATGGGGGCCTGCCCCCAAGTGCATATGAGTTATCCTGGTTGGCTCCTTCTCGTCTGCACCAGGGTTCAGGGAGTCGTTATGTGTACACATCCTTCTCTTATTAACAGCAAGGTCCTTGTAGAGTAGGAAGAGGTCATATGTATCTTTGGGTTTTAAAATACAGCTTATTATTGTTAGCTGCCATCAAGTAGTCCCCTGACACATGGTGACTCTATTCACAATAGGAAGAAATGCTGCCTGGTGCTGTGTCATCCCCATGAAAAGCTGTGGATCCTGCACTGAAACAGATGAGGGACTGAATAATTTAAAAGCAATGTATGATAGGGTAGTATGGTTATCACAGGAGTCCACAATTAAGGTTGCATAGTGGAATGTACTTGGGGTGGTGGGAGGGGTG
>NW_006399802.1:16921115-16926599 GCF_000299155.1 Elephantulus edwardii | reverse complement strand
AAGTGGTGGATCAGACTGCTGTGACCCACAGGGCTTTGAATGGCTAATTGTCAATAGATTGCCAGTCCCCTCTTTATGCGGTTGTTGTTAGGTGTCATCGAGTCGAGTCCGACTAGATTGCCAGCCCCTTCTTTACAGTCATATAAAATCTGTTCAGCATCACAGAAACATGTAAGCTGTCACTGAGGTATCTGCTGGGATATGGGTGATACTTGTGTTTGAAGTGCACTGTCAGGAATTGAACCAAGGTCTCCAGTATGGAAGGCGGGAATTCTCTCACCAATTCATCATTCATTGCCCACCCCCTTCATTTCAGTCCAAGGCAAGTAAATGTGTGAGAAAAGTCAGACTGGCTGTGGGGTTTCAGTCTGGTCTGTGCTAAGGAGTGACTGAGAAGCTAAAAAGTTCACAAAGTCCCGTCTACTTTAGAATACCTGAGTTCAATGGAATTAGAACTTTAACCAAAGAAGGCAGCAGTGACATAATCTCACACGACAAAGCAATACTAGCAGGGCTTCCTCAAGTCTCCAGATACTATCTTACATTAAAACGATGCTTTTTATTCACCTTTTAGTGACTGTAAAAGGAGGGATAACTAAACTGGCCGCCTAATGAGATAACACTATTGTCTGACATTATGCTCTGCCAAGGCTTCGTCTGTGTCCAGAGAGACACAGGATTCACAGAGGACAAGCCATCTGATGCCATAAGAAAGGGAAAAAGACACCAACAGGATCTATGGTCCCACTATGTGAACTGATTAGACAATTCACATCCATTCACTAATTTAAGTCTCAGAACAACTAAAAGAGATTCCCGCTTTACAGACACATTAGCTTGCCCAAGGTCCCACGCCATGAATGAGTTGCAGAGCTAAGATTCATCCAGGCTGATGCTCTGTGGTGTCCAGTTACTCCATTGTCTGTTCTCTGATAGTAGAATACCTTTCTCAATCCTTCCTGAATTCAACCTCAACTGGTCCCGGTCCTGTGCTTCTCAGTTTATAATTGACTTCTGTGTCCCACCCCACTTGCTCTAATTGTAGTGTGGAACCAGAACCCTACTTTCACTGCTGAGTATATTACAACACTCCGTTCCGAAGCTTTTTAATAAAGGCCCACAGCCTGTAGGGTAAATTCCGAGTCCCTGTGCTCAGCATTCAAAAGTCTTCCATGTTCTGGCTCCAACCTGCTTCCATAACCTTTACCCAGTGTTGCTGCTGTAACTAGACCTATGATTAACCTGCCTTCAAAGAGCTGGTGGATCCTGAGCAGAAGGACTACCTCACGGCTGGTCATGGCTGGCCCACAGCTCCTGATAAAGAGTGACTCCGTGAGAGCAGCAATCAACTCTTCACTGTGCTCCGCGGGACAGACAACATACTCAGAGGCAGCGACAATCTCCACATGCTTTGCCTCTGCTGTTTACAACCGGCAGCTGAGCTGAGAAGAGTCAAACAAGTTTGTTCTACACAGTGTTTCCACGACAACCTGACATTGTCAAGTAAGCCCCATTTCAGCATTCATGTGGCCACAGTTTCCTAAGGATTGTATCGTCCAGCCACATTAAGTCCAGCTCTAAAGCTGGAGTTCAGCATGAGGCTAAAAGGAGCTGACGCCTCACTGAGGTCAGAAAAAAGACCCTCATTTTCTAGCCTCATTACATCTAATGCTATCCACGTGCGTTTTGTCCTTCTTAATAACAGCCGTTTGACTCACATACCCACACAGACTTTATTCTTTGTTCTCCTGAGTCTGAGATGTCCTTCCAGCAAACTGAACTTGATTTAGTCTTTCTCTTTCAGAAGTGAGACTAGAATTCATTTGAAGATTCAGATAGTAAAAGCTCTGAGTGGGAACCAAAATGTAAGTCAACTCTCTCTTGATAGAAATCCTTTGGGGAAGGTGGAAACTCCTAACATTGGATGTTGTTGTATACTGTCAAGCCAGAACCGACTGATAGCCAACCTTCCAGCAGGTTTTCAGAGACAGTTAACCACACAGGAGGAGACTGCCCATTTTTCTTCCATGGAGCAGCTGGTGGCTTTGAACTGTGTATCTCTGGAATGGCATTGTAGCTCCTTAGACTAGAATACCAGAGCTCCCTAGTAAATGACACAAGCCGAAGTCCAGAGGCTCCAGGAGAACTCTGAAAAACTCTATTAAATTCCAAAGAGTTGCTTAATTGTCCTTAGGTAGAGTTTTAGCCTTTTAAAGTTAGTAACTTTGTTATTCACCTATTTGCATCTTCAATCTAGACTGGCTTCCACCAAAAGCAGTTGATAAACATTCAGCCACACCCCACTGATATGAGCCCACATTCAGAGATTCCTTCCTCTGAATTCCTACTGTCTTGAGGACACGTTTGGAATCTCTCAGTACCTGATATATGAACACTCACACACTGGATGCCTAGATTTTTAGATCAGTGAAGATGTTGACATACTTTCTATAATCTCAGTACCTGTCCCTGCTGCTATGCATGGAGAACATTTCAAATGAATGTTAAATCAGAACACCTCAGAGAACTAAATTATAAGCATGGATGTTTTACATAGCCGCTCTTGTCAATATTTCTGAAAAAGTAAAGCTGGGTCAAGGAAAACAATATTCTCACTTTAGTTCCTATCAACTAGAAAACATCAATCTTCAGTAGAAAACACATATGCAAACATTTCTAATGTATACTTGTACTTAGGGTACCTGTTGGTGCATCATCTATACATACCATGTTCTTGCTCCTCTTTGTAATTATGTAAGAAAACCCATTTTGCCAGATAGGATCTAGGAAAATAAAGTGAACGCTATGGCCCAGAAGAGCTGAAGCTAGAGGAGGCCAGAGAGGAAACAGCTTGGCATGTGCTATAAAAAGTAAAGCCTGGACTAAAATTGCTACAAGAGACACTCAACCAGTGTTCCTGGCTAAGTCTCGAAATTGAGACTTGAAAGAACAGTAGAAGTCAGAAAGGTAAAGAGAAGCTACAGAGTGTTCCAGGCAGAAAAGAATGTATGTGCAAAGAACAGAAGGCCAGAAAGAGAGGTAACATTTAAGGAAACACAAGGTCAAACGGGAGTGGCCAGTGAGAAAAGGAGGCTATTCTGGAAGGATGGAAAGTAACACTGGACAAGCAAACTCAAAACTCAAGTCACAGCTGTCAAGTCACACCTGACTCACAGCTGACCTTCCAGTGGATTTTCAGAGGCTATAAATCACACAAGAGTGTCCCCTCCCCCCTTGTAGATCCAAACCTCTTATCTTTGGGTTGGCAGTGTAACTCCTTACCCACTAGGCCACTAGAGTTCCCTGAGAAAGCAAAACCCATCTCATAAATAGTTTTCTAAGTCACATTAAGCAGTTTGGACTTTAGTTTACAGGCAAAATTAAAAACAGGTGGAGGGCTTTAACCTAGAGAGAGCATCCAAAACAAACTTTGAAAGAAGCTTAGATGGCAAAGTAGAGTCTAGTTAGAAAGACACAGTGCCAGAGGAAGGCTAGATTTGTTTACAACATGCTGAGTAATCTAGGTGAAAGGTAACGAGGCTTTGATTAGTATCAAGGTGGTGGGGATGGTAAAGACTGAAGGGATTAAAGAAATATGAAGGATGTAAAATTAGAGATTAGACAAAAAGGTTGGGAATCAACAATGATGTCTTGGTTATGACTGGAGAAACTGGTGCTCTTTGGTGCTTTCCAATGTAATTAATTACTAAAGATAGGGAATAATAGAGAAAGGAAGGTGTATCCTTTTTGACAGGCTGTTTTAGGTATTTGGGGGATATCCAAAGGGATATAACCTGGAGTTGGTGGCTGTTCAGGAGCAACTGGGTGGGATGAAAAAATGTCTCTATTTCCAAAGCCTTGAGAGCAGATGATATAACTTACACAGAAGGTGAGAAACGAGAAGGCACGAGGGCCAAGTTAAGGACCTCAAAGAACTAACAGTAAAAGGACAGACGAAAGAGGAGGCAGAAAAGCATGCATGTTGTCCTGGCAAGGAACGTTTCAGGAAACAGAACATTCAGCAGTCTCAAGTGCTGCTGAATAGTCAACTAAAATGAGGATTAAAAACTGACAGAAAGTATTTCTCCACTGCATGGTCACTGGAGGCTTGCTAGTGCTGGGTCAGTGGACGTGGATGCCAGTGAACAGGAGGTGAGGAGGAGAGATGCTGAGCATGGCTTTTCACCAAAAACATGGTGGTGAAGGGTAAGAAAATGGTTAGTGAAGGGGATGTAGATATAACAGGTTTTCTTTGATACAGAAAGGATATGTTATAGCAAATAATCTTTCAAAGTGAGTTATACATTCTCAGCATCATAACAGAAGGCTGTCTTGGTTTCTTGAGACTCCTAATTTTTAATTTTGAGGCTGACTTTTAAAGGGTACAGTACCTCAAGAAGCAATAGTAAGCACCTCTTAATAAAGGAAACACCTGTCAGCTCTTCTGAATATGAGCATAAACAAGTCTAGTCAAATGGTATTTTTAACATAGATAAAAGCAGAAGCAAGAATTTAGCACTCTGCAAATGTGGCTTCAAAAGTGTCCTTTTAAAAAGCCTTCTAGTCTGTAAAATTGTGTGGAGAGAACATTCTGTAGCGCTGAAAGGTGCCTGTGTGTGCAACAAGGTTGAATGTATACTTGAAATATTAAGATATCAGCCTTGACATTGCTATGACCTTGGCCACATGTGAAGGGTACATTTACTGCAAAAGAAATAGGCCACTGCTGCTTTTATGTGACTTAAGAAACCAAATAAGGCACTTAAAATATCTCCTTATTAATTTTCTTGATAGATCAGAGAAAACCACAGATTACATGAAGCACTTAAGCAAATTAATATTTTTGTCCTGCTGCATCATAACCACTTCTTGGTGTGTTAATATGATTACTTAGAATTTATTTTCTTGTAAATCCCCATACTCCCGTGATTAAAGAACATTTAATCTAAATAATAAGTGAGTTCTTCTATATCTCATCTTATGGAAGAAAAGGCAGCAAAGACTTTGTGAAAAAAGAGGAGCAGCCCGTGGCAAAAAAGTCATATTCAAAACGGTAATTTGGAACCACTTCTCTCTGTACACCCAAGAAAGAAAAAACCCTCTATCTATATTTATTTTTATACTGAACAATGGTAATATGGTTTGGAACATAAGTCAGAATTTCTTCGCACCTTTTTTTAAAAATAAGTAAGTAGAAAAAATGACTTGGAATAATTCCATTTGTTTGAAGAAAAAGACAACATAAGCTTTATGTCACAGCAGATAGTGAACCGCCATTCATTTGGCCAAGCACTTCACATATGTCAGCTCATTTGATTCTCACAATAATCCTACAGAACACATACTGTGACTATTCCCAATCCACAGCAAAGAATTCAAGGCCCACAATGGTAAGCAACCAATTCGAGAGCATCCAGATGAAAAGGGGTAAAGAAAGGAATTCAACAGTCAGATCCCTTCTTCTTCTTTTTTTATTTTCCTTCT
>NW_006399802.1:16871703-16920934 GCF_000299155.1 Elephantulus edwardii | reverse complement strand
TTCTCTATGCAAGCTTAATTCTGAGATCCCTTATTCTTAACCCTCTGCCATCTCATCTCCCAGATGCTAGGTCAACCTCAGTGTCTATGTAAATATTTAAACCAATCACATTTCCCTGCTACTGGCATTCTGTATCTAGTCTGAGATTCACTTCTAAGGAGAAGCAAAAAGAACTTGGGGTTACTGACTAAGTGAAGGCAAAGATGGCTGTGGGAAAACTCTAATGAGAACATTTGAGGAGCATATTAATGCCCTTTACTAGAGCGTCCCTCGACACAGACCACACTTAGAACCCATCTCTCTACCGGTGCCCTTCAAATGAAGGGAGGTCCCTCGTGACGCCCCACAAGCAGAGTGGGCCCAGAGGAAGCCATGCTTCCTTTTCTGGTTCTGTTAATATTGTAAAGGCACATAGCAGTACCAGTTAAGAAAAAGCACCTAAAAGTAGAATTTTTCTTCTTTCTTTCAAAACAAGAGATAGGTGCATCTCTCAGAAATGCTTTCAACATAGGTCTACTTGAGGGCAAAAGGCCAACTACCAGAGGTCTCTTCTAGTCCTCTGATGATTCTTTAATCATGAAAAGTAGTAATGGATGAAGAATCAAGTTCTATTTACCCAGATCAAGTGAGCTCTCTGGGCCTCTTCTCATAGCCTCATAATAATTAGTAAGATTTCCTTGCAAACAGCAAATCTCATTCTTATCCCAATTTACACATTCAGCTGGAATACTAGCTAATTTTCCCAAGATCACAAGCTATTTGTGTGGCCAATATTAGAACTTCAGTGTCTTAGATTTCCCACTTTTTGCCCAGAAGTACAGAACCCGCTGCTTGGCTGGTTATTTCATCTGACAGGCAAGAGGTGCCACCAATCCCAGTCCCGGCCACCCTGCCCCAGTCCTGAAAACAGCTGCTCACAGGAAGATAAAACCACCCAGACGGTACTAACTGGGAATTTATGAGGTTTTTGGTCACAAATTGCCAGCTGGGTGAGATTTGCTTTTGTATTAGCCACAGGACAGGAAGAGTAGCCTGAAAGAGCATTGGCAATGTGGGTTTCATAGAGGAGGATTCTGAGAGTCCTGTGGTCTGCCACAGCTTCAGTTTCTTTCTCTTTAGTATGAGAACCTCAGGGACAGATTTAGCTTAAAGACACTCCAGATTTATTTTCTAGACCTAAATATTTATGAAGGGAGCTCTGGTGGCCTAGTGGTAAGAAGCTATCCTACAATTCCAAAGGTAGATGGTTTGAATCCACCAGTTGCTCTGTGAGAGAAGGATGGGCAATCACCTTTCATGTGATTTGCTGCCTCTGAAAACCCGCTAGAGGGTCAGCTATGAGTTGGTTCTGACTTGATGGTTCCAACTTGACAGTACACAACAGCAACAACACAAAGACATAATATAAAAAGATGGCAAAGGCAATTTTCATTCAGGCACACACACATACACGGGATCATAAAACATCAATTCTATGCCATTTGGTTCACAGCAACACTTTTCAAACTCTCAGTGGTCAAGGACTCAGCATTTTCAGTCTGCAGCCAATCAATACTAGGCCTTAGCTCATGTCACAAGCAACTCATGACATAAATGAAAACATCCAAACATCTCTGTTGTGTGAGATGAATCCGTTGAGTATGTTTTCCAAAGCCTTCACTATGTGAAATGCCATGAAAAGCTTCTAGCCACCTTATCTGTCCTTCTTCTCCCTATCCCACAGGGAATCGGGAGTCAGCACACAGACTGTTCTTTGACTAGTCCCGAGTGCTGTCGAGTGTGGCAAGGCCTCTGAAGACTTAAGCAAAGGGCTCTTCAGACGGGATTATCATTTGTTGGTTGGTTCCTTCTTTTGCTTTGTTTTACAAGCAACCAGAAACTCAAAGCTGTTTTTTTTAAAAACAAAGCTCCTGCTGGGCTAACTCCAGCCTCTCGCTACTTCCATCTTGTCTGCCCCAGAATTGGTGTGGACTCTGCTCAATCTGCAGGAGTGGCATCCACTTCCTGAACAA
The DNA here is from genome assembly GCF_000299155.1 of Elephantulus edwardii. Lineage (NCBI taxonomy): Eukaryota > Metazoa > Chordata > Mammalia > Macroscelidea > Macroscelididae > Elephantulus > Elephantulus edwardii. The sequence goes on along the minus strand of NW_006399802.1, from coordinate 16,918,922 downwards.
CCTGCCTCCGGAAACTATGAACTTTGATGAATGTCGATATTTGTAGAGGGTCTTCAGGCCTTTTGTTCATAGGGTCACTATGAGTCGTGCTCTACTCGAAGGCAATCAACAACAACTGCTCAATCTGTCATACTGTCCTGGTTTTTTTTTTTTACCTTGGAGTCATTCTTTTTTATCCTCTACTTTAGCTGGCAGGCTCTGGGCAGGCAGAGCAACACTGGAATTCCTGGGGAAGGCCTGGGGGGCGGGGGGGAGGGCGGGTCACAGAATCAAGGTGTTGCTAGAGGAGGAGGGAAGGAGAGGATGAGGTGGCTGCCCTCAGCGCTCCTGACCCGTGTGAGAAATGCAGCGGCTGCTCCTTTCATCCCAGGGCTCCCAGCCTCCTTTCCCACCTCTGAAAGGGACCACAGTGGAAAGGATATGCTTCCAATGTGCTGCTGGACCTATGCCTAAAGGCAACTGTTTTCCAAAATGTGGTAAGCTGCTTGTTGTTGTTATGTGCCATCAAGTCGCTTATGACTCAAAGTGACCCTATGTACAAGAGCCCTAAACCCGGCTCTATCCTGTGCCAACCTCACTGTCTCTGACACACCCTCCCCCATTACCCCAATCACTGAATCAATTCATCTCATTGAGAGTCTTTTTCTCTTGTGCTGTCCCTCCACCCTCCCAAATGTGATGGCCCTCTCCAAGGACTGGTCCCCCTCCTTGCCTATGTCAGAAGAAGCTTCAGAATCCTTGAACCCAAGGAACAGCCCAATTTCACCCTCTCTAGGACAAACCTGTTTGTTCTCCTATCAGTCCATGGTATATTCAACACTCTTCTCCAGCACCACAGCTCAAAGGCATCAATTCTCTTTCTATCATCCCTAGTCATTGTCCAGCTCTCTAATGCATAGCACACAATTGCAAAGACTATGGCCTGGATCAGGTACACCTTAGTCTCCAGCCTGACATCATTGCTCTTCAGTACTCTGAAGAAGTCTGACATCTGATCTTCCCAGTGCAATTCATCTCTTGATTTCCTGGCTGCTGATCTTCCTGAGTGTTGATTGTGGAGCCAATCAAACTGAAACGGTCAACAATCTCAATCTCTTCACCATCCATTATGATGCTGCGAGTTGGCCTAGTGGTGAGAATCTTTGTTTTCTTGATGTTGAGCTTCAATCCACATTGAAGGCTGCAGACCTTGACTTTCTGAAGAAAGCACTTCAGGTTCTCCTCAGTTTCAGCAAGCAGGGTTGTGTCATCTGCATAATGTAGGTTGTTGATGAATCTTCCAATCCTGATGCCACAGTTCTCTTCATACAGCCCAGCCTCCTGAATAATCTGTTCTGCATTCAGATCGAAAAGATATGGAAACAAAATACATCCCTGGAGGACATCTTTTCCAATTTTGAACCATGCACTGTCTCCTTCTTTGTTCTGATGACTGCTTCTTGGTCCAAAATGTGGTAAGCTTAGGACTGTGAAATCTCACTCAGCTGTTTTTTAAAGTGGAGAGGGAGTCTGGGAAAAATGAAACCATTTTAGGTTATAGATGATTTACTGTCCCACCACCCTTATATTTTTATACTAAAAAAGAAAACTTATTAGGTTCCAGGTGCAAGGTGGTTCTAAGTACATTACAGGCAGGGCCCGAGTTACAAACAAGTCCTGTTTTACTACAGGTGTAAAGACATCAATATGTCTTTGTGGAACATACAGGTAAACTGGAACAGGTACATACAGTTCTTACTTAGACTTATTTTAGTGCAAAAATAACCCATGTGTGGACTGTTTTAATGATTTAAAAATTGCATGTGCCAAGTGCAATTGACTGGGGCAATGAATGTATTGCAAGTAGTGCTTAGTTATTAATTATTTCAAAGTGGGCACATTTATATAACAGTAAGGGGTCAAAAGGAGTGGTCTGTACATTGAGGACTGTTTAGATGTGTTTGAAATGAATTCTCACAACTAACCAATAAAGTACACCTCGTTATTACTGTTTTTCTTTCACAGAAGTGGTAAGGATAGGCTAACCGAAGAGGCCAAGGTCACACAGCCAGCAAGTGGAGGCCCTGAATTTGAACTCAGCAAACATAATGCTGACTCAGGCTCATGCCTTTAACCACATTTCTTCACTATAGCTGATGTTAATGGTGACTCTGGAACCTTGTGACATAGACTACCTATGGCTGATGCAGATGAATTTAAAAAGCATTTCTTGAACAACCTACCAGTTATAGGCACTGTCCTTGGCACAAAAAGGCAGTGGAGAATGCCCTTGATCTTAGTTGGTAAGGAAGAATGTAATATAATTAAAAAATAGAAAAAGTCTTTGCTTCATTATTCAAAACCCAAGTTCTCCTCAAACATCCCTTTCTCTAAGAATTTTAACCTGAACTCCCCAAAATGAGTGCTCCATATCCCTCATATTTCTTTATATGCTCCCACAGATTGTATATTGAATTCTATGAGGAGGATGCTCCTATAATTTTATTATTGACTGTTCCTTCTCTCTGTTCCCCAGTGGTCTCTAGTCAGTGTTATTTCTAACTCCTTAGGCCCCTTGTCCTCAGCATTGCTGTTGAGGCAGAACCAACCCATAACTGCTCCTCCAGAAGCTGTTTGACCTTTTGTAACGGAGATCTTTCACTCAGCATAATATCCTCCAGGAGCACCCATTTTGTATATTTTATGAGTTCCTTGGTTTTCAGTGCTGCACAGTGTTCTATCATGTGAATATACCACAGCTTATCTATGCATTCATTTGTTGATGGGCACTTGGGTTGCTTCATTCTCTCTGCTATTGTGAACAACACAGCAAGCATAGCAACACACGAGTGTGTATATATATCTGTTTGGGTGGCAGTTCTGATTTCTTTAGGGCATGTTGCCAGTAATGGAATTGCTGGGTCAAATGGTATTTCTATTTCCAACTTTTTGAGAAAGTGCCATACTGCTTTCCATAGTGGTTGCACTATTTTACACTCCCACCAGCAGTGAATAAGAGTTCTAATTTCTCTACAACCTTTCCAGCATTGGTTGTTTGCCACTCTGCCGAATTTTGCTATTGTTATTGGGGTGAGATGATATTTCATAGTTGTTTTGATTTGCATCTCTTTTAGAGGTAGGGATTTTGAACATTACTCCATGTGTTTGTTCAGCATCTGAATGTCTTCTTTGGTGAAGTGTCTGTTCATATCCTGTGCCCATTTTGCAACTGGGCTGTTTACCTTTTTCTTCTTGAGGTGCTAGAGTATTCTATAAATCCTAGATATAAGTCCCTTATCAGACATGTCATTGCCAAATATTTTCCCCAGTCTGTGGCTTCCCTTTTTACCGGTTGGAGAACTTTTTGGATGTGCATAGGGATTTTATTCTTAGAAGGTCCATTCATCTATTTTATCCTCTCCTGGTTGTAGGTTTTTCAGGATACTTGGGAGACAGTTCATGTTGCGGATTAGGACTTCTAGAGTTCTTCCAAGCTTCTCTCTGATGAAGTTTATAGTCCTTGGTTTGACTCGTAGGTCGTTGATCCACTGGCTACAAATGGCACAGGAGGAGACTGCTCATCTTTCTCCTGTGGAGCTGTTGCTATATTCAAACAGTCAGAGAGGTGCAGCCTTTGGGCTGACAGTGCAACTTCCTATGGACTAGGCCAGGAGAACTCCCTCCCTGACACCTAGCCTGAGAGTATTTAAGAACAGGGGAGAAGTGGGAAGTCATGAGCCACATGGAAGAGACTGGTGGAGAAGGAGAAATGAGCAGGACCACTTACCATGTCTGCAGATTGTGCCTGCACAAGGGCATCTGGCCAAGGGAAGAAAGAAGGCTGAGGCCCTGCCAGAGGTCTTCCCACGTGGTGGCCTCTGGTAAAGTAATGTCCTGCTCGATCATATCTGTTTAATTTTCAAAAAGAAGCCATGCAGTCCAGCAGTGGTTTCTTTAGGCCTCCAGGCCAGGACACAATCCTTGCTGGCAAATATGTGTCTAAGATCACTACTCTCTCTGCACTGGCAGGATTCAGCCAGTTAATATAAAAAAAGAAAAAGCATTCACCTTGTTTCTTTGTCTTTCTGGCAAGAACAAAATAAGACCCCAGGATCTCTGGAGGAGGTACCACCCCAAAAGAGATTCTGCATCAAAGATGACAAAATATGTTTCATCCACTAATAAAGGCTGGTAAAAAAAAAAAAGGAAAAAGAAAGGCTGGTCATTGTGGTAGAAGATGCTTCTGGTTCAGGAAGCACAGGTGTGTCATCACTCCACTCGTGGTTTTTAACCATTCACACTCAGGTCCCTCAGCCTCCTAGGGCTTCCACAGCAAAGTGCCGCAAACTGGGTGCCTTCAAGCAACAGAAATGTACTGCCTCACAGTTCTGGAGGCTGGAAGGCCAAAGCAGGGTATCAGCCTTGCAGATTTATTCTGAGAAAAACTGTTCATACCTGTGTGGTCACTGCTGCTGGCTCCCAGCATTCTCTGACTTAGAAATATATCATGAACGTGTGCACTCTTCCTCGTCTCTTTTATAAAGACAGCACTCAGATTAGATTAGGACTCATTCTACCCTCCTAAGGCCTTATTTGAACTGATAATATCTCCAAACGCCCTATTTCCAAAGAAAGTAACTCATAGGCACAAGTAGCTAAGACTTCAACAGATCCTTCTTGGAGGACAAAGCAAGTAACAGAATCCTGGTCTAGAGGCCTGAAATAAAGCGTCTAAATGTAGCCATGCTGGGTGGTATGAAAATTACCATCTTATCCCAATCCAGGCTAAAGGAACAGCCATCTCTAAACATAAGTTCAACCCACTACACCTTCTGTTACTCAATTTTCTGTCCTGGACATAATGACCAAACATACACTTGAAAAAGTATTGTTTCTTGGGCAAAACTCCCCTATTAATTTTGTCTTGAACCTAATCTATCTGTGGTTTTCTTTAGCCTGGCCTGAAATTGCAACTGCTAAGGATCATACTGATTCATACCAGGTTTAAAGAAAGTTTATACATGGAGCTGTGGTGGCTTTAATAGGTAAGGAGTTGCACTAGTTCAGTCTACCAGCTGCTTTGAAAGAAAAGATGGACAATCTCCTCCCATGCAATTTACAGCCTCTGAAAACCCACCAGAGGATCAGCAATAACTTCCTTCTGATTCAAACGCAGTGAGAAAGTGAAGGTTTATATCACAGAGGAAGAGCTCCAAAGGAAATCTTTGATGTCAGAGAAGGAAAAGGATCATTTCTTCTAGTGGCCCTGCATGAGCTGGTCAGGGAACTCTATCCTAGGATCTGAGAGGGCTTGTGCATCTCACCTTCCACTTGCCATCTGGCAGGGCTGGAGATCTGCACCTCACAGAAACAGACACTGTGAAGGCTCGTAAAGACAGGTCTTGCAAACATTAAACAGATTCATTTTCCCTAGGATCTTTTCTATAGCCGAAGTCATGAAAATAGGGGATACTAAGTGGAGCTGCATCCAGAAGATGAGTATGGCTCTGAGACTGGTGATGATACTTCCACATTAGACTAAGGATGTCTCTTCACCTCTTAGAGCTGCCTCTGTCCCACAGGTCCAGGCAGCTACCACGCTTGCCAGTGTGAGATCCCTGTAGTGTTAAGATGACAACCTGCTATGGCTGGGAAGCACCAGAAAAGCCATGAAAGGCACTGCTTCAGAGTACTCAAATGGTGAAAACTGTAGAATAAAATCTCAACAGGAGGTTGGCTGTTTCTGTCCCACTATGAAAGCAGAGGGATTAGAAGTGAGCACATGACAGAGTCTCTGCATGGTGATTTTAAGTTGGAAAATTACTGTTTTCACAACTTTCTGTGGACAGAAAACTCGGGGCATGACAATTATAATTCATGAACACTGACACCAGCTGCCATGAAAGTTCACTTTGTACAATTCCTTCTATTTTAGCAATGATTTCAAGGGCTGTGAAGTGCAAACGTTCCCTCAAATTTGGCTTTTATATGGTCTCAGCAATGGCATTCTCTCTCCAGTGGTGCAGCTCCTAACAAACTGCACTACTAACCAAAAGATTCATCCTGGAAAGGGTCAAACCGGACTGCTCCTTAGAGGCAAGGATTCTAAGTCTCCATCTAACATACTTTGGACATATTGCAAGGAGGGACAGGTCCTTGGAGAAGGACATCATGCTTGGGAGGGTGGAGGGACAGCGCAGAAGGGGAAGGCCCCCTATGAGGTGGACTGATTCAGTGACTGGGATAATCAGGATGGGTGTGTCGGAGACGGTGCAATTGGCACAGAACAGAGCAGAGTTTAGGGATGTTGTATACAGGGTCGCTATGAGTCGCATGCAACTCAGTGGCACATAACAACAACAACCAAAAGATCAGCAACTGGAGGAATGAATAGCGCTGCTGGGACCTCCAGCCAGAAAGGCTGTTAAACGCCTTACAGTGCACAGGACACATCACCACAATAAGAGCCATCTACCTGGAATGCCATTTAAATTGCTATTGAGAAACCCTGGCCTGAACTGATGGAGGGGACAATAGCTCTACTTTTATAAACTGAGTGCAGTCCTGTAATTGGAAAGTCACAAATGTGCACTGTCTGTGCCCATTACAACGCCACACAGAGCTTACCGTCATCCTCAAGTCCAGGGAGGTCACATGGCTTGTTCAAGGTCTCATAAATGGCTCATAAATGCAGAATGACGTTGGTTCAAAGCGAAGTTGGTTGAACCAGATATCTACTCAAGATGCTATTCTGGGAGCCCTTGTTATTACCACCACTGTTTCCAGCAGGGACTTAGGCTGCATTTTTAAGAAAGTGCCATTTGGAGCAAAGGGTTTTGGAAAGCGAATGTATCCAAGCCTAAAACAGAAACTCTATTTCCTGAAAGAACTTTAGTGGATCAGCCTTCCAGTCACAATGAGCCCTCACAAGGGGTTGATGCCCAGCACCTCCTGAGCCATTGTGCATATGCTCCGTTACCTCTGGAAGAGACAGTGATGCAGCTGATGTGATAGGAACACATCTACCCCATGAGGTCAACCTCCGCACAAATTCCACTGAACATCACAGCTCCCCCAGTGTTTTAGCATTAAGTAACAACAACTTTGATCAGCGTTTGGAGACTGTGCTTTGGATTATACAGAGCCAAGTTCAAATCCTTGCTCAGTCACTTATCAATTGGCTCATTTTGGGTAAGTTACTCCAACTCGTAAGGCTCAGTATTTCCAAGGGTATTATGGGCATTATCATCACCACTACCTCCTGCGTGTGCTATTAGGATTAAAGGAGAAAATAAATGAATGAATGAATGAAGGGCAAAAAGAACTAGGCCAGTGCTCATAACAGACTAAGTGCCCAACAAATATTAGGTGATATTCCAATGGTATTAAGTTTATTTTTGGAAAAATAAAAAGGAAACCAGCTATTAATGAATTGATGGATTTTGCTGTGTGGGGCTGGGAGCCAGCAAAACAGGAAATGCATAGAAGTGGGTGCCAATGTGGAGATCTTGTCTACCTCCATGAGAGAACAGAGTGTATCACAGAGTTAAAAACAGCACAGATGAAGAGCACAAGGAATCCCAAGTAGCACCCTTTGTGGTTTCAATGAACATTTCTGTGGCTGCTTTTCCTAGAACAGTTATTAGTGAGTGTCTGTCATTTTCGTGATTGCTAGAATCTTATAACACAACACACATGCTTATGCCTGTAATCGTCAGTCTTCTACTTTGAGTCTCTTAAGAATGTGGAAAATTAAGTGAATTAAGTATTTACCAGATGACAGAAGCTGTTAAAGCCGCTCAAGTCAGAAACAGAAACGGACTAGTCCACTTGCATCTTAAATTATCTTTTAAAAAAAAAAAGTAAATGACAGAGATCCATCTGTGTTAGCCACTAGGACATCAATATTTTCTTCAATGAATATTTGAAATGGCAAATTGCAGAACTAACATAAAATGAATTAGTCGCTTCTCAGAGGGATCAGTTGCTCATACATGGATCTTTTAGTTCCTGCTAATTTACCCTCTTTCCCCAGTTCTCAACCACCACCAAAATAACTTCTTTCCAGAACAGTGACACTTCTCTACACAGATACATTCGTTGACAAAGGGACTCTAAAGCCAACCCTCCAAATTAGAACAGCTCAGAATACCAAAGCTGGAAGCCCCTAAGAGGACTCATTGAAGAAATGGGGAAACTGACACTAGATCGAGTTCATGCAGAACTGGAATTTACACTAGTTCTGCAAGTTTGTTCTTCCATTCAATACTCTCTGAGGTTTCCTCATCTTTGTTGGGGCGGAGGAGGCAAATTTGCCTCAAAGGGAGGAGGCAGGACAAATTCCCTCTGTATTTTTCACTAAAGAAAATAAGAACATATATTTAAGAAACATGAATAAAAATCTGAAGAGCTTAGAAAGAAAATTTCAAATGGTAAAATTACCAGGCATATAGCAAGTCTTGTTGACTGAAACAGTGTGAATTCAACAGGGCTAACTACAGATCAAAGTGCCTCGTCTGCCAAGGGCATCAGTGTGAGGTCCAGGTATGGTCCTCAGGGAGCAAATCCCATACAGGAACAGCACACACAACGGTTGACAATGGACTTATGCCAGAAACAAGTCTCTTGGGCTTTCTCAATATAGTACTCCAAAGGGAACGAAAGCACAAAAAAAGATGTGACATTCTGAAGTCCAAAAAAGAAATACGTACAGATTTTGCTTTTGACATCCAGTGTTACTGGGCCTATTTTGTCTCTGGCTTCTGGTGAGCCAAGAATATAATGAACAGATGACCAAACTGACATTACCCAGGGAAGAGCTGTCCAAAAGCATGACAATCTACTTACCCATTATAATAACCAGGTTTTCCTCTCCTTTTCCAGATGTTTTGACACAGTCATTTCAAGACCACACCACCCTCATTTCAGCCTGAAATCTTTGGAAAATGATAGAATTTTCTAGTTGTTGGGGTACTAAGTCATTGGTACTAAGATTTCCTCACCTGTGTCATTCCTAGTTTGGCCAACTACAACTGTACCTATGTATAGTTAAGATCTTGGATCCACTGTAAGGTCATGAAGGAGAGGACTTAATTCTATGCCAGAGATACTCCACAAGCAGATCTCAAGTACTCAACCTTAGAAGAAATTAAAAATCAAAGGTAAAAGTTGTTGTTCTTTAGCTAGTTGAGTAAAATCAGCTTTCTCATAAGCATTATTTCCTTCTCACTTCCCTTTGAAAGTTTTCAGATATTAAAATAGGATTCCATTTATGGTCTACCCTTTCTCCATCTACATCATAGTTCTCGAACTTGACTGAACAATGGAATGATATGGTGGTAGGAGTTATGCACCTTAGTGCCAGAAACAAGTCAGAGCTGACCCTCCATCAGGTTTTCAGAGGCGGTAAAGATCGTTGGAGGAGAGTGCCCATCCTTCTCCTGAGGAGCTGGTGAATCTGAACTGCCAACCTTTGGGTTCCCTACCTACTAAACCACCAAAGTTCTTGATACACGGCACATCCTTAAAAACACAAAGACTCCAGGGCATCTCATTTGGGTCACTGAATCCAAATTTCCTGGAATGAGGTCTGGGAATTCTTATTTCTAAAATGCTTCCCTGGTGTCTAGAGTTTAATACTCTAGTGACATTTTTACATTCTTTTCCCTCCTTTCTCTTCCTTTCTTCTTCCCAGACGACTCTAATGCCTAGATTTAATATGGTAGTAACAATTTTACATCCTCCTCCCCACTCCTGTTCCTTCTTTCTTTCTTTTATTCCCTATCTTCCGGTTTTTCTCAAAATCTAGATGACACATATGAAAATATTTTGGAAGAAAAGAGTTCTTAGCTTAATTCACCACTAACTGACAAGTAAAGCTTGGAAGAAGACATTTCAGAAGCTCTGAAAGCCTGTAAGGCTACAGTATTGTGAAGAATCCTTGGATCAGAATTAGAAAGGTGCGGATATTCTTTCTTCTTAAAGATATCTACAGAAATAAACATGCCTAAATATGATTTCTCAAGCATTATTGGAAGTCCATTGATCACTTGTAGAATTGTCCAGGCATAAAGAACGAAGACTTGGCCTATATTCTGCATGTTCCTGAAGGTCCAAGTTAGGATGCCATTCTCTTTTCCTTTTCTAAATTAAATGACCCAGCTTTTCCTCAGTCTTTCCTTGTAGGAATTCTCTCTGTTCTTTGATCACAATTTGCTAGTCTTCCCCCCAGTTTCTTTAACCTGTTTGTAGTAATTAAGCAGCAGAACTAAAATATCTCCAGGATTCTATTGTACTAACATATTTCATATTTTGAAGTATTTATTATACTACTATATTAATATATTTATAGTTAAAATCTCTCTAGAAGAATCTAATTGTTGCTAGAGTATAGCTTATACTTCTTATTGTTGTTGAGTACCATCAAGTCAGAACCGACTTACAGCTAACCCTCTTGTGAGTTCTCAGAGGCAGTCAATTGCACGGGAGGAGACTGTCCAATCTTCTTCCACAGAACAGCTGGTGGATTCAAACCACATGCCTTTGGTATTGCAGTGCAGTTGCTTATCACTAGGCCACCAGAGATGTCAAATAATCAGCTTTGACTAATAGTTACCCTACAGACAGCAGCACGTAACACTGCCGGGTCCTGTGTTATCCTTACAATACTACACTCACTGCTGCTGCATTACACTGTTGTTGTTATGTGTTGTTGAGTCAGAACAACTCCTAGCTGACCCTGTAGCGAGTTTTCAGAGGCTGTAAATCACACTGGAGGAGACCGTCATCTTTCTCCCACCAAGCAACTGGTGGATTCAAACTGCCTGCTTTTCGGCTTGCAGTGCAACTCCTTATCACTAAGCCGCCACGGCTCCCCTGTGCTTGTATCAATGGGAACAAACCTAAAAGGCTACCGATTAGAGTTTTGCTCCAAATGAAGATAGTTTTCTTCAGCATTTCTGGTACTTTCTGGAATTTCTATACAATGATCCAATTCCTATCATATGGGGATCCAAGTCTGATGCCCAAGTCACTCACATTTTCTCTTGTATTTTTTTTTCCTCTCCCTCAGAATTCTTGAGTTTTTGCTTGTTTTTTTTTTTATTCCTCATTATTTTATTAATTTGCCCTTCTTTAATTTCCCTCACATTGGTCAGTACATCCTTGCAGTTTTCAATTCGACAATCATGTTTCTGGATGGGTGACTTACTAGCCCCCATTCTTCACTCCTCCCTGTATCTGTGTCCTTTGCTACTTAACTCTGGAGCTCCTTCCACCAGTAGTTCAGTGTGTTTCTTCCTTCTGATTTTGCAATGGAATTTATTTGGGGCAAAGGTCTTTGGACAGTTCTAAGCCTAGACCTCATTTCTGCTTAGCCAGTTTGTATATCCATCATTTCTCTAAAAAAGAAAATCTCTTGGCTAGGTCCTTAATCCAGGAAGATTAAGAGGAAACTCAACCCAATCTATAGCTTAGAGCCACTCAATCCAAGCTCAGCTAAAATTAGCAGAGTCATCCCAGCTAGTCCTCATCCACTATGCAACACTGTAGGATGCCTATGTTTAGAAGACGTCTTTCGAGCTATTTAAGTGACATTCTAGACTATAGGAAATGCGTTTGTTTGGCTGAGTACAATTTAGAGGAGGAGGGAAGTGGTGTTTTCCTCCCCATGGGACTGATGCTTAAAGATGCTAAACATCCTGGGAAAGAAGACGAGAGTATGATGAAGAGAAACAGAAACTGACTTTAAAGTAAGTAGAGACTCAGTCCCTTGGGAGGCCATGGGGGAAAAAGTATGCTTTCAGCAGCTCTGTTCCCACAGAAGGCAGATCCAAGGAACACATCCTGTCCTTAAGCAAAATGGTCAAAGCCCAGCAAAGCCATGCCCAGGGCAGAAAGAAATGTGCCCTGAAACCCAGGTTTGTATTCTCCTACCATTTTAGGCTATTAGGACGCTTTCTTCTGGCATAAGTAACTGTCCTTTAAAAGGCCTCAAAAAGAATCCTTGTATACATTTAGGAAGTTCTTTAGTCTACTCTCTCACAAGATAGAAAAAAGATGTTCCTTCTTTTTCTGAGTATGTACAACTAAACTATAACCCAGCACCTCAGCGACAGGCTCTGTAGCCAAAACTGGGTCTCAATTCAAGACTCTTCTGTTAGGTTTACAGCTGGTTTTGTTATGTCTTGTCCAGTCAGAACTGATTCATAGCTGACCCCTCAGAGTTTTCAGAGGCTGTAAACTGCATGAGAGGAGACTGCCCATCTTTCTTCTGCAGAGCTGGTAGATTGGAACCTGCCTTCAGGGCAGTGGCACAGCTCCGTACCACGAGGCCATCAGAGCTCTGGATTTGCAATAGACCCCCTTACCCGTGGTTTCACTCTGCATGATTTTAGTTCTCTTCAGCCAACCACACTCCAAAAATATTTAAATTCTGCACCATTCTGAACAGTGTTATGTAATCTCACATCTTCCCACTCCATGCTGGAGCAGACTTCCTCCTCCACCATGGGGCATGGGGCTGGAAAACACACTTCGTAAGGAGCTGAGTCACATACATCATGCCTGAGCAGACAGCTCAAAGCTATCCACCAGGGCACCTTGGGTACCTACTGTATAAGCAGTGGAAAAAAGCATGTATTGTGCTTTGATATGATCCAAAAGTATGTCTGGTTTTTGACAGTATCCATGATTTCAGGCATGCACTGGAGAACAGTAGAACCTTCTACAGATAAGGAGGCCTAGGTAATGTCTTATCTCACACATGAATTACCATTTCTCAGGTGACAATAACAACATATTTGTATTTGAGTCAAGATAAGGCTGACAATTTGACTGGAAAACTCTTTTCTAATGCCATTTAAGAAAGATCATTTAACTAATTTCCTTCTCTTTTCCACATCTTTGCTGCCTTCTGTTTGTAGCAGCTATTGGGTGAAGTGAACACACATATTAGGCTCAGTGAGAAGATACATTCAGTTTTTATAAAAATCATTTTTCAGTTGAGCTATCTGCAACAGTAGGGACACTGTCTCCATCTACATCAAGCCCACCCCAACGGGGCCCTGGAATTGCCACACTTGTTCCTTCACTCCTGCCTGGAAAGCCTCAGTAGTTCAACACTGTCCTACATTGAATGTAAACTGCAGTTCCTGCATGAACAGACTGCTCAGTCCACTTGGTTTCAAGGATTCTGCCAAGTGGGGTTAGAGGTGAATGCCCTAGGTCTCCTCTGCAAGTCAGTGGTCTCCAGAAACATCTGTCATAAGAAAGGAATAGTCTCAACCATCACCACAGTTGAGAGCAGTCAGGCATTGCCATTTTGAGCCCGAAACACATATTGTCTATAAAATCATGTTCCAAAACTGCCTTCTCCTCTCCCATTGATTGTTTCAACAACTCCAGAAATTGTTTCAACGTCTCCAGAAATCCTTGGCTCCATCTCCAACCTAACACACAGCCAGTGGAGCCACTTATGAGAAGAAACCTCTGAGGCTTGGGATTCAGGACTCCATCCTGACGCCTCACCCTCTGTCTTCTAGGCTTAGAACAGGAAGTCCTTTTCTTCCTTTCTGGGACCCTGGAAGTACCTGTTCTCACATGTGTGACTCCAGTGTTTGCAGGTAGTTTTCTCCTTTCTGTGTCTCACATACATGTATTTACATGTATAAGTGACTGATAATAGTGCAGTCTTTACCCATTGTGTTTTAAAAATGTGCTGGTTGTGTCTGTATGTTTATGGATACACACTCTCACATATGTGCATTACACATGTGTGCTTAGATATTTATACCTATGCAAATGCACGTGTGCATGTACACACACACACACACACACTTTTTACTGGCCAGTTTCTTCCCTAAGTAAAGTTTCACCAAGTTGCCCTGAAAAGGCCATTAGGACGAAAGTAAAACAAGGATAGGTGCTTGAGTGGTGTTGCCTGTAGCATGTTTTGTTGCTAACCAAAAGTCTATGCTTCCCCATCAGTTCAAACCCACCATTTCCTTAAGGTTTACAGTCCTGGAAACCTGATGAAGGGTCCTGATGAGTCAGAATAGACTTGAAGAGACAGTTTGATTTTTTTTTTTAAAGGAAGGATGTGAAGTGAAGTACATCTTTGGGATTCACTCCTTTTCTCGTTGGCATTTCTACTGGAAGTTCCCTAGTTTCCTTCAGAGTTCTTATTCACTCTTGGGAAGAGATGACCATTAGCCATTTCCCTTTCTATCTTAAAAGAGCTCGTAACCATAAGAGAAAGAGCTGGAGCTCCAAAGATGAGTTCCAGGCAGGACTTGGTGGGGAGAGTGGAGGAAGAGACTGGTGCGAAGGGGCATCTCTCCTCTGGTTCCACTCTGGCTGGGTGGGCTAGAACTCATGATGACTAGAGTTCCCGAGAGGAAATTCTCTGAGTATGGTCAGCTACTAGCCACACAGAGGCCATATCTCCCACACTCAACTGTTCAGAACCTGGCTGAGAATTAGAAGGGAAACAAAAAGTCCATGGGCAGTTAGTCAAGCAGTTAATGTCTGGAGCACAGCATTCCACAAGAATAGCTTCTCTTCTTCGGCTCTCATACCAGTACTTCTAGGTTCTTCATTTCAATCCCAAGTCCCTTGAGTACAGTTTTCCCACCTCAGTATAGACCAGATGCCTAAAATTAAAGAGAACATCTACTATAGGAGCAACAATAGCTAACAGCCTACAGAAGACAAAAGCCGATGTAAGAACTCAGAAAGAGGCAGTGACTGAAGGAGCAAGCTGCTTACACACCCGTTTGCTCATGGCAATGGAAGGAGGCTGGATCACAGACCAATGCAATGATTGGCATGACTCTGGGTTGTCTAAAAAAAAGTTTCAATTCTGTTCTATATGCTATTTAAAGTACAGGGGAAAGGTGCTGTGAGGAAACAGTGAGAAAGGAGAGGACAGAAGAGGTTACTCAAATGTCACACTACAACAGGGGCCCCACCTACCTCTGAATGTTGTCTTCAAGCTGCTTGACTTTGATCTCATCCTCCTCAGATTGCCGCCTCCTGGCCTCCTCCTCTTCGGCAGTTCCTGCAGGCATACCTTGCAGCAACCATTTTTCCCGAAGCAATTTGGACTGTGAGAAAGAGAACAGACAAGATAAAGTTTGTCAATCCTCACCTGCCTCTCTCCACAAAGCAGTGCACTGTTTCAGCCCCACCCTTCACAGACGCTTCCCTGGGTATTGACTACCATACTTTCTTTCCTGTCTTGGTTCCATATTTCCCTCCAGCCCAAACCCCAGTAGGATATATCTAAGTGCTGCTGATTCAAAGCTCACACTTCTCTTGGAAGTTTGAATCTATCAGTAGCTCCAAGGGAAAAATATGATTAATCACTGTCCACACAGTTTACAGCCTCAGAAAGTCAATGGGAGCTCAGGTATGAGTCAGTCCCAACTCCATGGCAATGAATGACATTTTTAATTATTACAAAATTAGAATATATGAGTAGGAGCAGAGAGGTGAGGGTGGGCAGAGGGCACTCATAAGGTCGCACAATTTGATGGGTAGAAGGAGGAGTGGGTAAAGGAAATAGGAAAGATCCAGGGTGAAAAACAATGCAAATAGACTTTGTAAGTAAATCAGTATAAAAGAAAAACTGTATTTAAAAAAATAATTAGAATATACAGAAAAAAGGGAACTGCAAAATTAATGTCCATAGGACCTCAAGTTTAACAATTATTAATATTTTGCCACATTTTCCATCTAAACTTTCCCACTGTATTATTTTAAAGTAAACAGTAAAAACTGTGCTATTTTGCCCATAAGTAGTTCAGTCTATTTCTCTAAAAAAATAAGGATCCCCTCATGTAAAACTATAGTTCATTTATAAAATTGAAGATCACATAGTATTAAAGTTCATATTAAAGCATTTAAAAATATTAAACTATGTCATGCCTCCTCTTAAAGACTTTTTATGGTTTCCAACTGTCTTCAGTAGTGATTTCCAAGTCCTTTCAAAATTACACACATGTGCCAGTGTACCAGTCTATTTTGAAAGAACAAATAATTTCTGGGTTTCAAGTCACTGGAGAAGATGAAGCAGCATGACTACTGCTTTGTGAAGGGAGAGAAAAACAGTGCAAGAGGAAGGATCGTAGAAACTCCCTAAGAGCAAAGCCACTGCGGGAAGGAGGATGTGGGTACTTGCAGGTGCGTGTGTGTGTGCGCGTGCATGGCACTTGGGAGGTGTCAAAGAGGAGGTTTTTATTTGGGTTTCCACTATACATGGCCTCTAGATGGCAGACAGTAGCTACTGGATGTTTGTTGAAACTGAAGCCTACGGACAGGCCAATGGCCATTCTTGGTAAAAGGGCTCTGTGAGGAAGCACACAGCTGGCCAAGAGCTGTGGACCTCAGCAATTCTTCCCGTGGGTGACTGAAGAAAGGAGTGCTGAATATCCACAAAGTGCCAAAAGAACAAATCTGTCCTGGAGGAAGTTTAACCAGGGTGCTCCTTAGAAGCAAGGATGGTGAGACTTTCTCTCACCTACTTTTGGCATGTTGTCAGGAGGGGTCAATCACTTGGAAAAGTCATCATTCTTGGAAAGATAGAGGGTCGGAGAAACAGGAAAACTCTCAATCAGATGGATCAACACAGCGAGTTCACTGTGGGTCCAAGCATATCAGAGATGGTGAGGATGGTACAGGATAGGACAAGATTCAAATCTACCTCTAATATCGGGGACCAAAACGCTTCTTCTTCTTCTTCTTTTTTTAAAATCTATTATTAATTTCAATGAAAAGTTACAGAGACTTTGGATTTCCATTCATTCATTGTTGCACTTTTCTCCAAGTAAAAGAAAAATTCTTTTATTGTTTTTACAAACCCTCCCCCAGGTCCACTCCACTATGCAGTCTTCACTCTGGACTCCTGTCATAACAAAAATACCTAACTACATATCCCCTTTAAATAGTTTTCTCCCTCATCTGTTTCAATGCAGTATACATTATTGAACCCATCTTTCTCAGTCTCCTCCCGACCCCAAGGTCAGTCCTGTTTTACAACAATGGCACCATGCAGCATTTGTCCTTTTGTGACTGAGATACTTCACTCAGCATAATGTCCTCCAGAGTCACCCATTTTGAATAACATTGCATGAGTTCCTTGTTTTTCAATGCAGCATAATATTCCATTGTGTGACTATACGACAGCTTCTCTATCCATTCATTGATGGGCACTTAGGTTGTTTCCAGCTCCTTGTTATTATGAACAAAGCTGCAATAAACATGGGTGTGCATATATCTGCTTGGATGTCAGTTATGGTCTCTTTGGGGTATATTCCTAGTAGTGGAATTGCTGGGTCAAATGGTATCTTTATTTGCAACTTTTTGAGAAAGCATTACACCGCCTTCCACAGTGGTTACACCATTTTACACTCCCACCAACAGTGAATCAGGGTTCCAGTTTCTCCACAACCTCGCCAGCATTTGTGGCTTGCTGTTCTGTTAAATTTTGCTATTCTGACTGGGGTGAGATGACTATCTCATAGTGGTTTTAATTTGCATCTCTCTTAGAGCTAGGGATTTTGAACATTTCTTCATGTGCTTGTTGGCCATCTGAATGTCTTCTTTGGTGAAGGGTCTATTCATATCCTGTGCTCATTTTTGTATTGGATGATTTACCTTTATCTTGTTGTGGTGCTCAAGTATTTTATAAATTCTGGATATAAGTCCCTTATCTGATATGTCATTACCAAATACTTTTCCCCCCAGTCTGTGGCTTCTCTTTTTACCCTGTTGGAGAAGTTTTTGGATATGCATAGGGATTTGATTCTTAGAAAATCCCATTCATCTATTTTCTCTTCTCCTGGTTGTAGGCAAAACACTTCACACTGAAGAGTTCTTTAGCTCTTATGAATGAAGGATGCACCAATTCTATTGTGTTATTAAGCGGTGCTGAGTTGATCCTATCTATGTGCACTATAGTTGGAAAGCTTGTCCAAGCTGCACTGCAATCCCAAAGGCACACAGTTTAAGTCTACCAGTTGCCTCACAGGAGAAAGATGGGCAATCTCCTCCCATGCAGTTAACTGCCTCTGAAAACCCACTTGAGGGTCAGCTATGAGTCAGTTCCGACTCTATAGTACATAATAGCAACGACATGTACCATAGTACATTTTTAACTTGAACCTACAAAGCCAGCAAAAGAGCTCTGATGGCATAGTCCATAGGGAGGTGCACTAACCCAAGGGTCATGCCTCTCTGGTGGTTTATATCCATCAGATTTGAACTCTGAGGGCAAAAGATATGCAATCTCCTCTTGCGTAATCTACAGCTTCAGAAATCCAGCAGAGTCATTTATGATTTGGTTCCAACTCAATGGCAATGAGTTACAAAACAAGTTATTCAAAATTTTCAGCAGCACAGGAAAGGAATATCCTGGGTGAGATGGATTGACTCAGTAACCAGGATAATGGAGGTAGGTGTGTCGGGGACAGTGAAATTGGCTCAGGATAGAGTATGGTTCAGAGATACAGTCCATAGGGTTGCTATGAGTCACAGGTGACACTATGGCACATATAAACAACAGTTATAATAAGAATATGGTAATGTATATGATTCCCTACCCTAATGAGACCAGAAGCTAGCCAGCACTGCAGATACCCTGGTGAATACACAGACACAAGCTCTAATAATGAATTCCTTCATTACCAGGAAGGAGCCTTTGTTAACAATGTGTCATCAATGTGATATTCATGTAGCAATAGTTTTCTTTGGCATTATTTTTCATTTTTAATGGTATATAATTGCTTGTACAGCTATGTTTGATCATTATTAAAGAGCAGAGATGCTTATTTATAGTACTTGACTTATGATTTCAAAGACATGAGCGTATTCATATAAAAGCAATCACCAACTACACTGCTAAAGTGTGTGTAGACCTGAACCCCACTACCCTCTGGATCCCAACATGTTCATATTATACATCATAGGTCTGTGACACAGACATGTAAATATGTTCTCTATACATCCTTACCACGCTCAAAGCAAATGTAAAATATGAGGGGTTTTTAAGCATACAATATATATTTTATAAAATAAAATTAGGTAATGAAGCGCTCCCTACAATTCTTTATATTGGATTATAAAAATTCCTTTTCATCAAAAAAATGGGAATGGATAGGATCTGGCTGTTCTTCCTAAGTGGGCTACAGAAGAAGGGGAAAACCCCACCCAACTATAGCTTTACTCTCAAGCCAGCAGAATGTTCCAAGCCTTCAAGCTGGCACACTGCCAGCAGTGGAATTGAACAAGCCTTAAGAAGGTGGCCTGTGGAGCCGGCCTGAATGAGTGTTGTTTCTATGCCTTCCATTCATTATCTCTGTGACCTCTGACTGGCTCCTTAATCTCCTGGAGCCTCCCTAAACTCTTTTGTACAATGGATACCACTGGATGCCTATCTCACTCAGGTCATCAGCGGCTTAACTGAGTTCATATACTAGAGGTACCTGGCATCTACTTGATACCACTGAAATGTTTATTATCATTGTTTTGTTTTTCTTCTGTTTCCTCGGCTTCTCCTCCTTTCATCTGAGGACGGATAGGTGGAATGAGAGCTGAGCAACCTTCCTCCATCCTCTAGAAAGCTTCTTTACTGATCAGTAGCTCCTTGCTAGCCTGTTTCTCATAACAAAGACATTCTCTATAGCACACTTCACAACACTCTAGAATTACTTCTTTTTTCATCTGTCCACCTCCCCTCCCTTTGTCTAGACTACTAGCTCCTCCAGGGCCTGGACTTTATTTTACTTATCTTTGCATGCAGACCCTAGCCTCATTCTAGAAAGAACCTGAGTGGATGAATTGAGGACTTTCATATTTCTTGTCACCTTACTAACCTGTGTGAGGTAAGTGGGGCCACATTTTCAGGGGTTTCCTGAGCTAAAATTATGGTATTAATCTGATTCAAGCCAAAGAAGGGAAAATAACACAACAAGAAACCTTCTTAAGGAGAACTGGAGACATACTACCTAAGAATCACAGCGTCGGTGTGTGGCCCTTCTGGAAAGGCAGCCATAGAGACCTGACCATCTCCGTGGCCCTGGCAGGCACATTCCACAGCCAGATTCTTAAGGTGAGTGCTCTGCTCTTTACTCAGTGCCTCCTTCGCCAAGTGAAGGCTCTGCCCTGCTCTTCCCCACTTGTGGCTGATTTAGCCCAGCCATTGTCAGCACCTGAAACAGCCTGCTTTCCAAGGTGAAACGTCATCTCACCTACCTTTCGGCATGTTGTCAGGAGGCCTCCATCCTTAGAAAAAAGACATTATGCTGGGCAAAGTAGAAGGTCAATGTAAGAGAGGAAGAACCTCAGCGAGATTGATCGACACACTGATCACAGCCATGGGCTTGAGCATGGGGGAGACCGTGAAGATGGCACAGGAAAGAACAAGGTTTCAATCTGTTTGTAATAGGGTCACTACGAGTCATAGTCAGCTCAGTGGTACCTAACAACAACAACAACATTGCCACATCCTCTATCTCTCCTTTTTACTAAGACAGTGTCAATCTACCCAAAGTGGATCTTAACAGGAAGAGAGGACAAAAGGAAATTGCTCTCAGGAAAGTCTGTTTTTTCACACTTAGCTCAATGGGGAATGCTTCTGGGGAAAGCCACTAACAGATGTACTTAAACCACCTTACCTCACTCCAGGGCCTAGGATACTCTCTCTGCTGGGCCGTTGGACATGCACACACACCAAGAGCATTGCTGATCAAAATGACTGCTAACCCAGCTACCATCCTCACCCTTACTGGCTGCCAAGGGGGTTGAGACTAGGGTGGCACATAGAGATCAGGAGAAATGAAAACTGAAAACAAGGTTTTAACTTTTACCTTAGTTCTCCCAACTAAATTTATTTTTTTTTAAGAGTACCACAGCTTACAGGTGCTATAAATGTCAAAACTTCACATTTGTCATATGGATGCAGCTGTGAAGAGTCAGAAGAAGGAAAAGGAAAATATAAAGAGTTGGCTGCTTTTGAAAGGACAAAGAGGTCCCTAGAAATAACTCTGCTTTTCATTTTATGAGTTTGTCCAGTCTTGGGAAGCAAAGGTACAATACAGCTTTCCAGACGTCACTGTGGATATGAATCAGCAGGAGAACTTGTTAAAATAAAGATTCCAGGAGCCTTCCTGGGAGGTTTCTGATTTTGTAAGACTGGATGGCTGGTTCAGTGTGTTATTTAGTTAATTCCAATTCATAGGAACACACAGGACAGAGCAGAACAGAACCATCCCTGCAGGATTGAACTTTTAGGCTATAATCTTTACAGAAGTCAACTGTCAGGTTTGTTTTCCCCCAAAACAGCAGGTAGTTTCAATCATTAATCTCTTAATTCATGAGTACTCAATTATTTCATCACCAGGGCTCCCTAAGTGTAGAATCGGAGAGTTTTTTGCTATTTTATTTTAATGAAAGTACAGATTTGGATTTCCATTCACTCACTGTTGCACTAGAATCTGAGCTTTTAACAGGCTCCCAAGTGGTGCTGTCATTGATGCTACAAAGACCACAATTTGAGGAGCACAGAATTAAAGCTGAGATGACCACATGCTGAAGAGCCCATGAACTTTCCCAGAGGCTGTCCAAACACCACAGACTCAAAACAGAACTGGCCAGCTTGTTGCAAGCCTGCCTCCTTTTCTGGGTCTCCATCTTAGAGATAGGGAGGTCCCCTTCACTCATTACATGCCAGGCACTGTGCTAGGTCCTGAAGACACTTAGGAAAACAAGTCAGTCCTCATTTCCACAGAGCCTGTGTCCCAGTAAAGGAAGGAATAAGATAATTCCAGCTCATGACACATGCTCATGAAAGAGAAAGCCTGAGCTAGAACACTTTTGGTGGAAGAGATCTTTCAGAAGACTTGGCAGTGAAGACCAGGCCTCAGAGAATGTGTAAGATGATGTGCTAATTGCACTGAAATCCAGAAAGGGCTATTTCAGGCCAAATACAAACCAATTTTCATTAAGTTGGAATTGGCTCAGAACTCATCTCCTGATGGGTTTCTGAGACTATAAATGGAATGACAAGAGGATGCTTGCCTTTCTTCCTTGAAGATAATTCAGTCTCCCAGAGAAGTGCTATGGCCTTTAAGCAGCACAACTCCCTACAGACTATACCTACAGAGCAGCCTGTTTGGGAATGGAGTTTGAGTTTTGGAAGACCAGAAAGGTTTTGTGGCTAGACATAATGGGTGAGGAAGGGTAAGAACAAATTAAAGGGCAAGAAAGTAAAGACCAGATTAGGCAGAACGCTGCCGCTTTATTAAAGGTTTGGAGTTTGTTTTAAGAGTAGGAAGAACAGATCACAATGGTCAAGGCTGCACAGAAGTGATAGGAGTTACACGGTTCAGGTGATACAGGACTTAGAATGAAAAACACAGAGAGTATTTTAAAGGTAGAGGTAACATAGCTTGTAATATATTAAAGAGTAAGAAAAAGTGTGGGGTTAAAGATAGCACAAAACTATTTGGCACGAGCAAAATCACGGGTGATGGTAACGAATGGTGATTCTTCAATATAGGAAAAACAGGTAAATAGAAGAGGGGAAAACCAAAAATTCCATGCAGGATTTGAGAGGCCTATCAGTGGAAAGAGGAGCTCTTGTGGGTAAGTGGTTGTATTTCCAGCCCAAAGATGGTGGTTCAAATCCACCAGCTGCCCTGCAGGAGAAAAATGCTCATTTCCTCCTACGCTGTTTACAGCCTCTGAATTCCTGCTGGAAATGGGAGTATAGTTCATAGCAAGTTGCACTGCTAACCTGAAGGCTGCATTATCTGGTGGTTCAAATCCACCAGTGGCTCCTTGGGAGAAAGATGGGCAGTTTACTCCTATTCCAATTTACAGCCTCATCAAGAGGGTTGCCAAGAGTTGATATCAACTTAACAGCTTGCAGTTCTACTCTGTCACATAGGATCGCTGTGTCGAAACTAGCTCAGCAGCATCTACCAGTGATTTAAATGGAAATGAGCTTCATAGCAGGGAAGTAGCTGAATCCAGGAATCTCAGATTCAGGGGTCACTGTGGTTGGAGATAGCAACTTAAGCACTCTCATGGATTGAATTTGGTCCCCACAAAATATGACCATTGCTGGGTTAGTGGATGATGGTTAAAATCTGACAAAATTATATTTCCTAATGTTGTTATGTGCTACCGAGTTGTCTGTGACTCATAGCGACCCTATGTACAACAGCTCTGAAGCCTGCCCTGTCCTGAGCCAGTCTCACTGCCTCTGACACACCTACCCCTACTGCCCTAGTTACTGTATCAATCCAACTTGTCTGAAATCTTCCTCTCCTGTGCTATCCTGCCACCCTTCTAAGCATGATGTCCTTCTCCAAGGACTGGTTCCTCCTGGCCACATGTCCAAAGTACATGAGATAGATCTTTAAAATCCTAGCCTCCAAGACCTATTTATTTTCTTGGCAGTCCATGGTATGTTGAAGACTCTTCTCCAGCATCACACCTCAAAAGCATAAATTCTTCTTCTGTCATCCTTAGTCATTGTCTAGCTCTCTGATACATAGCAAGTAATTGCAAAGTCTATGGCCTGGATTAAGTGCACCTTAGTCTCTAGACTGGCATTGTTGCTTCTCAGAACTCTGGAGAGGTCCCTGACAGCAGATTTACCTAAAGCAATTTGTCTTTTGATTTCCTAGCTGCTGGTGTAGAGAGTGTTGATTGTGGAGCCAAGTACGCTATAATTGTTAACAATTTCAATCTCTTCTCCATCCATCAATGAGTTCACCTTGAGATGGAACAACAGATGTCTTTTTTATTACTGTTACTCCTGTCACTGCCCTTTCCACCCTCTGACTATTTCCCCTCTTCCCCAGTCACTTCCAAAAAAAGTCTTGGTTTAGAGGCCTGCACTTCTTAAAAGAATGAAAAGGGCAGCATTTCCCCAGTGGAAAACCCAGAAAGCAGGAAGGATCTGGGAGGAAGGAAGAATACAAGTAGCAAACAAAGAGTGAAAATGGGAAAAGTGTTGATACAGGGTTGGATCGATGTCAATAAGCAAAACACATATAAATCATTGTATAGAAAACCAGTTTGGTCTGTTAACAGTCAACTAAATTATAAGTTTATAAAAAGGCAGGAGGGATGTTAATCATAGGTTGGTACAATTTGATGGATGGGGTGAGTGAAGGAAATGGGAAAGATCTGGTGTGAAAAACAATGTATCTGAACATTATAAAAAAACCAGTATTAAATTAAAGAAATAAAAATATACTTTAAAAAATAATCTTGGTTTGATCTTAAGATATCAGAGAGTTCTCAAGGAGAAGGAGTCTGAGTGTTCTGATCAGTCTATAAAGCAAGCTCTGGTGAGTTGTACTGTTAATCCAAAGACAGAGCTCATGGTTAGCCTAACTCCAGGGCAAGAATAGATTTGAAGCCTTTTTAGTGATTTTAAGCTGAAGTGCCACAAATGAAGGTGACTGTGACAGATCTGTTGTGAGGAGGGGCGATTCATGGACTGTAGGGAGTAGTGCTGTTAACCCAAAGGTGGTGCCTTTCTGGAGGCCCAAATCCACCAGTGGCTCCATGAGAGAAAGTTGGACAGTCTCCTCCCATCTTTGGGATTTACAGCTTCTGAAAAACCTGCTGGAGGACCAG
Source organism: Elephantulus edwardii (assembly GCF_000299155.1). Taxonomy (NCBI): domain Eukaryota; kingdom Metazoa; phylum Chordata; class Mammalia; order Macroscelidea; family Macroscelididae; genus Elephantulus; species Elephantulus edwardii. Next base: position 16,894,292 of record NW_006399802.1, on the reverse strand, counting down.
TCAGCTATGAGTTGGTTCTAAGTTGGGGGCAGTGAGTTTTGAGTATAAAGTGAGAAGACCTATGATTTCTGATACAAGAAATGAAATTTTAGCTTCTATTCATGCTCTTTTTTTACAAGGTATGTAGGTATGTAAAATCAGGGGAGATATGATATAGTAGATGGCTGAGACAAAGTTCTATTTTATTGTGCACCTTAATATTTTAAATGTGAAATTGACCTTTCCACACTTATTGATAATGAAATAAAAGCTAAAACTAATGTTAAAGGTTTCAAATTGTGAAAGTTACTGTAATATTTTTGCAACAAGGCTCCTGATAACCTTTGGGATATTTGGCAAATGACTCTGGAGGTTTGACAATAAATATCTCTCAGGGTCACAAGTGAAACTTTGGTCTGTTTCCATTCAGTCCTCCTGAAAGAAAAGGCTCTGGTTGCAGTCTTTAAAATGTAACAATGGATTTTTAAGCTTGCATAGCTTTGATTGGAAGAAAGCTCTGATCAAGGTTCCCTTCTCATGAATAAATAATCCAAAGGCAGTTTATTTATTGAAGATGTGGTGTTAGTAATTTTTATTCTGACAGTGCTGACTTTGTCCGATAAACCTTTATAAAGGTGGCAGCACCAAAGAAGCTCACTCAGCATCACGTACCGGATATTTATACTGGGCAGGTATTTTGAACAGAGCGATAAAAAGACAAATCTCTGGCAATTCAGACAAGGAGGAAAAGAGAATGTGAAATTCAGTCTCCCCTGTTACAATACAGTAGCTGAGTCTCTCCCCCTGCTCCCAGTTTTAAATACCTTTTTATAGTAGATCACCTTATTTCTATTACAGATTTGTTTCACACTCTGCATTTGGACTCCAGGAGACATGTGTTCTTTTGGTGTTTTTTTTCTTCATCAGTTGTGGAGAAGGAAAATGGCTGAGAACTGTTCTACTGTAACCTGTCTGGCTGTAACTCAAGGAATGGAGACATATGGAAGCTTAAAATCCACTGGGGCTGGGGCTGTGGGGATGTTCTGCCTGTGAGCTCATGGCAGGAACCTAAGTCTGCCTGGATTGTGCTTTTCTGTCTGAACAAGTCTTTCACAGTAGAGGGTGGTGACCTTGGCATTGACTAGCTCGGATACCTCTGAAAGTAGCTGATTTTTAAAACTAGCTTTCATTAAGATATATTTTGTTTTATATCATTACAACTGGGTAAGGCAATTCATTACAATATCTCATCAACTCCCATTGCACCTTACTGATTTTTTAAAAAAATTTCACATTATCAAAAGTTGTATTACATAAACAATAAATATAATACTTGTTTCCATGGAATAAAAAGTCAATGTAATATTTCAAAACAGTAATGATGGCTCTTGATTCAAAACATATTAAAATATATTTTAAAAACCTAAAGAGACTAAATAAAAATTCCATTCATACAGGAATGGCTAGAGAGGGAATAAAAAGAATATATACACAACGGACTCTAGCTTGAAGGAGAAATTGGTATATGAGAAATAAGGTATTTGAATCAGTAGCAGAAAGGATGAAATGAATCAATAAATCATGTTGAGACAAGTGTTAATCATAAATAAAAAGTTACATGTCTAGCTCATATTTTATTGGAGAAGAGATTCTAGGTGGATTAAAACCACTAAAGTAGATAAGTGTTTGAGATGGAGCTTTTAATCATAATGTTAAAGCCAGACTTCATAAAGTAAGAGCACTAGATATGATTTCATAAAAATTGGTATTTTTATATAACAACTTAAATGAGTACGTATTAGAAGATCAAGAATGAGATAAAGATTTATGTAATTTGGATATGAATCTTAATACTTTTAATTTAATTCATAGGCTGCCATCAGGTCGTGAATTAGGGTTACTTAATATAAAGAAGTCCTGGTGGCATAGTGTGCTGTTATGCTACTAACTGGAAAGTTGGTAGTTCAAATCCACCCAGCACTCTGAGGGAGAGAGAGAGGGGTAGTATCCTCCCGTAGTGATTTACAGTTTCAGAAAGCCAATGGGAGGCACTAAGAATTAAGACTCAACTCCATGTCAGTGGATTTGGTTTACTTTATCTTAACAGAAATGTACATATTGGGGGAGAATATAAAAAAAGATATACCCTAACTGGGTTATATCTGGATGGCAATAAGTATGTAACTTGTACCCCCCCCCCGCCTCCCTGTGGCTTGTATCTTCCTGATTTTTAAATTTAAAAAAATTTTTAAAACCCCACTATCATAACTGTCCTTAGCTCCATCAACAAGTTGTTGTTATGTACCATTGAGTCACCTGCGACTTATAGTGACCCTATGTACAATAGTTCTAAACTATACCCTATCCTAAGCCAGTCTCACTGACTTCAACATATATACCCACTACCCTAGTCACTGTGTCAATCAATCTCATCTGGGGTCTTTATTTCCTGTGCTGTCCCTCCACCCTTCGAAGCATAATGTCCTTCTCCAAAGACTGGTCCTTTCTGACCATGTGCCCAAAGTATGTGAAACTGAGCTTCAAAATCCTTGCCTCCAATGACAAACTTGGTTTCACCCTCTCCAAGATAGACCCGTTTGTTTTCTTGATGGTCCATGGAATATTTACTCTTCTCCAGCACCACAACTCAAAGGCATCAATTCTTCTTCTGTCATCCTTAGTCATTGTCCAGCTCTCTGATGCATAGCAAGTAATGGCAAAGACCATGGTGTGGATTGAGTGCACCTTAGTCTCTAGACTGATATCACTGCCCCTTAGCACTTTGGACTGATCTCTGACAGCAAATTTCCTCAGTGCAATTGATCTTTTTATTTCCTGACTGCTGGTGCCAAGAGTTTTGATTGCGGAGCCGAGCAAGCTGTAATTGTTAACAACTTCAATCTCTTTCCCATCTATTGTGGTATTGTCAATTGGCAAAGTGGTGAGAAGAATCTTTGTCTTCTTGATGTTGAGCTTCAATTCATATTGAAGGCTACAGTCCTCAACCTTCTGCAACAAATGTGTCAGGTCCTCCTCAGTTTCAGCAAACAAGGTTGTGTCATCTGCATAATATAGGTTGTCAATGAATCTTCCTCCAATCCTGATGTCACATTCGTCCTTATAAATGATCTGTTCCACATACATATTGAAAAGGTATGGGGATGCTAACATCACAAATGTTAATATAAAATAAATCTGAGGCTCTTGTAAAAAGGAATTGATATTTATTTGGCCAAGACCTCAAAGTATCCAGAGGTCCCCTAATTACCAAGTTGAAGCATCTAATGTTTCAACATTTTACACTTTGGTCTTTCATTGTATTACAGAATTTGTTTAATCCATATAAAAATAATGATGTTCTTATATGAGGATCGGGGTGGGGGGAGGGAGCAGAGGGGTGAGATTGGGCAAGGGGTGGGTGGGTGGTGGTGATAGTTAATCATAGGGTTGCACAACTTGATGGGTAGAAGTCCAGGTGGATAAAAGAAATGGGAAAGATCTGATGTGAAAAACAATGTATATGAACTTTATAAGTAAACTAGTATAAAATAAAAAATTTATTTTTAAAAAAGATGTTTCATTTTGTAGTATGGGTTGGTTCCAAATGGGTGGTACATAACAACAACAACAACAACACAACAAGGATGTCATAGATGATGAAAATGGCACAGGACAGGATAGGGTTCAGATCTGTTGTTCATAGGGTTACTGTAAGTTGTATTTGACAGAAGGCATCTAAGAACAACTGTGGTTATAATGCCATATGGCAAAGGGTGGTTTCTGCTATGCTAATGAAGCTGGATTACTGTAGGGTGTGTTTTCAATCAGTCTCTTTTAAGCTATAAAAGACACTAAACAAGCCATCAGAGATGGTAGAGAACACATGCCGGACCATAAGATTCAGAAGAGAAGGATCTTTTTTCTCCACAGTTGACTGAGAAAGTCTTCCCTTAGAACCAGCTTCCTGAACTCAGGTTTATAGCACTCGGACTTGGGAGAAGAGAGCTCTGGTATCATGGTCTGCAGGCAGTTGCACGGAAAACCCCTAAACAGTGGCTCTCTGGTGTTTCAAATCCACTTTTGGCTCTCAGGAAGAAAGATGGGCAATCTCCTTTCATGTGATTTACCCAGGAAACCCAATAGAAGATCAGTGAGGAGTTAATTCTGACTTAGCAACAATGAATTCTTCAGTAAGCTTGTGAGAAACTAACCTCCTGTTTGGTAAAGCCATCAACTTGTGATATCTCTAAATCATGTCTCTAAACAAATTATTCAGAAGTAAACACTGTGTTTGTAGAGAACACTGACATGGAGAGAGGGTAGTCTCTGCAGGCAGACAGTGCTGGGTTTCATCCTAGGCTCCTCCACTTAGTTTCTATGGTCTCAGGAAAATTACTTAACCTCTAAAATTTGTTTCCTCACTTATAAAATGAGAACAGTAACATCTACCTTGCTGTTGTTATCAAGGACATCAATTTAAAATACCAGGCACATCTTAAAAGTACTGCCACTGAGCTCTCACTGACAGTGGCCTAAACATGTCCAAGCAGAACTGTGCTCTACAACATGCCCAAGGGCAGATTTTATGGAAGTAGTCTGCCAGGTCTTTCTTCCTAGGGCCCTCAGGGTGGCCTCGAACCTTCACTCCTCGAGTTGGCAAATGAGTGTGTTAACAATTTTTATCCTAAGAATTTCAGATACATGTTAAAAACACATACACACAAACATCCCCCCTAAAAAAAATCAACTCCCCAAACCCCCACTGCTGTTGAGTTGATTCTGACTCACAGTGACCCTCTGGATTTCTAAGGCTGTAAATCTTCACAGGATTTACACAGTGTAAATCTTCACTGGTCACCTTTCCCCCACAGAGCAGGTGGAAATTCAAAGCACTGACCTTGAAGTTGGTAGGACAACATATAATGCATTATACCACCACATATTCATTCTCCTGTGAGGCCCCTGGTGGCTTTGGACTTCAGAGCTGTGCCACAATTTAGGTTAGCATTAGAACTCCTATGGACTATGCCATCAGAGCTCCCAAGCACATATTAGACACTCAACAAACAGGGAATCTCTGTCACCAAGGGATAAGAAGATAATAAGATATAAAGGAAGCTAGTGAACTTCCCAGCAAGAGGTTCACAAGGCCCTTCAAGCTCAGAATTGCATGACCACAGGGACAATAAATCACTAATCAAGTTCAAAGCATCCTGGTGGATGGGTGGTTTGAACCCACTATACACTCCATCGGGAAAAGAGCCTGCTTCCATGAAGACTGCAGCCTTGCAAACCCTGTAGGTACTTCTGCTCTGACTTACAGGGTCTTTGTGCATTGAAACTGATTCAACAGCAGTTCAAGTTTAGGCAACAAATCATAGAAAGTAGAGCGTATCACTTCCTAGTGCAAGAAGTCTCCTATCCTTTATCAGATACTCCCCTTTCAGATTAAAGAAAAAAAAATATTTGGAGAAGGATGAACTTGGGACAAGAGAGGCACAGCCTTGAGGGTCATTTCACCCAGGGCACAGTGGAGCCCAATGCCTCTCCTCACCTATTCCAGACACCACCTCGGCAGCACCCAGAAACCTAGCGCCTCCCAGAAATGGGACCTTCCTCCAGGGCCATACCAGATACATGCTTCCACCTTTGAAATCTCTGAGCTTTTATTTTTCAATTGTTCAAAAATAACAATCCATCCTAATGTTGTGTCCATGGGTTTCCCCAGAGTGAGAAGAATACAAGTCACCAGTCTCCGCTAATTCGGTCACCATCCAGACTTTGTTCCGGGGGTGCAGCACTTTCTCCTGTGTGAGAGAGCTGGGCATTGCCTTGAAGAGCCCATCTTACCAGCTGTGTGAAGATTTCATGATTATAAAGATGATTATAAAGAACTCTCTGATTTCCTGCTCCCAAGACCTGTAAGGAGTCCCACTGCTTCCCCACACAAGACTAGCAGTTGTTTTGATAGTTGTTTCTTTTGATTGCATGAGTGAATGAAAGAATGCAGACACAGAAAATGAACACATTTGGAAGAGCAATGTGCTGCCATCCGCAGTGAACAGCTCGGAGCCCTTAGCAGTTTGTTCGGTACCAGCTTGTTGTTATTGTTATGTGCCGTCAAGTTGGAACTGCCCAAGGTGACGCTCCCAGCAGGTTTTCAGAGGCCGTTAAGCATACAGGAGGAGACTGCCCATCCTTCTCCTGTGGAGCAACTGGTGGATCTGAATCGCGTGCCTTTGGGGTGGCAGCACACCTCCTTAACACTAAGCCCCTAGAGCTGGCGCCCAGATGATCAAATTTGGGGCCACCAAAACTCCATGTTCTGATATATACTCACGGCCTCACTTTTCATTCAAGAAAAGCAAAGAAAAACCAGTGTACTTAAAGAGTAGAAAGGGTGGTGAATCAAAACTGCCTTTCTTATTCTTTAAATCCTCTTACAGTAAAGTTCCCCTCTAGCCAAGAACACATGGAGGTTTAAGTACATTTTGGTCTCTTGCAAGGAGTGAATGGACAAGTCAGAGATCCAACTCAGTCCAGACTGACCTTGAACAATTCATGCTGCCTTTTAAAGCCCACCTCTTTATAAGAAAAGGATCTTAATTTTAGCTCTACATCTTACAAAAAATTTTTAAAGGAAAGAGCAATGGCGTATAGAACATATGGCAAGCTCCTACGAAGGAAAGTACACACGCGGATTACATGACAAAGAGAGAAAAACGGGCATTTTTCTCAATATCCTACTGCTTCCTTTCCCCTCCCCTTTTAACCAGATTTCTCTGATCAAAGTTAGCAATAACTAGATAATTATGCTAGGCAGATATAGGTCACGCTGCTGTTCAAAATTAGAAACTAGCCTGAGCATTCTAATTTCAGGGCTTCTTTCAGCACAGTCTTGTTTTCCACAGAAGAACAGAAATTGCAGCCATAAAGGTTTAATCTTGTGTTTGTTTTTTTTTTAAATAATCCAAACACTCTAGTAACACTCTGGAAGTCAGTGCCGCCCTGCCCTGATCCATGCAATGCAATCCTGCACATACAATGTCACAGTAACTTGAAGCAAGCAGCACGAGGTTTTCCTTACAAAATAAAAGCGCCCAGGAGCAAAGGGAATGGCAGCTCCCAGCTGGCCAGCGGAATGTAGTCACATTATTCTCTGAGCATGCAGGAAACATTTTGCAACCAGCGGAGTTCTTGTGACAGTGACAGAGCTTTCTCTTGGGCTGGAATCAATTACGCTGCTTAAGTGCATTATATCTTAAAGAGGAAAAAAAAAACAAACCAAAACCTCATGCTCACTGTCTTACGTGATGCAATGGAAACCCAACAAAGTCAGTTCATTCAAATGTTGCCTCCCACCAATTGCTTGTTTTAAGAGAACACTCTCCAAATCGTTAGAAAAGAAATCAAACAAATGAATATGCAGAAATACAATGCTTTTCTGTTATCAGACCACATTGTACTTATTTCCCTTTCCTCCATAAAATGAAAGACAAATATTGCTATTTTTGAATTGTCATACTGAAGAAAACAACAACAAAAACAAAAAGAATGAATTGTCATACTAATAAAGAGTGTCATATTAAATACATATTCTGGACAAACACAGCACCTCTGCACTGAAAGCCAGCTGGGCACACTGCCTCACCCACCAAGTGGAGGAGTCTCATCTAATTTCTATATATATAACCTCCCATTCCACTTGCAGGTGCCACTCCCCACCCATCCGCATGTACATTGTATGCCATCAGGCTTACAGGAATTGGAATACTGTAACAATGCTCTGAATTTGAGAAATTCACAAGAAAAGCACAGCCATGGTTTGCAGACTGAAAGAAAAGGGCTTATTCTGCCCCCTTCCCAGGCTCTGCCCAGCTCTCTGGGGTGTGATCTGCATGTCTAATAATGGAACAGGTTCGTAGGATCAACCTCTTACCTTGGAATGCTGCAGGAGAAGTATCTGCTCGTCAAGCTGTTGGCGCTTGCCTTCTATTTCAGTCTGTCTCTTTCTTTTTTCCTTGAAAATAAAGAGAGAGAGGCTGTGAGAATGGGTGGGTGTTGGCTCCGGGAATGTTCAAGCAGGAAGGTGCAGCAGCAGCACACATCTGTATAGCCACTTCCCGAGATGCTGGGTGCACTGTGCACGGTGTCACCTTCCCCTCTGTCTCGGGGTGTACTGCCAGCAGCAGCATTTGCCTAACATGTCTGCTGTGTGCTCGGTGAGTGGGAGAAATTCTCCTCACTCAGCCAAGCTGTCACAATTTAGTCCAGGAGAAAAGGCGGGTTTTACACACACACACACACACACACACACACACACACACACAGAGCCATGCTCTAGGTGGTGTTAATTTGGAGACAAAGAATAAGGACGTCTTAATAAAAAAGACAGAGGTGGCTGAAAACTGCAAATATGAGAATAGGTTTAGAAAAATTCTAGTTAGATTTCTTTCTTGAACATCTGTCTGCTTCTCTCATTTGCTTACACACGTGCACACAAATACACACACACTCTCTCACACAACATTAGCATAATTCACATTTTGTAGCATGACCCATCCAATTTGACATAATAACAATGTTAAAATAGATGGGTGGTCTTTGCTGATATTAGCCTTGTGGTGGTGTTAAGTGCTGTGGCATCGATGACTCATAGCAACCCTATGAACAATGGTTTTGAACCTTGACCTGCCCTGTGCCACCCTTATAAACTCTGATGTAACTGAGATCACTATAATAGTCACTGTGTCAATCCATCTCATTTAAGGTCTTCCTCTCTTTTACTGACTCCCCATCTTTCTAAGCATGATGTCTTTTTCCCAAGGACCAGCCTCTCCTAACAATATGCCCAAAATGTATGAAATGAAATTTCATCATCCTTGCCTCCAAGCAGCACACTGGCTACCTTTTCTGTGAAACATATTTGTTTGTTCTTTTGTCAGTCCATGGGATATTTAAGACTTCCCCCCAAACACCATAACTCAAGGGTTCTTTTTCAAAGGTTCAATGTCATCCTTAGTCATTGTAAATTTTTAGATGTGTTTATAAGCAATTGAAAAGACCATGGCTTAAAACTGACATCATTACATCTAAACACCTTAAAGAGGTCCTTGGCGGCAAATTTACCCAATGCAGTATGTCTTTTGATTGTTTGACTCTTGGTGTCAAAGGTGTTGATAGTAGATCTAAGCAAGATGAAATCATCGACAACTTTAGTCTTTATCTTTCATGACATTGTTTGTCAACTTGGTGGGAGAATTTTTCTCTTCTTAATGTTAAGATGTAATCCATATTGAAGGCTGTAGTCGTTGACCTTCTGTAGCAAGTGTTTCAAGTTCTTTTTGCTTTCAGCAAGCAAAGTTGTGTCATATGCCTAATGCATGTTGTTGATGAGCCTATCTCCAATCCTGATGCCACATTCTTCTTCATAAATAAGATTTACTAGCATACAGATTGTTTAGAAATAGATTACTGTCCTGCCTCATGTGCTGGTGTGTTTTATTTTATTTTAATTTTAAATCAGTGATCTGGATGGCAGCTTCTTGGTCTAAGTATAGGTTTAACATGAGCACAGTTAAGTGTTCTTGGAGTCCCATTTTTCCAATGTTATTCACAATTTGTTATGATTCATACAGTCAAATGCCTTTGCATACTCAATAAAATACAAATAGACATACTCCTGGTATTCTCTGTTTTCACTCAAGATCCATTTGACAACAGCAATGATATGACATATGCCATGGCCTCTTCTAAATCCAGCTTGAATTTCTGACACTTCCCTGTAAATATACTGTTCCAGCTTTTTTTTTGATAACCTTAAGCAAGATTTTACTTGCATTAGTCATGTTGCTGTAGTTAGGTGCCATCAAGTTGCCTGAAACTCATAGTGACCATATGCACAATAGTTCTGAATCCTACCCTATCCTGAGTGTATCCCTATCACTGACTCCCAGCAGACCTATTCCCACTGTCCCAGTTACCATGTAAATTGGTCTCATCTGGGGTCTTCCTCTCATGCATGGTCCTTCCATCCTTGTAAACATGATGTCCTTTTCTAAGGAGTGGCTCCTCCCAGCCACGTGTCCAAAGTATGTGAAATAGAGTTTCAAGGAGAAACTTGGCTCCACTCTCTCCAAGACAGACTTATTTGTTATTCTGGAGGTCCATTGTATGTTCAATACCATCCTCCAGCACCACAACTCAAAGGTGTCAATTCTTCTTCTGACAGTCATCCTTAGTCATTGCCCAGCTCTCTGATGAATAGCAAGTAATTGTGAAGATTATGGCCTGGATCAGGCACATATTAATATCAAGACTGACATCACTGTTATTTTTTTAACAATTTTGAAAGGTCTCTGACAGCAGACTTCCCCAATGCAATTTATCTTTTGATTTCCCGACTGCTGGTGCCAAGAGTTTTGATTGTGAAGCTGAGCAAGCTGAAATTGGTAACAACCTCAATCTCTTCTCAATCCATCATGGTACTACCAATTGACCCAGTGGTGAGATTCTTTATTTTATTAGTCATATGATTTTATAATTTCCACATTCTGTTGGATTACCTTTATTGGGAATGGGAACAAATAGGGAACATGTCCAGTTAGTTGGCCAGGTAACTGTTTTCCAAATTTCTGGGTATAGATTAGTGAGCACATCCAGGACTACATCTGTTTGTTGAAACATGTCAACTGGTACTTAATCAATTCCTGGGATCTTATTTTTTTGCTAATGCTTCCAGAGCAGCTTGAATGCCTTCTTTCATCATCACTATTCCTGGACATATGTTACTTCCTGAAATGGTTCTATCAACCAATCCTTTTTGGAACAATGACTCTGTGTATCCCTCTATCTTCTTTTAATGCTCCGTGGATCATTCAAGATTTTGCCCATAGCAGCCTTAAGTATTGCAACTCAAGGCTTCAAACTGTTTTTCAGTTCAGGTAGCATTTTGAAAGCACTCTAGTGGTGTAGTATGTTGCACATTACACAGCTAACCAAAGGGTTAGTGGTTTGAATCCACTACTAGCTTTGTGGGAGAAAGATGGGTAGTCTCTGTAAAGAGTCACAGCCTCAGAAAGCCAATGGAAGGTCACTAGAAGTTGAAATAAATTTGATGGCAGAGGGTGGGGTGGCATTTCATGAAGCTGGGGCTTGCTGAGGAAATGTTGTTAGGTGCTTGGTGTCAGATGGTGGTGCTAAGTGTCAAGTTGACACAACTCATAGCAATCCTATGAACAACAGATCTGGCCTTGCTCTGTCCTGTGCCACCCTCATATTCTCCCATATACTGGAGCCCAATGTTACAGTCACTGTGTCAATCTATCTTGGTGAGAGGCTTCCTCTTTTTCTCCAATCCTCCACCTTTTCCAACATGCTCTATTTTTTGAAGGACTGGTCCCTTCTGACAATATGTCTAAAGCATGTGAGCTGAAATTCCCAATCCTTGCCTCTTAGGAGCACCCTGAGTACACTCCCTCTAAGACAAATAGGAAATATGAAATCTGGAGTTGTTTCCACCTGGATCCAACTCTCATTACCTCCAAATGTCTCATATGCCTCTTTCAAAAAGCAGAGAGAACAGTAGTACCTAAATCATGTGATCACAGCATGGTTTAAATGAGAAAATACATGCAAATGACCTAGAACAATGACTGGCATATAGCTGACCTAAGTTATTTACTATTATTTGCTAAATATTATTTGCTTTTACTCTTACTGCTATGTGTTTGTTTCTAGATAATTCCTGGCAGTGGGTGTTACCAAGAGTGTTTCACTTGTATTCATTCTATAACCTTTCCACTAGAGTGTACATTTCATGCTATTCTTTTACCATATTTTTCAAATGCAGATTAATTTTCAAATAGAGAAGCATAACTAGACTGTCCATGCTTTGTTTCCAAAGTACGCTGGAGTAATTTTTTGGAGACTTTTATTGCCTGGATTATTTTCCTTCACTCGCATATGCAGAGAGAAACTTGCTAGACAAGACATAATGGTATTTCATAGTACAACAGCCAAATCCCAGGGAGGATTCCTGGGCAATAAAGCAGAATCCTGGAAGTCATGCTCTTGTTAACAGAAGCTTTTATTTTATGCAGTTGCTATGCTTCTCGAGATGTTGATAGTATCACTGGTATTTAGATCAATTTAATAATAATTTGTGTTATAGCCAAGCTTTTTCTGTATAATCTCCAAACTCTTTAGAAATCATATCTTATAACCTCAAACTACTAACACATAATACCCAGAGAACATAATTTCCCTGCCAAAATCAAGGCCCTGTGAATACTTTAAGGATTCAGCATTTACTAACAACTCTAATAAACACTGGAGCTCTGGTGGCCTAAGGGACAAGGAGTTTTGCGGCTAACTCAAGGGCCCATGGTGGACTCCACCAAACGACTGGCAAGAGAAAGATGGGCAACCTCCTCCCATGCCACTTCCAGCCTCTGTCAATCGGCTGGAGGGTCAACTATGAGTCACTTCCAACTTGACAGAACCAAACAACCGCCAATCGATATCACATACTTCTACAGTTTATCCAAAGAGAGGACAACTAAGTAAGGTTCAGTGGGTGAGCCCACCCATTCAACATCTCCAAGGCACCACATGAAAAAAGCAAGGAGGAGGAAAGGAACTTTTTCACCTGGGGAGGGGGGAGAACTGAGTTTATTTGTTTTGGAGAACTCTGGAAATGAACATGGATAATGATGGTACAGCATTGCAAATGTAATCACTGCCATTGAATGGTAAGTGTGGTAGTGTTGTCAGACATTTTGATATTTATATTTTAAAAATGAAAGAATAGAGTGAGAGGGGGAAACTCAGCACAGTTAGATTAACAGCAGCTGCAAGAAACTGGCCAGGCCTAGAGCATGGAAGATCTTGGAGGGCAAGCCAAGAAGTGTGTGTTTTATTCCATGGACAACACTATGTCATTGCTGAGGTCTAAGTAAGAGAATGATATGGTGAAACGGACCAGTGTACAGCATGAATTAATAGCAGTAGATCCACTTTTCCCAAAAAGGGTCAAACAGTAAACATTTTCAGTTTTTTCAAGACATATGTATGTTTTATAATGCAAAAGCAGCCTTAGAGAATTCAAGAGCCCAGCTGTGTTCTAATAAAATCAAGCAAGTGAGGAATACACATTCTAGTAGTTTGGCAGAAGAAAAAGGGACAAATAGAAGAGTACAAAGAAAAGATAAAGGGGTGTGGGGGTGTCCTGCTGTTGCTGTCAGGCGCTGTCAGGTCAAGGACGACCCACAGCAGCCCCTGGCACAACAGACCCAAGCCTTGCCCTATCTAGCACCATCCTCATCATCTCTGTCATGCTCAAAACCACTGCAGAGTCACTGTGTCAATCCACCGTGTGGAGGGTCCTCTTCTCCTTTATTAACCCAAAGGCTGTGCCTTTCTAGTGGTTAAAATATACCAGTGTTTTTGTGGCAAAAAGATGGGACATTTCTTCTAGATGTATAACCTCAGAAACCCTCTGGAGGGTCAGTTCCAACTTGACAGCAATGAAAGAGGCATAGAGGAAGGGAGGAAAGAGGAGACAGGAGAAAAGAGAGGGGAGGGAGGGAGAGATAGGAAGGGAGGAGAGAGGAGAAAGGGGAGAGAACAGAGGGGAGAGGGGAAAGAGAGAGAGAGAGGAAGGGAGGAAAGAGGAGAGAGGAGGGAGGGGAAGAGAGAGAGGAGGAGGAGGCAAAGGAGAAGGAGAAGAAGGGAAGGGAAAAAGAGAGAGGGAGAACTTAATTGTTTACATGTCTTCACCATCTGGATCATTGCACTGGTTTCTTTACAGGTTCCCTGCCTCTTGAGTTTTGGCAATTCTCCAAGTCACCCTTATTGTAGTTGCCAAAGTGAGATTTTAAAATGGAAATCTGAACATTTCCATCTCTTACTTAACACTCTAGAATGTCTCCCCATTGCCTACAGTACACACAGAACTTTCCTAGCATGAGCAGAGAGGCCTTAACATCTTCATAGCTTCACGGCTAGACCAGATCCCACTACCCATACGCTCCAACCTCAACAAACAACTTACAGTTTTCTCACCTGTCAGGCAGGCCTATGCTTTCCTACTTTTGCTCTTATTAGTGGCACTTCCTCTACCAAACACTGCTTACTTTGTCATATGACAGAAACACTATTCATCTTTTACACAAGTGGTTTAAATATAAATGACGCTATAGTGTCTGTCTGCCAGTTTTGATCTGCCCAGTCTTCCTTCCTTTGAAGAACTCACTCACTCTCCCTATTGGCTCTGGTGAAAACATCATCACTGGGTCAGCATATAGACTCCTGCATAGCCCTCTCATTAGGCCCTTCACTGACCCAGGTGAGGGGTCATACTACTTCATCTGTCTGCAATAGGGATAAGTTCAAGAAGGGGCTAAGTGGCCCATGCTGAACCAATAAAAGAGACTTCTTGTGATAGTTAAAGAAACACTGTGAGACAGAAGCCTCATGTCCACTATGGATAAGCTTATCTATCTCGGTAGTGATTTTTCTAAAGCGCATGGAGGGAATGCATCCCTGTAGAAGAAAATGAAGGCTCTAGGTGGGGCAAACAGTTAAAGTGCTCAAGTTGCCAACAGAAAGACTGGCAAGTTGGGTTTACCCAGAGGCACCTTGGGAAAAAAGGCCTGATGGTCAACCTCCAAAAAAAACCAGCCCTTGGGTAAACTCTGACACACAGCGTTCTGTGAGTTGGGATCAATGGCAATTGGACAGAGGAAAAGAAGCTTAACACAGAGAGAAGCTGAAAGACAAGAAAGGATTCTATTAACACTGATTCCCTGGATCTGCTCTAGTTGCTCATGAACCTGGAATCATCTACGGGCTTTCTAATTCCATACCCTAACACATGTGCTCTTTGCTTATACTTCTTTCAGAGGTTTATCACTCACTTGCAGCTCTAAGAGCCCTTTTTGCTTTTATTGAATTGAGCTCATTAGTGCCTTTCCTTACTCTCCTTCATAGGTTGTCCACTTTCCCTTATTAGTGCTCTAGCCATTTAAAGTATCTACCTTTTGTATGGATTGTGTTCTGAAGACAAATGCACTGAAGTCAATGCTCAGGAGTGAATACTTTTTGGAAACAAGTTTTCTAGCAATTATGGTAACCTTGGTCACCCCAGGGCAGGGTGGATCCTAGTCCAAATCCTCTGTGACAGGTACTTTATTAAAAAGGAGAACACATATGAAGATAGAGTCCTTGTTGCTCTTGTTGTTATGTGTCATCTAGTCACTTGCAACTCATAGTGACCCTATGTACAAGAGCCCTAAACGCCGTTTTATCCTGTGCCAGCCTAGCCATCTCAAACACACTTGTTCCCACCACTCCACTCACATAATCGATCCATCTCATCGAGGGTCTTCCTCTCCTGTACCGTCCCTCCACCCTGCCAAACATAATGTCCCTCTCCAAGGACGAGTCCCTCCTTGCAACACGTCCAAAGTATATCAGGCAAAGCTTCAGAATCCTTGACTCCAAGGAGCATTCCGGCTTCACCTTCTCCAGGGCAAACCTATTTGTTCTCCTAGCAGTTCATGAGATATTCAACACTCTTCTCCAGCACCACAGTTCAAAGGCATCAATTCTCTTTCCCTATTCACTGTCCAACTCTCTGATGCATAGCATGTAATTGCGAAGACTATAGCCCTACACACACCAAAAAAGGTCCAGGACTACGAGTAGCTGAAACAATCAGTCAGGCATTTCCTTCAAGCTGCAGACAAAGAGCAGAGAGCACTGCCGAGGTCTTCAACTACTCAGACTTGTAGCCTTCAAAACTGTGAGCCAGTACATTTCTGTTTCTCAGTACCACCCCTTTTGAGTGTTTTGGCTATGACATAGTTAGGACACGAAGACCTGTTTACACATATTTTTTCTCTGCCGTGGGTTGCTGAAGGTCAAGGATCTTAGCTGATGCACCTCTAAAGCTAAGATTTGGTGCATGATGTGCACACATAACAGATAAGTGGCATTTCTGAAAGAACAGCTTTTTTTGCTCTCTTCTGACCATGTTTCTCTTTGTCTGTTTCCCTTATTCAAATATTTTCATTCATCATTTTAATGGCAGCAAATTATATTGCAGGGAGCTCCCAAATTACAATGAGGTCCTGTTCCCTCTTCTGCATGGTAAGTTAGTTCTACTGGCTGCAAGGTGAATTTATTTGTGTTTTGGGTTGTGTTTTGGTTTTTTTTTTAATTGGTTCCTTTCTCTTTCATTATTTCCTTATCAATATCTTTATAAATTCAGCAATGTTTAGAACAGTAAGTTAAAAATAGAATTTCTGTGAGTGAGGATCTGAGAAAGGTAACATTAGCGAATTACATGCTGCAACATATTGCTAGCAATAAAATGCACCACCCTCCTCCACCCAACTCAAAGAAAGGGCCAGCTGTAGTGTGGCCTGTCACAACCTGACTACTTCGTAAATTGGAAATTACTTGAAAACACTAAAAAACAACCCTCGAACTCACTGTCATTGAATTGACATCAACTCGCAAGCAGACCCTCTAGCAAGTTTTCTGAGGTTGTAAATCACACAGGAGGAGATCGGCCCACCTTTCATTTCAGGAGCAGCTGATGAATTGCCGGCCTATAAGTTGGCAACACAAGTCTGTACCCACTAGGTAGGCCTCCAGAACTCCCTCCTGAGAACACATCAGTGCATAAAACCAGCAACGCATTCCTGTTGAAGACGTTAGATTATATGGAACTACACTGCCGCCACGCATGTGAGAACAAGCTGAAAACACTAATTCTGAGAGAGGCTCACAGACAGCTCATTTTGAGGAGAAAGACCAGGAAAAGGAGACTTTGCAGGGCAAAGCATAATGGGCTAATAGTACCAAACTGTTCAGGGGGAACGTGCCTTAAGGGACAACTGGAACGAAATGATCTCAGTCCATTAGGATGACTTCCAGGTCCCTTCACTATCTGGGAGGTTTAGCAAGTCACTTTTATTACTCTTCTGTCAATGATATATTTTCTTGGCACGTATTCTATGGAAGTACTGCAACATTCTGAATGCCTCAATTTATTAGTGTAGCTAGGAGCACCCAGAGTTCAACCCAGCACATTCTACTCAAAGGTGATTAACACACATGATGTGATTAGTAACAGTTGCTATCAAGCTGGCCTCAACTCAAAGAGACCTTGTGTATCAGGGCAGAACTAGTCCACAGAGTTTTCTTCACTATATTCTTTCTCTGAAGCATTTCCAGATCTTTTCTTCCACACAGCTCCTGGACAGGACTGAACCATCAACCTTTGGATTAGCAAACAATAAAGATATTTTATAAGTTATTGGGGAGGTCAAACTCTATGCTTGTACTGCTTCAGACAGACTCCCTCTTCTCTCTTCTTGCCTAGTGCACAACCTAGGCCTTTGGAAAATTGAAGGTGCTAGCAAGGGTCCCCGCTGGGTCAGAGAAACAGAAAGAAAGAAACTGGTCTACGGGTGCAATGAGAGGGAGAAACGGTGTTTCCTCTCCTCGTCTGAGACCTCGCTCTCACTTGGGTGTATACCCAGAGCCCAGGGCACAACAGCACAAAGAACAAGGACATGGCCTTAAGGCACTACTTCCATCAAGATGCCTCAGAACGTAGACCAGAGGCAGAAAAGAAAATACACTACATTTTTATAATTCATAGAGGATCAGTAAAAGAGAAGAAAACC
The DNA here is from genome assembly GCF_000299155.1 of Elephantulus edwardii. Lineage (NCBI taxonomy): Eukaryota > Metazoa > Chordata > Mammalia > Macroscelidea > Macroscelididae > Elephantulus > Elephantulus edwardii. The sequence continues at coordinate 16,876,614 of NW_006399802.1, read as the reverse complement.
AGGGGCTGCAACAATGGACTGAAGCACAGCAAAGACTGTGAAGACTGCCCCGGATCAGGCAGAGTTTTGATCTGTTGTGTATAAAGTTGCTATGAGTAGGAGCTGATTCAGCCAAATGACCTGCCATGTTGGGGCAGCTGCACTAACTTTACGTAAGAGAACTGATGTTGAGTACAATCAAACAGGAATCAACTCTTAGCTGACCAGGGGTTTTCAGAAGCAGGAAATAACACGGGAGATACACACACTCAATTCATGTCCTTGAGTCAGAATCTGTGCAAAGATGACCTTCCCCTATTGGGTTTTCAGAGACTGTAAATCACACTGCCCACCTCTCTTCTACAGGGCAGCTTGTGGATTTGAACTGCTCACCTTTGGGCCATCAGTGCAACTCCCTACTTATTGTTGTTAAGTGCTATCAAGTTGACTGACTTAAAGCAACCCTATGAACAACAGATCTGAAACCTTTCCTGTCCTGTTCTATCTTATCCTATGTGTGTGAATGTGTACATGTATGTACGTGTATAAATAAGAATTCTGAAAGTAATTATAGATTTTAAAAATCAAGAAAAGCTCAACTCCAGTTACCTATCCAGCTAACTTTAAAGTTGGATTTGCCAGGAGACAAATGCCCATTAGCTATCTGTCATCAGATCTCAACATCATTGAAAGGGTAACATTTGGTGCTGATTTCAAAGTTACCAGTCGTCATTCTGATTTAATTCAGTAGTTAGTTCCCCAGGCAGTTAACTTGGAGCAATAGCATTTGTTAAGACAATTATAAGTGAATACACTGAGTCTTGGGTTTGTACATGAGTGCACTGAAAGTTACATTAGTAGTTACATTATTAGTTACACTAGTAGGTAATTTTCTGATCCCACATAAGGAACACAAATTGGAGCCAGATAAAGTGGTGACTTTCAAAGTAGATCCCCGCCCCCAAAATCACACTGTCCTTTTAGCCACGTAGCCATTCAATAAACATCATCACCACGTGGATAGAGAATTCTCCACCTCTCCTCACACACTGCTCAACTGGGGTTCTCTCCCCCTTCTGAAATTGTGATTTTAATGAAAGTTTACAGAGAAGTTGGATTTTCATTCACTCACTGTTGCATAATTTCCTCCCCTCCTCCCCTGCTCAGTCCACTTTGCTATGCACCTCATATTCTGAACTGTTGTCATACAAACAATGCCTCATCATATATTTCTTTAAAACAGCTCTTTCCTTAATTTTTCCAAAGCAATATGGCTCAGTTCTGACAAGCTTTTTTATTTAGGTAACTTCCCTTTCTTCAACTGGATTGCTTGTTCACGACAATGCCATCTACTGGTAAAAGAGAGAATTGTGTGCTTTTCTTGGTTTTAACAGAAATTAAAAGGTCAAGAGAAGAATTTTAAATTGAAAAAAGACACTAATTTGTTCAAACTATACTACTGAATATTTTTTAAATAATAAAACGTTTAAAAGTAAAAGTGTTATTAATTACATTGACAAGTTAAATAGCCAAGCTATTGGTGACAATTCAAATGTTTAACTTTTAAGGGCCTAGGTAGATACTTTCTTACCTCTGGATTACATATGAAGTTTGCTTTGTAAAGTTTTCAGCCAGAGATTCTCTTTAAATATTTAGCCACATAGCTCAATTTTTTTTTCTTTAATTATCCAATCAAATTATTGTTTAGTATTATATCCTTTGAACACTCTTCTCTGAAGACCAAGGAGGAGAATAGTTTGATATGGCTTGGATAAGAATGTAAAATCTGCTCTATGATATCATATAGAGAGCTCTAGTGGCTGAACGCTAAGGAGGTGCACTGTCAGCCCAAAGGCAGAAAGTTCTAATCTACCAGCTGCTCTGCAGGAGAAATAAAGGCAGTCTCTTCCCATGTCATTTACAGCCTCTGAAAACTTACTGGAGGGTCAGCTATGAGTTGGTTCCAACTTGACAGCACATTACAACAACATGGAAATCATATTAATAAGCTCATCATGCTAAAAAATTCAAGCACTTTCTATGCAAGTGGAATAGAGTATTTGAAAAATGCCAAATAACAGAAATGACATAATTAAATTAATACCAGGTTGTAACCTTTCCCTCTCCCATATCACCACTCTTCATGTATTGCATTATTAATTCTTATCATGAAATCTTTCCTGGACTGGGGATCTGGAAAACTGGCTTAAGGGAGAGATTCTGCCAGTAACTGCTTGACTTAGGTAAATCCTTTATTGTGTCTGGGATTTTTTTGTCCCCACCTGTGAAATGACTAGGTTAGACCAGCCTAAGATCTCTCACTTCTTCAACTTTCCACAGTGTTAAGGAGAACAGCATTTACATAGCTTTCAACTCACTTCTCGTCTGTAAAGTAACATTAGCCAACACTCACATAGTGCTTGTTGTATGCCAGGCACTGTCCTGAGTGATTAATGGATGTCAATACTTCGGAGTTTCAAAACAATCCAAAGCGAGAGGTATTAATATTATTTCCATTTAACAGATAAGGGAATTGAGGTACAAGGACATAAGGAAATAAGATTAGATAGCTAGTAAATGTCAAAGAGAAAACAAAAGGAAGAAGATAGGAAGTTAAAAAGTTGAATAGAAGATTTTGAAAGGCAGCACAGGAAAACAAAGTATTACACTGAACTGTGTAAAGAGCTGGAGTCAGAAAATAAAAAGAGAAGTTTCTCAGCATTTCTTGAGCTGAAGGAAGTGAAGAAAGAAAAATTCAAGCCTTGAGTTGCAATACTTGAGAGTGCTGTAGGCAGAATATTGAACGACCCAGGAAACATAAAAAAAAAAAAAAAAGATGGAAGGAATACACACAGAGTCACTGTACAAAAAAAAAATTGGCCAACATAGGCCATTTCAGGAAGTCTTACATGACAGTCAACAGTGATGAAGGTAGATGTTCAAGCCACACTGAAGGTATTGGGAAAAATAAAATAACACCCTAGGAACTGATAGAAAATCAACTGATATATTTCAAAAAATAGCTACAGTCCTGATGTGCTCACCAGGTTGTGCCAAGAAATCAAGAGGACAGGTACCTGACCACCTAACTGGAAGAGATCCATATTTATTCCCATTTCCCCAAAAGGTGATTAAACAGTATGTGTAAATTATCCAACAATATCATATGCAAGTAAAATCTTGCTGAAGATTATAAAAAAAAGTTTAGAACAGCACATAGAGAACTGCTAAAAGTACAAGTTGGGTTTAGGAGAAGTCATGACACCAAGGGTATCATTACTAATATCAGATGGATCTTGACTAACAGCAGGGAGTACCAGAACAATGCTTATTTGTGTTTTATTGACTATGCAAAGATATTTGACTGTGTGGATCACAACAAACTGTGACTAACATTGAGAAGAATGGAAATCCCAAATAACTTGATTGCACTCATGAGAAAACTATATGTAGACCAGGAAGATATTGTGCAAACAGAGCAAGGGAACAGAACATGGTTCAAAATCAAGAAAAGAGTGCATAAGGGATGAATCCTGTCTCTATACCTTTTCAGTCTATATACTGAACAGATCATTCAGGAGGCTGTGCTTTATGAAAAAGAATGCGACGTCTGGATTAGGGGAAGACTCAACAACCTGCATTATGTAGATGACACAACCTTGCTTGCCAGAACTGAGGAGGACTTGATGCATTTGCTGCAGAAGGTCAATACCCACAGCCTCCAATATGGATTGTATCTCAACATTAAAAAAAATAAAATTCTTCATTACTGGGCCAATAGGCAGCATCATGATGGATGGATGGAAAAAAGATTGAAGTTGTTAATAATTTCATCTTGCTCAGATTCACAATCAACATTCTTGGCACAGCAGGCAGGAAATCAAAAGATGAGTTGTATTGGAAAATTCTGCTGTTAAGGACTTCTCCAGAGCACTAAAGAGCAGTGGTGTAAAGCTAGAGACTAAGATATTCCTGATCCAAGCCATGTTCTTCTCAATTGCTTGCTATGCATATAAGAGTTGGGCAATGACTAAGGATGACAGAAGGAAGAAAAGCCTTTGAGTTGTGGTGCTGGAGAAGAACATTGAACATATCATGGACTGCAGAGACAACAAGATCTGTCCTGAAGAGGGTGAAACAACGTTGTGCGTTGGAGTCAAGAATGTTTAAGCTATGTCTCACATACTTTGGGCATGTTGCCAAAAGAGGCCAGTCCTTGGAGAAGGACATCATGTATGGAAGGGCCAGTGCAGGAGAAGATGACCTCGGATAAGAAAGATTGAAACATGGATTGTGGCAATGAAGTCAAATGTGTCAGATATGTTGAGGTTGGTTCAAGATAGGGCAAAATTCAGAGCCACTCTTCATATAGAGTTGTGGTTAGATTAATGGCACGTAACAACAACATGGAACATAGACATTAAAATGTATTATGGTGCTATTTGGGGGTTAAAATGAGGCACAACACAGAAGTAACCAAGCACGTAGCCTAGAAGACTGCAAGAACTTATTAATAAAAGTTGCTTCCATTGTGTCTGCTGTAAGATTTTTGGTGTAAAGGTGTGCCTGTTGTAGTTGTTATGTGCCATAGAGTCACCTGTGATTTATAGCAACCCTATGTACCAGAGGAATGTATATCTGTGTTTCATTGACTATGCAAAGGCGTTTGACTGTGTGGATCATAACAAACTCTGAGAAGAATGGGAATACCAGAACACTTGATCGTGCTAATGAGAAACCTATAATTGGACCAGGAAGCAGTCATCAGAACAGAGCGAGGAAACACTGCATGGTTCAAAATTGGGAAGGGCACACACCAGGGATATGTCCTGTCTCCATACCTTTTTCAACCTGTATGCAGAACAGATTATCCGGGAGGCTGGGCTCTATGAGGAGAAATGTGGTATCAAGACTGGTGGAAGATCCATCAAC
>NW_006399802.1:16859002-16871094 GCF_000299155.1 Elephantulus edwardii | reverse complement strand
CTTGGGAGGGTGGAGGGACAGCACAGGAGGGGAAGGCCCTCCATGAGATGGATTGACTCAGTGACTGGGGTAATTGGGATGGGAGTGTCAGAAACAGTGTGGTTGGCACAGGACAGAGCAGAGTTTAGGGCTGTTGTACATAGGGTCGCTATGAGTCACAAGCGACTCAGCGGCACATAACAACAACAATGCACAACAGCTTTAAAGCTTGCTTTATCTTGAGCATATTTCATTGTCTCCAACACGCCTATTCCCATTAGCCCAGCCACTGAGTCAATCCATCTCATCCAGGGTCTTCCTCTCTTGCACTGTCCCTCCATCCTTCCAACCATGACGTCTTTCTCCAAGGACTGGTGCTTCCTGGCTACCTGTCCAAAGTATATGAGATGGAGCTTCAAAATACTTGCCTCCCAGGAGCAGCCTGGTTTCAGCCTCTCCAAGACAGACATGTTTGTTCTCTTAGCAGTTCATAGTGTATTCAATACTCTTCTCTAGCACCGCAACTCAAAAACATCGACCCTTCTTCTGTTCTTCCTTATTTATTGTCCAGCTATCTGATGCATAGCAAGTAACTATGAAGACCATGGCCTGAATCAGGCTCATCTTAGTCCCTAAATTGACATTGTTGCTCTTCAGTACTCGGGAGAGGTCCTCGACAGCAGATTTTCCCAGTGTAAGTAATCTTTTGCTTTTATGCCTGCTGGTACTAAGAGTGTTGATTGTGGAGCTAAGCAAGCTGAAATTATTAACAATCTTAATATATTCTCCATCTATCATGATGCTGCCAATTGGTCCAGTGGTGAGAATCTTTGTTCTCTTGATGTTGAGCTTCAATCCATATTGAAGTCTACAGTCCTTGACCTTCTGCAGCAAATGTGTCAGGTTCTCCTCAATTTATGTGAGCAACGTGTGTCTTCTGCATAATCTGTAGACTGTTGATGAGTCTTCCTCCAATCTTGATGCCACATTCCTCCTCAGAGTGTCCAGCCTCCTGGATGATCTGCTTTGCATGTAGATTGAAAAGATATATAAAGAGAATCCATCCCTGGCATACACCTTTCCCGATTTTGAATAATACAGTATTTCCTTGCTCTGTTCTGACCACTGCCTCCTGGTCCAAGCATAGGCTTTGCATAAAGCACAATAAAATATTCTGGGATTCCCATTCCTCTCAATTTTAGCCACAATTTATTATGATCCAAATAGTCAAATGCCTTTGCATAGTCAATGGAACACAGATAGACATTCTTCAGATACTCTGCTTTCAGCTAAGATCCATCTAACATTGGCTATAAAGTCCCTTGTGCCATGGACTCTTCTAAACCCAGTTTAGAAGTTTGGCGTTCTCTGCTGATGTCCTGTTCCAATCATTTTTGGATAATTTTCAGCAGGATCTTGCATGTATGTGATATTAATAGTACTGTTTGATAAATTTCACACTCTGTCTGATCACCACTTTTCTGAAATGGTAATAAAGAGCAATCTTTTTCCAGCCAGTTGGCCACACAGTTGTCCTCCAAATATCGTGGCACAATCTGGTGAGCATACCCAGGACAGCATGTTTTGTTCAAATATGTCAGTTGGTATGCTGTCAATTCCTGGGAACTTGTTTTTCTCCAATTCCTTCAGAGCAGCTTGAACTTCATCCTTCATAACCATTGGCTCTTGGTTATATATTATTTCATGAAATTCTTCTGCATTATCCAATTCCAGTTCATTCACAGAAACCAACATTCAGTCCTGCAGTAGTTAAATATGTAAATAACAATGATGATGATAGAAATAATAATATAAAGTCACAACTGGGTTAACTGACTGCTTGCTATATGACAAGCTCTATCCTAAAAACTATTCCTTCAGTTTTTAATTGAATCCCCAGAGAGCTTTGAGGCAGGCATCTTTGGTACCTTTCATTCCACTCATACGTCAGCTTGTTACAGTGGGAGGACTTTCGTGTTGCTGTGATGCTAGAAGCTAGGCCACTGTTGCTTTAAATAATACCAGGATCACCCATGGTGGGCAGGTTTCAGCAGTGCTTCCAAACTACTGCAGAATAGGAAGAAAGGTATGGTGATCTTCTGAAAATTAGCCTGTTAAAACCCATGGATCAAAGGGACAAAGACAAGGAGAACCTTCCATGAGATAAGAGTGACACAATAGCCATGGAAATGACCTCAAACATTATCAACGATCATGAATAGGCACTGTACCTGGTAATGCTTCATTCTGTTGTACATAAGGCTGCTGTGAGGTGGTGACAACTCATCAGTAACTAACAACACAGCATGGTGAAAACTTTCAAAGCTCAGCTAGGGTGAGTAAACGTGCCCACGGTCACAGTTAAGAAGGAGGCCAACGGAGGTTACAGTCCAGTCTGACCACAGAACACTTTACCCTTTAACAGACACATTTAAGCTCCTGCCATCTCTGTAGCCACCGGTAACCACCACACAGGAGAAATGAACTGTATTACCTTGCTGCCTTCACTCCCATGTGCCCCAAATCGTCCTGAGTAAATGAGATGCTGGAAATGCAAAACATTCTGAGGTCAAATCTCTCCACCTCTCACATAGGGGAGTGCTTGCAAAAATCTGTGAGCATTTCTCAATCTCAAGCAACAGGAATTGGCCACAGTGGAATTGGAATCATCTGCAATGCCTGGCAAATCAACACTGGTTTATTTTAATGCCTGGCAGAGAAATTTCCAAGAGGCTAAATGATCTCGTAATGAGGGTAAATGCAAAATATTCTCGCCCATATGAACTTTTCATCTAAGAGGAATGACAGCAAATGAAGCAGCAGCTGGGAAAGCTCTCCAGTTACCATGTTGCATTCATGAATGGAAGAGACGTTCTAAATCCTTTTTAAATCTCGAGATATAAAAATATCTTCCTAAAATGAAATGCCATCACCTGCCAGCCAGTTTGTCTGGAGACTTACTGGTTGCTATGATGCTGAAACCGATTCCACTAGGATTTCAAATACCAGCAGGGCTGCACTCAGGGTGGGCATGTGTCACAGGAACTCCAGACTAATGCAAACAAGAAAGAAAGGCCTGGTGATTCTCAACAACCAGTCAAATGTTATGGCCCATGACATCATTGATACGGTGCTAGAATATACAGTCACTGAGGGGCAGGAAGGTGGAGGTGGACGAGTGAACATTTCCTTCTGTTTTACCTAAAGTTGCTGTGAGTCAGTGCAACTCATAAAAAGAAAAAACGAAACAAAAACTAAATCAAACAAAAAGTCTTACATTAAAAGACAAGAAGAGTAATGGGTTCAGGTATTCACAGAGCTGACAGTCTTGCTTTCTTAGGAAGCATTTCAGGGTAGAAAGCAGGAGTGGACACGTCCCAGCCGAGTGTCTGGACCTTGCAGCTTTCCCACTGGCTCAGACATGCTCGGTGCTGCAGGCATGGTAAGCAGAGGGCCAGGAGTAGAACTGAATTTAGCTGTGGTAGTTGGGAATGCAAAAGAGTGCACCCCAAAATAGAAAGGGAACACAATGTGCAGCACTCAGATCACAACAGAGGAATGCAAATACCAAGAAATTAGCACACTAGCATAATTCCAAACAGAGACATGCACACGCCTTTTCTAACTTGTGTCAGTTATATTCTGGCTTTCTTCTATCTTGCCAATATGTGATGAATATTTCTGATGCAAACACATGAATGCATATTTTAATGAAGCAAGGTATAGGTAGAGAAAAAAACACAAAGAACCCATATCTCTGCACTTAAAAATACAAAGTAATACATGTGCATGGTAAGAAAATGCAAACACTATATAAGAAAAAAAAATGACAACTGTTGTCTCTTCACCTTGCCTCCCTCAATTTCAATCCTTTAGGTTTTTTATGTGTCTTCTCAGATCCATATGTGCCCATCATATCAGTCCTTTATGTAGCCTACCAAAAATATGTACAGAAATATCCCATAAGATTTCAAAGGAGGTAAATCTTTCCAGAAGAAAACTGCCACATTTTTTCCCCTCAGGGTGGCTAGTGGGTTCGAATCACAGACCTTTCAGTTAGCACCCAAACATTTTCAACCACTGTGTCACACTAACATTCTCATTTATCTATACTCAGTGCCACTGAGTGGATTTCAACTCTTAACAACCTTGTAAGGACAGAAGAGATTCACCTCACATGGTTTACAAAGGCTACAGATTTTTCTGGGAGAAGCTGGAGGATTAGAATCAGTAGTTTTTTGGTTAGTAGCCAAATGCCTTGAGCCCAGCACCATCAGCACCCCTTTATTGTATTTTCTTCTTCTTGTATGTACTTGAGTTGGAACCAGCCCTTAGCTGACCCCCCAGCAGGTTTTCAGATGCAGTAAACGACATGGGAGGAGAGTGCCCATCTTTCTTCCTAGAGCAGCTGGTGGCATCGAACCACATGCCTTTGGGACTTCAGCATAGCTTCTTAAGACGAGGACACCAGAGCTCTGTCATCAAGTCTATTCTAACACATGGTGATCCTCCTCATCGTGATTGGGGTTCTGAGACAGTAAACCTTTATGGAAGGAGACTGCTCATCTTCCCCCTTGGAGTAGCTGGAGGCTTCGAACACCAGAGCGTGTGTCTCTTATCTGTAATGCTGTTGCTGCTGGGTACTATTGAATCAGAATCAATTCTTAAATGACCCTCTAGCAGGTTTTCACAGGCAATATATCGCATGAGATGAGACTGCCCATCTTTCTTTGGCAAAGAAGCTGATGGATTCAAACCAGTATCCTTGAGTTGGCAGTGCAATTTTCTTTCCACTCAGTCACACACTAAGTCACAAGCTCTCCCTATCTTATCCTTAAGGGTGTTTTATTCTTTAGATAGAGGGTTCATACCACATGCTTCCTGCTCTTTAGCTTAACTTTTCTTATTTACTGATGTAGCTTAGACTTTGCAAAAAAAAAAAAAAAGACTTTGCAAAGTAGCTCAAAGATAATTTCTTTTACCAGTCTGCAGCTGCTGATAGGCTTTTAGATGGTTTTCCTGTATTAGAAATGATGCTGTAATGAATCTTCCTCTATATGTCTCTTGTTATTGTTGTTATATGTCCTTAAGTCACCTATGACTCATAGAGACCCTATGTACAAAAGCGCTAAACCCTGCTCTATCCTGTGCCAATCTCACTGTCTCTGACACACCTTCTCCGTTACCTCAGTCATTGAATCAATCCATTTCATTGAAGGTCTTACTCTCTTGTGCTGTTCCTCTACCCTCCCAAACATGACATCCCTCTCCAAGGACTGGTTCTTCCTTGAAACCTGTCCAAAGTACGTAAGACAAAGTTTCAGAATCTTTGTCTCCAAGGAGCAACAAGGCTTCACTCTCTCTAGGTTTAACCTGTTTGTTCTCCTAGCAGTCCATGGCATATTCAACACTCTTCTAAAGAACCACAGCTTAAAGGCATCAATTCTCTTTCTATCATCCCTAGTCATTGTCCGGCTTTCTGCTGCATAGCAAGTAATTGCAAAGACTATGGCCAGGATCAGGCTCACCTTAGTCTCTATACTGACATTGTTGCTCTTCAGTACTCTGAAGAGGTCTCTGACAGCAGACTTTCTCTTACACATACTTTTTTTACTTTATCACTAGTCAGATAGTCTTTTGTTAGGTGCTGTCGAGTCGAGTACAATTTATAGCAACCCTATGAACAATCACTCTAGCCTATCTTGTGTCATCCTCACAATCTCTGGCACACTCAAGCCCATTGCTTCAGCCACTTGAGTCAATCCACCTGGCTGTGGATCTTCCTTTCTTTTGCTGCCCTTTTGCTGACCTTTTTAAGGATGATGTCCCCCTCCAATGAATAACCACTCCTAGCAATATGCCCAAAGTATGTGAGATGAAGTTTCATTATCTTTGCCTCTAAGACTGTACCTTTTCCAAGACCTCTGTTTTTGGTTCTGGCCATTCATTGGATCTTCAGCACTCTTCAGCATCACAGTTCAAAGGCATCAATTCTTCTATCATCCTCATTCATTGTCCATCTCTCAGAAGCATAGCAAGCGATCAGAAAGATCATGGCCTGAATCAGGTGCACCCTTGTCCTTAAAACAACATCACTTCAATAGTTTGGAGAGTTCCCTCACTGCAAACTTTCCCAGTGTAATATATCTCCTGATTTCCTGACTGCTGGTACCACAAGCGTTGACTGTGGATCCAAGTTAGATGAAGTCAATGACAGTCTCTATCTATCGTGATGTTGCCTATTGGTTCAGGACCAACTAATAAGAAACTTGACAGCTTCCCACTACATTCTGGTGGCTCAGGGCAGTTTAGACATAAGGAAGTATCTGCCCCATTGTTAATAATGTTAGCTCTGGTGGCCTCGTGGCTAGCTACTTCACAGGAGAAGGATGGGCAGTCTCCTCCCATGTGATTGATTAACTGCCTCTGAAAACCCGGAGGGTCAGCTATGAGTAGGTTCCAACTCTACAGTACTTAACAATAAGCTGTTCTGAAAACTTAATTGAGTGATTAGTCCTTACCACGGACAACTATTCTGCGCGGGTGGGGTGGGGTGGACAATTATCTGCTACCCTATGAAGAGAAATCTACTACATTACTCCATCAGTTTTCTGGTGAGCAATCAAATGTGTACCTATTCTTCTTGAACTACTGATGCCACAAATTATCATATAAACATGTTGTGCCCATTTGTCTATAAAAAGAGGGTTTGTTCCAGTCTATATCTATTTCAGTTGTTGCTGCTTCCTCTCATCTCTTCATGGTTTAAAATAGAAATTTTCCATCCACGAAAATAATTTCTGGGTGGACACAATCATGGTAAAAATTGGAAACATGCAAAAATATGGTGACTATCTGATCATAAGAAAGGAAGGAACTCTGAAACTACAAAGGCAAAGACCCACAAAGTACAATATTTCCAAATTCTATTACCCAAAATTTAAAACTTAGGCCTTTATCATACCAAATAACTAGAACATTTTAAAGTAAGTGCCAATTTGGGGAAAATATTTACAACATATATGCCAAAGAGCTAGTGTTCTTAGTAAGCAAAAAGCATTTTTTAAAATCACTAGGGAAAATAAGAACATTCTAATAGAGAAAAAGAGAACAAACTATAAGGACAAAGTACAATATTATTAATAATCAAGGAAAAGGAAATAAACACTAAGATACAAATTTCCATGTATGAAATATACCCCCTGCCCTACACATGTTGTTTTGATTGCCTTCAAGTCGAGCATGACACATAGCGAACCTAAGATCAAAAGGCCTGAAGTCCCTCTACAACTATCTACATTTATCAAAGTTCATCGAGTTTCTGCAGGCATGTTATTTATATGTGCCCTACACATACACACACTTTATTATGTGTCCTGTGTTAGGAAGAATGTGAGGGAAAAGATAGTCTACCTTTATCTGACAAAATTACAATTATGTACCTATTTTCTAAAATTAATTGGTTCCACCACCAAAGAATTCACCCAGAGAAAATGATTTTTAATATGCTGAAAGATTAGTTTAAAATGGTATTTAACACAACAGTATATACAACCGCAAAAATGTAAGAACTAAAGTCAAACAGCAGATGATGGGTAATTTAATATAATTGCATGGCCTCTTACAAACTGTCCAATGACCTCCTTTCACACTTGGAGTAAAGTGGAGGCAGCGTTTGATGTGCTGCCTGCCTTTCTCTCACACCCCGTCCTTGCTCTCCCCACTCTCACTCCAGCCTCATAGGCCTTCTTCCTACTCCTCAAACCTGACAAACTTGTCTCCAGTTCAGGAGCTTCACATTGTCATTTCTTCCACCTAGAATATTTCGTTTCCAGGTTACCACTACCACAAGGCTAATTTCCTCTTATCACCATTGCAGGAAGACTTTTCTTGGGCATCCAATCTCATTATTTTGTTCTTTGGAATTTCCTTGAAAAATAGTTCTGTTGTCGTTGAGAATATACACACCAGAACTTCCACCAATTCAACAATTTCTACATGGAGAATTCAAGGAGACTGATTACTTTCTTTAGTTGTGCAACCATTCTCATTCTCCTTTACTAAGTTTCTCCCCTAATGACATACATTCCCAGTTGGACATCCAGTTACCTTCACCTCCAGCACACAGAAACCACTCTCAACTATTCTATTACCACTCCACTTTACATTCTTCATAGAACTTAACATCATCTGAAACTTTTCTCTCCATGTCTTTGTTGAAATATCAAATACAGAAGAGCACTTGTATTGTTGGTCAATTTCGAACTGCAAGCTTTGGTAAAAATGTTCAACCGCCTCCTCTTTGGCTTTAGCTGTAGGAGTGTATATTTGAGTAATAGTCATATTATCAGATCTTCCTCGTATGCATATGGATAATATCCTACCATTCATAATGTTGTACTTCAAGAAAGAACCTGAAATTGACTTTTTTACTATGAATGTGACACCATTCATCTTGTTCTTCATTCCCAATATGGGAATGAAATTATCTGCTTATGTGATTATCTGCTTCAAAGTGGCCAAAGCTAGTCCATTTCATCTCATCTCACTAATGCTGAGAATATCAATGTTCACTCATTTTACTTTTCAAAACTTTTAGTTTTCCAACATTCATGCTTCAAAAATTCTATGTCCCAATTATTAAAGGATGTTTGCCACTATTTTTCCTCATTTTGCTTGACTTCCAATCTGGGCTATACTTCTAATACTATAATTCTCCATATTCCTCTATTACTTACAGGCTTTTCAGAGGCCTGCTATTTAAGAAGTGAAAGGCTGATCCTGCTTCTTAATTTGTCTTAATCTGGGAGCTCTAGTAAAATCTGCCCACCACAGGTGACCCTTACGGCAATTGACACACCCACGGCATAGCTTTTAACATCTTTGGTGTCTTAAAGGCAAGACAAACACATAGCACAACTGAAGAAATTAATTAAAAAGGTCTCTGACAACACATTTGCAGCCTAGAAATACTGCAGGACAGGGGAGTTAAGAGGGTCTGGCCACAACTGTGCCCTTTACTGAGCTCTACTCAGGTCTAGAAAGACAAAATGAAAACCTAATAGAGTAGTAATGAATCTGTGAGAATTTATCCAGACTGTTTCAATAGGAAGTACAAGTTAAAGCAAAAATCAGGGCCAATTTTACAGAAGTTAGTCTCCAAGTGGCATAGTTCAGATTTAAGTGAAGAACAAGAAACAAGTAAATTTTACAACTTATTATCTAGAAGAGAGTTCTGATGACATAATCTGCAGGGTGTTGTGCCTCTTCCAGCAGTTCCAACCTGCCAGTAGCTCTAAGGTAGAAAGGTGGACATCTTCCCAGGAGATTTACAGCCTTGGAAACTCGCTGGAAAGTCCACTATAAATCAGTTCCAACTTGATGTCAATGAGAGAGAGAGAGAGAGAGAGGAAAAAAAATTAAAAACACAGAGACAGAGAGACAGATAGAGACTATATACCAATGTCAGTTATAGCAAGGGGGAGGCCTTTTATTCCCTGTTGATGGGAGTATAAATTTGTGCCATTTTTTCAGGGTATAAGTTGATAATATCAAAAGCTTTCATGTTTTTATATTATTGACATTTATTTTAACCCCAAAACACAAACCCAACTGTCATCAAACTGATTCCAACTCATGGTAATCTTTCATTGGGTTTGCAAGGGAAACTTTTGCCATGGTACTTTCACTTAGGAATTTTTACCTACAGGGAATGTTTAAAAAAAACAAAACACCCTTTTTTTTTTCTTCTGGTCTTCCCATGTTTTAAATTCCAGTTTATGGAAAGAGAAATATTTTGACAAGGATTTCCCACAGTCTTTAGATATGTTAATCTTAAAACCAAACTCATTGAGTCGGTTCTGATCCATAGGGTTCCAGGAGCTGTAAATACTAATAAGAGGAGACTACCCATCTTTCCACCCTGAAGCTGTTGGTGGATTTGAACCATCAGAGATGCTTGGACTCTTGGTTAGCCGATATGACACTGCATACCCCATAGAGTTTCCAAGAGGGTAATCTTTGTTCAGATAGACTTTCTCCTATCGAGCTGTTGGGTTAGAACCACCAAATGTTCATTTAGCTGAGTTACCTGAGTGCTTAAGCACTGTGTCACAAAGCCTCTCTAAGTACTGGCCTTGCCCCATTACTTCTATCACGTGGCTTTCAGTCTCATTCCATTTTTTGCATGTGCAACCAGGTCCCTACGTTGACCTTCGTTTTCCCTACCTTAATCAATCTTGTTCTTCTTGTTGTTAGATACTGTCAAGTTGAGTACGATTCATAGAGACGCTATTAACAACAGATCAGAATCCTGTCCTATTCTGTGCCATTCTTACAATCTCTGGCACCCTTAAGCCCATTGCTGCAGTCACGATGTCTATGTACTATGAGGGTCTTCCTCTCTTTCACCATTCCTCCACCTTTCCAAAAGATCTACCTGAAAAGATATAACCTGAGTCAGGAGCACACAGTCCTCAAATTAATACCATTGCTCCTCAATAATTTGGAGAAGTCCCTGACTGCAGACTTGCCAAGTGCAATCTCTCCTGATTTTCTGACTGTTGGTACCACGTGTACTGATTGTGGATCCAAGTAAGATGAAGTAGTTGACAGTTTCAATTATTTCTCTATTATAATGTTGCCTATTGGCCAAGGGGTACACAACCTTGTTGCTGTTCTTATGTGCCACTGAGTTGCTTGCGACTCAAAGAAACCTATGTACAAGAAAGCCCTAAACTCTGCTCTACCCTGAGCCAAATTCACTGTCTCTGACATCCTTACCCCCATTACTCTAACCAGGCTGCTCTTTGGAGGAAAGGATTTTGAAGCTCTGCGTCACAGACTTTGGCCATGTGGCCAGGAGGGACCAGTCCTTGAAGAAGTACATCATGCTTGGAAAGGTGGAGGGACAGCTCAGGAGATGAAGACTCCAGATGAGATGGATTGGCTAAACTTTAGCTGCACATTAAGATCCCCTGAGGGACATTAAAACACAGCAAACCCAAGATCCACTTCTGGATATTTTCATTTCAATGGTCTGGGTATTGATAATTTCTCCCTGGTTGTTTAGTGTCAACTAAGGTGGAAAACCATTGTAGCACATGTGGCATTGCCTGCTGCAGGTTGATAAACTTTTCTCCTCGCTAAGTTTTGTTTGAGCCCTCTGGGTTTGTTAGAAGACCCAGTACTGGGTCAAGTCTCCTTTGTTCACTTTGCTTTGCTCATCAGGCCTGGTTCTGCCTGAAGCAGTTGGAGATTTGACATTGTACTGATCATAAGGCTTTCAGTGTAACACTGTTTCCTCATTACTATCATCTTCATTAGGTCATACTTGATTTATCTCCTACTTTGAGAAAGGGACAAGGTGGTGGCTTAGATGTAGAATCACAAAATATATTACAAACACTCATCAAGTCAAATCTGGCTTTGAACTAGAGTAAATAACTGTGGTGCCTTAGGAATTTGGTTAGATATCTCATCGTCACATTAAATTTCAAAAGGTAGAAATATATTAAAAATAATTTAAAAAGCTCTATGATATGATTGCTGATTTCACTAAAAACCCTGGAAATGCTGACAGAGTCCAGTAAGCTTGGCCAGTGCAGGTCCCCAACCAGTACTGAACTGCAGAACAATATTTCATTGCTAAAGAATTGACTCCAACTTAGAAGACGGACTAGAACATCCCTATAAGGTTTTTGTGGTTGTCGATCTTTATAAAAGCAGATGGCCTCATTTTTTTCACATAGAGCAGCAATTGGGCTTGAATTACCAACCCTGAGTTTAGGAGCCAAGCATTCTAACCACTATGTCACTAGAGTGTTGCATGTTAGACTGCTAAAGATACAATTTAGTGAAATGTTTAAAAACTGTGCAAGAGTATGAAATCACAAGCCTGGCAAATGGCATCAATAGTTAGATGTCTTTAAGTTGAACTCCAATTCATAGCAACCCTACATACAACAGACTGAAACCCTGCCCCATGCTGTACCACTCTCACAATCTCTGCTGTACTTAACTCATTGTTGCCATCACTGTGATAATCCATCTCTTTGAGAGTCTTCATCATGTCAGACCCTCTGCCTTTCCAAACGTGATGCTTCATTCCAAGG
>NW_006399802.1:16837052-16856992 GCF_000299155.1 Elephantulus edwardii | reverse complement strand
GCTATGAGTCAGAAACGACTCGACGGCACATAACAACAACAACAACATCACTAATATCACAAGCAAGCAAAACCCTGCTGAGGATTATACAAAAATGACTGAAACAGTACATTGACCGAGAGCTGGGTTTGACGCAAGCTGGGTTTAGAAAAGGCTCTGGTACTGGAGACATTATGCCAATGTCAGATGGATCTTAAACTAAATAGAGTACCAGAGGAATGTTTATCAGTGTTTCATTAACTATGCAAAGGTATTTGACTGTGTGATCACAACACATTGTGGCTAACCTTGAGAAGAATGGGAATCCCAGAACATTTGATTGTGGTCATGTGAAACCTATACTCAGACCAGGAAGAAATTCTCAGGAGAGAGCAAGGAAACACTATATGGTACAAAATTTGAGAAAGAGTGGGTCAGGGATGCATTCTGTCTCCAAACCTTTTGAATCTGTATGTGGAACAAATCATTTGGGAGGCTGGGCCTTATGAGGCGGAAAGTGGAATCAAAATTGAAGAAAGACACATCAACAACATGTGATATGCAGATGATGACACACCTTGGTGCCTGAAACTGAGGAGGACCTGAAGCACTTGCTGTAGAAGGTCAAGGACAGTAGTCTTCAGTATGTATTGAAGATCAAAATCAAGAAGACAAAGATTCTCACCAATAGGCAATTGATAGATGGAGAAGAGATTGAGGCTGTTAACAAATTCAGCTTGCTTGGCTCCACAACGAACACTCTTGGCACCAGCAGTCAGCAAATCAAAAGATGAACTGCACTGGGAAAGTCGGCTGTCAGGGATTTCTTCAAAGTGCTGAAGAGTAATGATGTCAGTCTAGGGACTAAGATGCACCTGATCCAGGCCATGGTCTTTGCAATTATTTGCTATGCATCAGAAGACTGGACAATGATGGACAAGGATAACAGAAGAAGAATCAATTCCTTTGAGTTGTGGTGCTGGAGAAGAGTACTGAATATATTATGGCCTTCCAATAAGAAGAAACAGATATTCCCTGGAGATGGTGAAACAGAATTTCTCCTTGGAGGCTAAGATTTTGAAGCTCTGTCTCACCTACTTTGGGCACGCGGCTAGGAGTGACTAGTCCTTGGAGAAGGACATTATACTTGGAAAGGTAGAGGGACAATGCAGTACAGGAAGACTCCAGGTGATATGGATTGTAACTGGGGTAACAGGTGTAGATGTGTCAGAATCAATGAGACTGGCTTAGGATAGGGCTGGGTTCAGAGCTATTGTACATAGGGTTGCTATGACTTGATGGCACATAACAACTCTAACAATGAAATCTATCTTGTTCTGATGAGCACTCTGGCTGTATTTCTTGGACAGATGTATTTGTTTTTAGCAGACCATGGTATATTCAATACTCTTTGCCAACACTATAATTCAAATTCTTCTATAATATCAATTCTTATGTTTTCTTTAGTGAAAATATTTCATTGGCTTACGAAGCAACTGACAATACTTTGTCTGAGGTCAAGCACACCTTGGTCTTTAAACTGACATCCTTTCCTTGCTTTTTAGAAATTTAAAGAGGTCTTTGACAGTGGATTTCTCAATAATTTTTATTTTTAAAAATTTCTTGATTGAGGCTTCCATATGAGTTTTTTGTGGATCCAAGTAAAATGAACTCATTGACAACTGCAATCTTTTCTCCATTTATCATGCTGTTCCCTCCTGGTCGAGGTTTGAGGAGTTTTGTATTACTGATGTTAAGATATAATTAGTATTAAACTGTTGTGTGTCATCTGTATCAGTAAGTGTTTCAAATCTTCTTTGCTTTCATCAAGGAAACTTGTGTCATCTAAATAAATAGGGCTTTTATTGACCCTTCCTCCAATCCTGATGCTACATTCTTTTTCCATATAGTCCAGCTTTTCAAATTATTCATTCAACATACAAATAGAATAGTTATGGTGAAAAGATACAACCCTGACATATGCTTTGCCTAACTTAAAACCATGTATTATCCTCTTATTTTTGTCAAACCACTGTTCCTTGGTTCAGGTACAGGTTGTATTTACATAAGTACAATTGTTCTGAATTGCATTCTCCACAATGTTATCCACAATTTATCATCATCCACGCGGTAATGTCTTTGTACAGTCAATAAAGCATTAAAGAAATATCTTTGTGGTATTCTCTGCTTTCAGCCAAGATACATTTGACATTAGCAGTGATATTCCTTGTGCCATGGCCTTTTCTGAACTCAGTTCAAATTTCTGGTAGTTTGCTCTTGATACATTACTCCAGATGTTTTTTAAATCATCTTCAGTAAGATGTATTTTCAAGAGATAGTAATGGTTTTGTTCAATAATTTCTGCATTCTGTTAGGTCACTTGGTTTTTTTGGAACAGGCACAAATATGGATCTTTTCCTGTCACTTGGCGAGTGAGTAGTCTTCCAAATTTCCGCATAGATGAATGAGCATGTCCAGGACTGTATCTGTTTCTGGAACCACCTAAACTGAAATTCCATAAATCCTGGAGCTTTATTTTTTTGCTATTTGTAAGTGGAAGACTCTCTCAATTCTTTTTTTCCCCCTCTTCTTCAGAGGCTTGAGCTCTTGGAAGTTGGGGCCAGCATCTCCAAGTTCCAGAACCCACACAAAGAACGCTGCACACTCATCAACTCTTAATATTATGTATTATTCTGTGTATTTACCTATTTAATTCTGGGAGAGTTATGTATGGAATTCTTCTGAATAAGATTTCTTCTCTCTGTCTTTAATTTGAGAAAGAACAACCAATATGCAAAAGAAAAATTCTATCCAACAAGTAAATACAATGACACTAAGTGATTTTGACGGTTATGGTTGTGTGTCAACTTGGCTGCCTACGATTCTCTGGTTTGGCAATTATAATGCAGTCATTTCCTTGAGGAGATCTGATGCAATGTACTTATTCCCTTGACGAGATCTACTATGAACAAATAATGAGTTCAAGTGGAAGTCTGGCAAAACTTGCTTGCTTTTGCTCCATTTGGATCCTCCATCTGGCTTGTCACTTCTTTGGTTCATTAGATTTGAACCAGTAGCCTTCCTTACCGGCCAAACTTGGACTTGTCAGAAGCAATGCTACATGCATCAGGAAATGCCTCTCTCTTGAGGTCTGTGACCCACAGACCTGAGATCTTCAGGCTCTACAAATTTACAAGTCCCCTCTCATTTCCTTTAGATAAATCAATCTCTCTTTCTCTCCCACTCCTTCCCTCCCCTCTCAAATCAAGAGTTACATGATAGGGTTCAGTAAAGTTGTCTTGTAAAGTAGCGTAGCATGTATTTTTGTTTTGTTTCATCTTATAGGTCCTACAATCTCTGTTGTTAACTCCCTAGTCATCAGGAAAGCAGAAACAGACAGTGCATAAATGAATGGCATGACTGCATTCCATTTGACCCACAGGCCAGTTTGCAGACTACTACTGCTACAACCACATTCTTCTTTATAGAGTCCAGCTTCTTGAATTATTTACTCAGCATAAAGATATATCCCTCATGAAAACCTTCTTTAATTTTAAAATATGCGGTGTTCCTTTGCTCTGCTCAGACAACTCCTTCCTGATCTAGGTATAGGTTTCATACAAGCTCAATAACGTGTTCTGAGATTCCCATTCTTCTAATGTTAGCCATAATCTGTTACAATCCACACAGTCAAACATCTTTGCCTCATCAACAAAACATAGACATTCTTGCATTCTCTGCTTTTAGCCAAGATCCATGGCTCTGTGAAGAAGAATGTGGTAGCAGGAAGACTCATCAATACCCTACTTTATGCAGATGCCACAAATTTACTTGCTGAAAGTGAAGAGGACTTGAAGTGCTTGCAGCAGAAGATCAAAGACTACAGCCTTCAAAGTGGATTACATATCAATATCAAGAAAACAAATTCTCACAACTGGACTTATAGGCAACATCATGATAAATGGAGGGGAAAAATTGAAATTGTCAATTATTTCATTGTACTTGGATCTGCAATAAATAGCCTTGGTGCCAGCAGTCAGAAGATTAGGAATCATACCTTACTGGGAAAGTGTACAGTCAAGGACCTCTCCAAAGTACTGAGAAGCGATGAGGTAGTTTGAAGATTAAGGTGTTCCTGATTCAGACGACGGTCTTTACAATCACTTATTATGCATCCAAGAGCTGGAAAATGAATAAGGATGATAGAAGAATTGATGCCTTTGAACTGTGGTGATAGAGAAGAGTACTGAATATCTCTTTCACTGCAAAAAAGAACAAACAGTTGTGTCTTGGAGAAATGCAGCCAGAGTGTTCCTTGAAGGCAAAGATGACGAAGCTTCATCTCAGACACACTGGGCCTGTTATTAGGAGAGGCTGTTCCTTAGAAAGGGACCTCATGCTTGGAAAGCTGGAGAGCAAAAGAGAAGATGATCCTCCGTCAGGTGGATTGACATAGCCAATTCTGCAACAATGGGCTTGAGTGTGCCAGTTACTATGAGGATAGCACAGGGTAGGACAGGGTTCATATCTCTTTGGTTGTAGGATCTCTGAGTCCTATTCGATTTAACAGCATCAAACAACTACACTACTATAACTCTAAGAACCTACCATTCCACTACCAGCTCTGCTATTGATTCACACTCTAGGAAGTCTTCAGTCGAACCAACAAGATACAGGTGTTCATGGGAGATGGTGATAGTACTGGGTGGGTTCACATAATTAAGTCGTGAGGAAAGGATACAAAAGAAAAACATTAACTCTTCCAGGTTTCATGGAATAACTATAAACTTCTCTTTCTAATACTTCAATGCAAAGAGGGCAATGTTTTCCCCAGAACTACTGCCTTGTACTGCTCTACTTACAGAAGGAATTAATGAAGTGTCATCAGTACCTAGGCCTTTCAATGTGAGGGTCAGTGCCCCTCTAGCAGGGTTCCTGCTCATTTCTAAATATACTTAATACACATTAACATACATCTACATTCTCAACTCAGCTGACTTATTTGATGAGTGTAAGTTTAAATGTCAGTGTTAGAGTGGGGAGGGCATTATAGGGAAGAGAGAAATTTCATAATGTCTAAAACCATAATCCTGTCTATTATCTTTTTGCAAAATCTGTATATTCTTATAGAGAGGATACAGGCCCAGATACATAAAAGAAAAGCCATGCGTCAGTGCTGAAGGCTGCCGATGGCCACTTGGGAGAAGGCTTTCACAGGTGTTACTGACAGAGCCTCTTGCCCACTGGCTGAGCTGCTTTCCGGTGGAACGGAATGCCATGTGCATGGTTAGCTCATTGCCGTCAACCAAAAGAGCATGTGGGAAATGGAAACTGTTCAAGTGATGTAATACCATCCTGGCCAAGAGTTAGCAGGCTGGTCTGTCTTAGAGGAAGTATACACTGGGGTCCTCCTTCAAGGCAAGGATGGTGAAACTCTGCCTCACATACTTTAGGCATGTTGTTGGAAGGGACCAGTCCTCGGTAAAAGGCTTCATGCTGGGAAAGTTGGAGGGTCACAGAGAGGGAGAAGACCCTCAACATGCAGACTGACTCAGTGACTGTAACAAGGGGCAAGAGCATATGAGCGATCATCAGGATGGGGCAGGATGGGCCAAGGTTCAAATATGTTGTTCATAGGGTTTCTACGAGGAGGAGTTGACCTGATGCTGCCTAACAACAACATAATGACGCTGTAAGAGAAAAATAACATCCCTAAAGCATACTGTGCTGTTAGGCTGGCAGTAGAACTGCTACAAAAGGAGAGAAAGAGACAATCTTAACTCACTGTAATCAATATTCCAAGAAAATAGAACAGAGGGAGGGCATTCTTAATGCATGTTAAGCGCACCTGGATCATAGATACTCTTTTATCCATAAGTCACACCATACCATGAGGCAGACAACATTCTTGCTTTGAAGATAAAGTAATGAAGGCATAAATGGGTTGAATAACTACGACCCAAAGGGTCAAGTGAAGGGCACTGCTATTTGCATCTGTATATACCAAGTTCTGTGTCCGTGATGTGTTTTTTTACATAGCCAAGGCTTCATGATAGAGGATCTGGCACCTTCTCCTTTTTAACATCTGCGTCCTAGACCATAAAGCCTAATGAGAACCAATTGAGGGACATGGGACAAGAGCCGGAGGTCAAAGATCCCTGTATAAATTTGCACCTTGGTCACCTTCTAGTTTTAGTAACAACATCAACCTATCACTTCCTTCCTACCTCTAGAAGAAAGCTTCTACTATCATAGGTCCCAATCCTGGTACCATGACCAGTTTTCTGGGCCCGAACGGGGGATATGCCCTTTCTTCACCACTCTGTGCAGGACCTCCATGAGATCAGGTGGAAGGGGGACTTGCCTCCTGGCCTATCACTTGTCCCTCCTGCCTCCCTCTCATTCCTCAGCCCTCTTGCCAGCATGGATAATGCATTCTAAAGGAAGCCCTGACCTTCATCCTTGACCCAGACCTCTCCATCACATCACTGTTCCCCACTATCTTCTCCCTAGGTATCAACACCTGAAATTACCAAAAGTGCTTTTTATCTGTCTTCACTCTTTAGGACGGAAACTTCTGGAGCTGAGGCCTTCTGACCCGCTGCATTTTCTCAATGTCCAGAATGCTGTTTGGTGTGTTGGTGTGATTTTTAGGTGCCACTGAGTCGGTTCCTATTCTTCATGAGCCAACGTTCAGTAGAACACAAGTCTGGTGTGTGGTAGACAATAAATGAATGAGGCAGTGAGTGCGCTCACTTGTGAGCACAGATGCCCTGTTAAGCTGTATTCCCAGCAGGATGCAGAGTCCAGAGGTGTTCCCCACTGTGACTGCAGATGCAGCCCCCACTGAGATCCCAGCACACACTATCTCAGCATTGGGGAGGCGGGGAAGCATTTGAGATGAGCGGGCTTTCTTCCTCTCACTGGGACTGCTCAGTGAGGGTCACCCAGAACAGACGGTATGCACATTTCCTCCAGTCACTGAGAGCTCTTAACAATTACAGTGAGAAACACTAAAAAATTAACAAGGTCTAGCCCACAAAGTCCCCAAACTCCTGAGTCCAGTAAACACTGATTTTCATTAAAGCAAGCACTGTCTATGGCTGCCTCAGAGCAATCTTGGGCAGAGACTGCTCTCTCCAAAGCTGTGAATAGTCATGGTTCCAGCCTATGGTGGTGTCCAGGAGAGACAACTATCAGTTGACAGGCAAGCAAATAATTCACTTACTATCACTGCAACACATGATAGGACACAAAATGAAAATGTGTGGCACGGAGCTCCTGGACTCACTTCTCATGTACTGTTCTCAGGGATCGCAGACACCCTTTTGTCTCCTTTGGGAAGTTAAGAGGAATAGAGCAGAAGAATACTCAAATGCATTTGCTAAGGTGGCCTGACTTGAGAAGAAAATTTAAGGTATTGGTTATTCTCATTTCTATCCACTATCTTCATCCCATCCCTGCTCTCTCACAAGTACACCATTTCCAGCATTTCATACTGAGAAGTTAAAACAAATCTGTGTTCCAAAGATGCTATAACCTAGGCAAGGCATGTTCATGAGTAAGCTGACTGGCCTCCCCTATCACTGACATCCTCTAAGTCTCAGGTGGGGCCTCAAATATCTTGCTGCTAAATAGTGCTAAAGAGTAATGATATCAGTCGAGGGACTAAGGTGCACCTGATATAGGCTATGATCTTCGCAATTACTTGCTATGCATCAGAGAGCTAGACAATGACTAAGGATGACAGAAGAAGAATTGATGTCCCTGAGTTGTGGTGCTGGAGAAGAGTCTTGAACATACCATGAACCACCAAGAAATCAAACAGGTATATCTTGAGGAGGGTGAAACCAAATTTCTCCTTGAAGGCAAGGATTGTGAAGCTCTGTCTTATATATTTTGGGCACATGTCTAGGAGGGACCAGTCCTTTGAGAAGGACACCATGTTTGGAAGGGTAGATGGACAGGGCAGGAGAGAAAGACCTCAGATGAGATGGGTTGATTCAGTAACTGGGGTTATGGGGGTAGGTGTGTTGGAAACAGTGAGACTGGCTTCAGAGCTGCTGTACAGAAGGTCACTATTAGTTGTAGGTGACTCAATGACACATATCAACAACAAAAAAGTGCAAGAAAATGTTCAAAGCCTTTTCAAGGATTTAAAAACTACATGTACAGTAAATGACGATGATTGTGATGAGTTTGGTG
Source organism: Elephantulus edwardii (assembly GCF_000299155.1). Lineage (NCBI taxonomy): Eukaryota > Metazoa > Chordata > Mammalia > Macroscelidea > Macroscelididae > Elephantulus > Elephantulus edwardii. The sequence goes on along the minus strand of NW_006399802.1, from coordinate 16,848,808 downwards.
CTAGTAAGGGTGGTTCAAATGTTTCAAAGTGAAAATGTATTTAAATAACATTGAAAGACAAAGTAGCAATTTCACTATTGGGAATATATCTCAAAGAAACCATAACCGCCACCCAAGCAGATATATGCGCACCCATGTTTATCGCAGCTTTGTTCACAATGGCAAAGAGTTGGAAACAACCTAAGTGCCCATCAACAAACGAATGGATAGAGATGCTGTGGTATATTCACACAATGGAATACTCCACTGCATTGAAAAATAAAGAACTCATGAAATATTATTCAAAATGGGTGAACCTGGTGGACATTATGCTGAGTAAAATATTTCAGTTACGAAAGGACAAATACTACATGGTGCCACTGTTGTAAAAGAGGGGTTGGGGGGAGACTGAGAAAGATGGGATAAATTATGTATACTGCATTAAAACAGATGAGGGAGACAACTGTTTGAAAGGGATATATGATAAGGTATTATTGTCATGACAGGAGTCCAGAGCGAAGGCTGCATAGTGGAGCAGACTTGGGGGGAGGGATTGAATAACAATGAAAGAATTTTTCTTTTACTTTTCAAAGAGCCAACTAGGGGGTGGGGGATGGGCAGGGAGTAAAGTGCAACAATGAATGACTGGAAATCCAAAGTGTCTGTCAACTTCCTTTGAAATTAATAATTTTAAAAAAGTAAAGAAAAAAAGACAAGTGTTCCTTAAAGGCAAAGATGGTGAAATTTCATCTCACAGACTTGGGGCATTTTGTCAGGAGAAACCAGCCGTGGGGGGAAACCATCATGCCGGAAAAGACAGATGGTCAGCCAAAGTGAAGCAGGCTCTCAACAAGATGGACTGACAGGTGACTGCAACATTGGGCTTGAGTATGGAGGAGACTGTAGAGACGGGCAGGAGAGGTCAAGTTCAGATCTGTTGTGCACAGGGTTAATATGAGTCAGAGATGACTCAGTGCCACTTGCAGAATAAATATTAGTCACTGTAACTGGCTCTTCTAACAAAAGGAGCAACTGTACCTTCTGTTTCGATTCACCAAGAAATAAAAGGTCAAGATTCATTTTGGGGAACAGACTCCAAGTTTTAGAAACTACGCTTTTTGTGTCTGACTCATCAAGAATTGGGTGTGGTGGCTGGCACTGGGAACTCTAGATTTGTATCTTGGCTCTTCCTTCTTGGCTAGGCCTGGTAAAATCTGTGACAACTGTGCCATGGTGACAGCAGAAGGCCTGGACGAGATGGCCAGCTGGCCCCATGGTGGCTGCTGTGAGTATCTGGAGCTCAGTGAGAACAGTTGGAATAGGGCCAGGCCCAAGATAGAGCTGCCTGTAAGCTTTAGACGATCCTTGTGCCAAAAGTCAAACCAGTCAATCTCTTTTTAAAAAATCAGCAAGGTCCTCATAAATACTACTGACTCTTAATCAACATTTTTTTTTCAGAGTGCCCTGCAGGCCACACCCTTCATGTTTTATATAGTCATCTCTAAACTTTTCTTCTCACACAGTGAGCTAGAAAATATTTTTAACCCATACCTTCTATACACATAAATAGTAGATAAATATAAGTAGTAAACACATGCCACTGAACTAGTCACCTTTACAGAACACACACAAAAAATAGGGATTTCAAACAAATAACTTCTAGGTCAGATAAACAATGTTACATAAACTTAAAAATTACACAATGGTTGATGATGGTAGAAATATCTACCTAAAAAAAAATCTTCAAAATTTTGAACTTCTTGGGCCATACTGTCAGAGACATGATCGGCCGCCTAACTTTGTTTTAATATCTTAATGAAGCTGACTGAAAAACTTTTTCCAGGAGGAGAAGCATAAACTCTGCCATTCAGTCTGTGTGGACACTTGGCATTAGCTTTTAATATGTGATATCTTTGGAAGAACCTTTCCAAGTCACTCCTTCATGTATCGAAGAGTTCATTAGGATTAAATGACATGATGTACCCTATAAACTCACTTCACTCAGCAAGAGTAAATTGCAATAAGTCTTCACAATTTGTTTAAAATGTAGGAATCAGGAGAGCACTCCCTTCTAGTTCTGAAATCCCCTCTGTTCTTTTAGCACACACAGTGTACTAATCTCCTATGGGACCAGGAGTAATCTGTAACACAAAATACATTTGTAAAAAAAGCTGCAACCATTGAGCCAAGTCTAACTCATAGCAACCTTCCATCCAGTTATGAGATTGAAAATCTTTCTAAGAGGAGAATGCTCATCTTTCTAACCCCTCAGGAGGATAAAGATCTTCCTTCTCTGTCTACTGAATGCTGTGTAGCCAGACTGCCCTGCCAATTATGAGGGCTTCCCTGGTCTTTGAATCCAAGTGAGGCACTTAAATTGAAACAGAATCATCTATCAGAATTTACTAGTTTGTTTCCAATCTGTGACTTCAGAATGTGTAAAGCCAGAGGACTTGAAAATAATCAGCTCTTTAAATGGAACTGACTGCTCAAGTCACCCTAAGCGAGGATCATTCAGGTCATTTACTCTACCGAGAAAGAAAAGTGCAAGTTCACTGGTTAGATTAGGGGGGTGGTTAGTTATAGAGTGGCACAATTTGATGGGTAGAGGGTGGGATGGGTAAAGGAAAAGAGAAAGATCTGGTGTGAAAAACAATGTATATGAACTCTGTAAGTAAAGAAGTATATAATAAAAATTTTATTTTAAAAAAATTACAGTTTTTGTTTTTTTGTTGGCACATGAGAGAAATGGACTGATTATTCTGGATACCAGGAAACTCAATATTTTCTAACAAGTATCAAGATATGTTGGACATAGTGATTATAAATAAGAAGAATAATAAGGTTTGCATGTTTTCAGACTTTACCTAGTATTCCTCTGCCACTCATTTCAATGCCGACAGGCTTGAAAAGCCACAGAAGATTCTGCACGTTCTCTCAGGGGATAGCCCTAGGAATGATTTCACTGTGACTTTAAAAAGTTGTCTGTTTCACTTAGTTTATGTCTTAACTGCAAGAAAACACATGCTCTGTATTTGAGGGTGTGCACGTGAGTACTCGTGTGTGTGTGTGTGTGTGTGTGTGTGTGTGTGGCCACATGTGGGTGTGCATGCGCCCTCCTAGGTGAATGTGCATTTGTGTGTGAGTGTGCATGGGCATCATGCATTAGTGCGTGTGCTGGAGCACTCATGAGTGTGTTAAGTGTGAGTGTGAGAGCTCTGCCCATGACTGTGCAGGGGTGCTCCAATTTCTGGAGGGGTGCGTGTATGTGCACTTATGTTTTACAACTATTCTCAAGATAGGAAACAGTGCACTGGAAGCTCCTGTGGAAAACCTCACGTGCAGTTGAACACTTAATTCCAACAGTAAATGTCTCTCTCTAGGGCTTTGCTGTCTCAAACAAATCCACACATTCTCCTGACAAGTAACCCTTAAGCCTGATTTCCAATTTGGGGCTGCCTGCAGTTGTTTTCATCAGCCTTTTACCATTGCCCATTTTAAGAGTCTGCAATAAGAAAAATATGGGCTCTAAGTAGAGCATCGGCTTGCCAATGCTAATAGTGTAACTGCCAGCAAGACCTGAACTGTCAGTTAACCTCATTGGTAAGATGCAGAGAATGGTTCCTTCCTTTCAGGACTGTCAGGAGTACTAAACCCAGAAATTGTAAAAGCCCCTCTGCTTCCACCTCTCTCCCCAATAACCCTAAATGCTATCGTGTTATTCTAAACCAGGTTTAGATCCATTGACTGACTTATTGACTAAAACGAAATAAACACTCTTTGTTCTCCTCAGTGAATGGCGCCATTGCTTGGACTGAGGTTCTCTCATTTTTCTCAACACTTCCTTTTTCTCTGACTGAGTTAGGGAATGGAGGCACCAAATAGCTTTAATCGGTCTAAGGGGACAGTTGGACCAAGATCAGAATCCCAGGTCTAGAAGTGTTTTGTTGATCAAACATCAGCACCAATCCCTGACTCGGTGAAATAGCCAGGCCCCATGCTACTTACAGCTGTCCCTACCCCACCCCATTCACCTAGACCACACATTTACAAAGTCTTCCCACTCTGGAGTCCGTCTGGATTCGAATTGTGTATCTCTAAGACAGTAACTTTCAGTTCCTATGAAGTGTATACTAATTCACCTATAATCAAATTTATCCTTGAGAAGTCCTTTAAAAGCTCACACATATGCTAGTCTAAAATTAGAGGAGCCTGGTATGTCAATGACAATAATCTGAAAGTGGAATTTTAACTCCATATTAAAGTTCTGACACGGATCTAGAACTCATATTGAATTTTAAAGCAGCTGTTCCCAATAGCAAGTTCCTCTAACCTCTGTTCTGACTTAGCCATGTACTCTCATGGAAACATTTTTTCCCCCTCTATGGCGAACAGATGCAGGAGGTGACAGACTGAGCCTAAAGGATTGTGACACACAGGATTATGGAGAAATCTACACAAAGGACTCCTACGAACAGACAAGCCTAAGAAATTAATTTTAATAGCAGGTTCTCAGGAAAAGCATGTCCTTCATTACCCAACAATCAACTGAAGTGCTCATATACTTATTATAATCTACCCTTAACCAATCATGTAACCCCATAAACACGTTACCCACTGGTACCACTCAATAGCCATTCTTATCTCTTCCAACTTCATCTCTCCTGACGGATTTCAGCTATTTATGATTTTGGAGCTTTACTTCCTGCTTCAACTAAGAATGTTGGATTTTTTATTGTCTAGGGAGTATCTATCTTCACGGTGAATCTGGATGTTTTTCTGTTCCACATCGTCTCTGGAATTGCAATAAATTCCTTCATTTTAATGAAATTAGAGTATGTGTTTTCACTCTAGGGAACTCAAGTTTCCAACAGTGCTCTCAGAAGGAGTCCATTGCAGACATCCTCGCTTTATACTGTGGATCCCAGTCAAGGCCACTGCTTCCTTTGATCATCAGATAAAGACACGTGGCTTGGGTTTAGGGGCCACAAAGAATGAGAATATCCATCTGTATTTTTAAACACTATAGTCATGTTTAGTGGTAAGGAGTTGCACTGCCAAACCAAGGCATAAGATTGGAACTTACCAGCGCTCCTTGGAAGAAAGAAGGACAATCTCCTCCCATGCAATTTACTGCCTCTGAAAAACCACTTGGAGGGTGAGCTAGAGTTGGTTCTGGCTGAGCAGTGTACATAACAACCACAAAATCACAAGCAGAGGCCAACAGATCCACCAGTCTCTCACCGCATATTCATTTGGGACATAATGTTAATGGAGAAATCACCACAGTATTTAAATATCTTTATGCCCCCCCCCTAAATCTTCTCTTTCTCTTTCTCACTTTCTTTCTTCAAGTTTTCTGTTTGGTTAATGGAATTAATATTTTATTGGTAGGTGCTAAACAGGTTTATTTTGCATTTACTGTCTTTTCATACAAAGATTGATTGGATTTTATAAGTGAGCAGGTTTACAAAGCAAAACTAATCTCGCCACAGAGACCTTAGTTGAAGAGACTGAAAACTGGACAAGCATAAGTGATGCTTACCTATAGCAGATGTGTAGCCTTGGTAGAGAAGAAAGAGGAAAACAGAAGAAATGGAGTACTGCATAGAATGCCTCTGTGTGTGCCAAGAACAATATGTCATACTTTTTCAGCCCAGAACTTTGTGGCAGAGGGACAACTTAGCAACCTCAGTCTTTTAAACTTGAGCTACCCCAGCCACCATGAGCAGGGCTGTCCCAAGATTTGGTAAGTGAGTAACATTTTCCATAATCACCTTCTATGGACCAGATTTTTGCCCAAGGTACTGGGAATATCAGTGTAAGTAAGTCATTCTTTAAGGTTGTTGTGGGGTTTTTTTGGGGGCGGGGGTTGGAGGCAGCCAAGTGAAACGAGTTATTTATTTGAAGGATGCTAGACAAAACATTTGTATATTGATATTTCTAAGCAGGCGTATATAACCTGTTTACATGGAAGAAAGAGAGATCTCATGCTATGTGAGAACTTTATGTATATTCAAAAGAGTTTTGTCAAAATTTTTTTTAAAAAAGTAGAAAGATGTTAGAGTGGAACAAAATCAAACCCTCTCTAAGCTCTAAATGTTGTTATGTGCCGTCAAACTGGAACTGATTTATAGCTGACACTCCAGCCCAAACATGTAGCAATAATAAAGGCACTGTTTTGAATATAGTGTTGGTTATGCATAAAAAAATTGCAAGAAAAAATTTAAAAAATGCAAGAAATAAAATCACAATTTAAAAAAAAAAAATGCAAAAAATAAAGATGACTTCTCAGAGGCAAGGAGTCACAAGGGCTTCTTGGAGAAATGACACAGATAGGCACATGTTCTCAGACTGAGAGAAAAGACACTGTCCATGCGAACATCCAAATCTAAACACAGAGTTTTCACTATTATAAAAGTTTACCTTAAGAAAAGTAAATAAAATCAAAAGACAGTATTCTTTTAAAAAATATTTTAAAAAGCAAATAAAATTGTCTTTGTATTTTAGTTAATGACTTTAAAGAACAACTAAGGCCAGGGGGAAAAAAAAAACCTCCAGTCAAATTATTCATTAAATAACTATAAACCAAATAATATTTCTTCCACTTTGTCCAATAACTTAGAATAAAAGAATCCATTCACAGAAAAATCTCTATATCTCTTCATCACATCATCACCTTTGGCAAAATCCATTTTCTAATTAGAATAAATTGAACCTACTTTATCTTGGAAGACTGCATTTACTCCCATTCTCCCGTAAGATTCACATACTGACATTATTTTTCCCTTTTCATAGGCTCAGAAAACTGAACCCGTCCATTCATCTCAATGTTACAATATTCACTATTTCTTAAGAAAACTTAATGTTTTCTTAATGTCTCTATGTAAACTCATCCTCTTTATGAAATGGATTCCCTTTTCCTAAAATAATGGTAAAAGAAATACAAATATCTCTGGCTAGCAGTCTAGCTACATGCCAAGAGATTCATTCTACATTTAACTTTTTATATTAAATGCACATTTGAAGTAGGGTAAGAACTGGGTAGGAGAGTGTAAAGTCACTCAAAACTTATCGTGAGTTCACATGATTACTTGCTTCTATTGTCAACAATCACTGGCCAACATCACATGCATGAAGTGAAATAAGTCTGTATATTATTGACCACTGATTCAAGTTATCTTGTGTATGGGTTAGTCCTGGTGAAACATGCATTGTAACACCATGGTTGGTACATAAACTCAAAGAGCAGGACAGAACACATATTGGTCTACTTGGCAAACTAGTGATAAGTGGATCAAATGGAACAACACAACTAACTAACAAAGAAACCTGTTGTGATGTTACGTTGCTGTGAGTTGGAATCAACTCATAGCTGACCCTCCAGTGGAATTTCAGAGGCTGTTAACTGCATAGGAGACTGTCTTTCTCCTACAGAGCAGATGGTAGTTTCAAACTGCATGCCTTTGGGTTGGTTCCACAACTCCTCATCACTAGGTCTATCAGAGCTCCCTAACAAACAATCCTAGATGTCAAGAAGGGCGTAAATTCTGGATGATCACATTCTAGGTCTCTCTCCCATTGCCCTTGAGTAATAATGGACTCACAGTTGACTCCAAACAAAAACAAATCCAACAACACAACAAAAAGCCACACTAAACTAAACCCCTGTATTTTGGGGAATTTATGTTTTATTTCCTTGCTAGATTTGTAATGCTGCCTCTTTTCTGCCCTCTATATACTAATTTGGCTTCTTCATGTGTTAAATAGGTAATACTGGACTGGCCTTTAACATTTAAATTCTAAGTCATATAGTATCTTATAGCACAGGAGTTAGTAATTTCTGCAGTAATATTAGAACTCTCTTCCTAACTTTAAAAGACATCATTAGTATCTATTATATGGGGAGAAATCCCAATGTGTCCACAAGATCTGAATTTACATTGTTATATTGTAAAATAATGAACACACACACTTGATTTGAAGGGAACCTATGTTGTGGCTGAGCCCGTAAGATTTAAAACCTGCAACCTGTGAGGCAGCCATATTTTATTACAAGGACCAGAAGAAACAGAGGAGGTTGATAAGGAGAAAGAGATGATGAGAGAAAGGAGTAGAAAGGGGAGTAGAGGAGGGAAGAGAAAGAGACGGAGCTAGGTGAAGAAGCTGGATCATGAAACGAAGGACAGAATTCTAGTGCCTTTTGTCTTCCCAGCTCTGGTGCTGTTTCTATTTCTAATTCTCTCAGTCACTCTGTATTCCTGTAAGAAATTCCCTTCCTTTGTTCTTCCTTTGTTCTTGAGCTTGTTCAAGTTGGTCTAATACTTCCCTAGCTAATACTTTTCCCATGTAACAGGCTCTGATGAGTCTGTATTATGTTGTCCTTCAAATCTAATTAGTTGCATAGGCAGAGAATCAACCAGAAAAGGGCATCCAGTTCAAGAAGGAAAAACACTAACTTATGAAAATCTGTGTTTTCATTTAAAAAAAAAAATAATGCCTTTGGTCCCAAAGTGCCTGTTGTAAGCAATGGAATCTGAAGCAATTTAGTTTTTGACACGAGAAAATCATTTGACAAAAGTATTTAAGAGAACAGGACCCCTCCCTCAGGAGGGGAAATGTTCAGGGAGGGAGGAAGATAAAGCAGATGGGCAAATGGTGGGTAGGAGCAGGAAAGCCCTGTTTCCACAGAGTCAACAGTCCCTTATTAATCCCTGAACACAACACGAGCATTATTGTCCATTCATTAGGTTACCAAAAGCCCTTACGAGGTCTATTCCAGAATATCTCTTCTGTTGTATTTCATAAGCTATGATGGCAGGGACGATGACTTTTTCTCCACTACATCCATACCACCTAGCACATGATCTGGTGAGTGCATGCGTTCTTATAAACACACAATTGCTGAGTCAATTCCAATACATCTGTGCCAGGCTAGAACTGTGCTCTGTTGGGTTTCTAGTAGCTGAATTTTTGGAAGCTCATGAGCTCTTACATCTGAGGGGTCTATGGGTGAATCTGAACCTCGAACTTTGCAGTCAGTAATCAAACGTCTAACTCTCTGTACTACTCAGGGACTCCAGCTGGCACAAAACAGACACCTATTTAAGTGTTCGTTTTATGAACACATGAATGATCATCACACGGTGACGCCTGAGCAATCTCAAAGTGAGGTGGCCCTTGGAGCTCGGTACAAAAGGTACATGTAAAATGAAGTAGTCCCATTCCTTTTATCAGATTATGGTAAGATGTTTCATTTTATAAATTCATAAATTTTCGTTCATTCAGCCATCCACAGACAGAAATATCATGGGAGGCCACTGCTTTATGCTGTAGCTGGTCCCGCAAGCACAGGGCTGCCACTTTACTGGCAGTCAGTCACAGAAACTGGAGGAGGATTCACGCCTGGTGGAGAGATGGGAGCACTTTCAAAATGGTTTTAAACTGAGAAGACTGAACTAGATCCACTTAAGAGACAGATAATGATGCTCGCTTCTATTCACGGGCAAAGAACCTCTGGATCTGGTAACACAGGGAACTTTCCAATCTCCAAACCTCCTTTATCTTTACCTGTTATATCCAGGAGTTCCCAGGGGTAGCTGGGAGACCAGCAGAACAATCATTGAGCAGCAAAGTCTGGGATAAATGAGTTCCAGCATGCTCCACTAATTGAAAAGTCCAGGCAGCTGCGATGGCTGCCTGAGGACCGAATATTTTACTAATGAGAACCAGATCTACAAAGTTGGTGGTACATATAAACTGCTATTCTAAGGAAAAGGCTAGATTTACTTTCTCTAGTCACTCCATGAGCTCCATCAAGGACTATGACTGAACTTGAGGATTTTATATCTTAGGGGCATAAGATCTCCTAAGCTAGAATCCAAAGAAGCAGCCAACATCACTAACATTTTTGGTAATTTCGTCCTGGGATTCACCATGCAGCTTTAGAGTAAGAAATGTTGAAGTAATAAAGCATAAGTTTTCAGAATTCTCTGAAGAGGACTGTTCTTTAATGATATTGTTCCTCCTTGCATGTAGGCCTTGGTTACAGAGTCTGCAGGGGAGGGGTTTTGACTGAGCCCAAAACATCATAATAAACCAGCATGCTGGGCTGCTGCGAGAGACCTCATATAGATCACCTGACAGACACACGGGAACAGGCTCACTGAATGAGTTTTCTAAATCCTCCTAGAAAAAACCTTCAGATTACAAATCCTGAAGGGACCAAGAATTCAGAGCCTTATACTAATGTCAGCCACATCAGTATGTGTTAGAAATAGCTTTTTTAAAGTTGGTTTTGGGTTTTTTTTTTAATTTTATTTTACTATTTTTAATCAACATTTACAGAGATTTTGGATTTCCATTCATTCATTGTTGCACTTTTTTCTCTATCCGCCCCCTCCACACCCCAGTTTGCTCCTCTCTTTGAAAAGCAAAAAATTAAAGTTGGTTTTTAAAGAGTGAAGTTTGACTGACTTAATCCATCATCACTGAGTTCAGACTCACAGTGACCCCTCCATCTGGCTCTTTATGAGAGGACACGACTCAAGATTTTCCCAAGTGCAGCTGATAGAGTCAAACTGTCTAGTTAGCAGTCTGATATTTATGCACTAAGACTCATTTTTTTTAATTATACAAGCAATAGATAAATAAAATATTAATGTAAAAAAATTCTAACAAATACTTTTAGTTCTTTAAAGTCCCTAACATTCCTTATGTAAATACATAATATATGTGTATAGAAATATAGTTTTAGGAGAGTCTGGTGGCCTAGTGTCAAGAAGCTGCACTAAAATCCTAGAGGTAAGCTGTTGGAATCCACCCGATGCTCTACTGGAGAAGGAGGGTCTCCTCCTGTACCAATCATATCTGATTTGATGATACACACACACAAAATAATTTAAAAAATTTTAAAAAAGAAATATTGTTTTACTATAGGAATATATTTTTTTTTACATAAACAAGAGGATTCTGTTATTACTGGCTTTCAACCATACTTTTCACTTCATTATGTGTTTTAGAGATTTTTTGCATGTGTATGCGTGTTCATACAACTATGTACTATTTTTTAACTGCATCTAATATTTCATAGTAGGGACACAGCACCATTTTTTACTATTTTCCTACTGAATTGTTCCAAATTTTATATTATTACAATAAACATTCTTTTCTACCTCTCTTTATGTCCATGTTCCTGCTTCAGTGTTAATATTTTTTAAAAGATTACCTTTTTTTTTGGTGGTTGGTGCTCTTATATTTTCAAATAGTGAGCTATTCCAACTCATTGTAGTTTATATGTATAGACATTACTATGAAGAAGGAGAAAGGCACAAAAATATCAAAAGAGTGTGTGTATAAATATACACACATGCATACATATACACATTGTTGTTGTTATGTGCCACCGAGTCGCTTGCGACTCATAGCGACCCTCTGTACAATAGCTCTAAACCCTGCTCTATCCTGTGCCAATCTCATTGCCTCCGACACACTCATCCTGATTGCCCCAGTCACCGAATCAATCCATCTCCCAGAGGGCCTTCCCCTCCTGTGCCTGCCCTCCACCTTCCCTGGCATGATGTCCCTCTCCAAGGACCGATCTCTCCTTACAACATGACCAAAGTATGTCAGAAAAAGCTCCAGAATCCTTGCCTCCAAGGATCAGTCTGATTTAACCCTCTCCAGGATGAATCTGTTTGTTTTCTTAGCAGTCCATGGCACCTTCAGCACTCTTCTCCAACACCAAAGCTCAAAAGCATCAATTCTCAATCATCCTT
>NW_006399802.1:16791370-16835695 GCF_000299155.1 Elephantulus edwardii | reverse complement strand
GCGCTGCCTTTTGAAATCTTCTGTTGAACTCTTTACATATACATAAGAAAGTAAAATGTGTGTTTATCTCTATTCATGTATATATATTTACAAATCGTCAGAGAGCTGGACAATGACTAAGGATGTCAGAAGAAGAATCGATGCCTTCAAATTGTGGTGCTAGAGAAGAATATTGAACATACCATGAACGTCCAAGAAAACAACTAGGTCTGCATTGGAGAGGGTGAAACTAAATTTCTTTGGGGGTTAGGATTTTGAAGCGCCATCTCACATACTTTGGGCAACTGGCCAGGAAAGACCTTTTTTTGGAGAAGGACATCATGCCTGGAAGGGTGGAGACACAGTGGGGGAGAGAATGACCCCAGAAGGGATGGATTGATACAGTAACTAGGACAATGGGGGTAGGTGTGTCAGAATGAGTGAGAATGGCTCAGGACAGGGCAGGCTCCAGAGCTGCTGTAAATAGGGGCACTACGGGTCACACGTGACTCGACAGCACATAATAACAACAACAACAACATGCTTCAACTATTAAAGGATGCTTACAGCTATTTCTTCTCCTTTTGTCTGACTTCTAATCTGGGCTCTACTTCTAATACTAATAGCTATCCATGTTTCTCTACTATTCATAAGATTGTCAAAGGCCTGTTACTTCACAAGTAGATGACCAACCCTTCTTAGTTTGTCTTGATCTGGGAGCCCTACTAAAACCTGTCCACTATGGGTGATCCCTTTGGCATTTGACATACTGGTGACACAGCCTTTAGCATCACAGCACCCACAAGCTACCTCAGTACAGCATACTGACAGACAAATGCTATACCATTAGAATAATAGAAAAGCAAGAGAACAAAAATCCTATTGACAAAGCAATGAGCAATATGCTGATCATTCTCCCAATACAATAAACTGAGAGATAAATCAGGTGCACCTGATTCAGAGCATGGTCTTTGCAATTATTTGCTATGCATCTGAGAGCTGAACAATGATTAAGGATGACAGAAGAAAAATTGATGCCTTTGAACTATAGTGTTGGAGAAGAGTACTGAAGATCTCATCAGCTGCCCAAAGAACAAACAGAAATGTCTTGGAGAAGGTATAGCCAGGTTGTTCCATCAAAGCAAGGATGGTGAAGCTTCATCTTGCATACTTTGGACATGTTGTTGCTAGGAGAAGCTATTCCTTGGAGAAGGACATCATACTTGGAAAGGTGGAGGGGTGGTGAAAGAGGAAAAAGACTTTCAATCATGTGGAACTGCAGCAATGAGCTCGAATGTGTCAGAGGTTGGCACAGGATAGGACAGGCCTCAGATCTGCTGTGTATAGGGTCACTAAGAGTGATACTCAGCAGCACCTAACAACAATACACACACATACATATATTTATATTTATGTATGTGTGTCTATGTATGTAAGTACACACATATTTATGCATGCATGTGGGTGTCCAGCAGAATCACTGTCTACAGAAGAAGCCAATATATGGAATGAATATTACCTTATATCCTGGACAGATTTAAAAGGTTAGAGTTGTCCCTGATAAGATAAAGTAAGTAGTTGCAGATCTGTGTTGATTGATTAGATCTAAATTTTATTTCCTAACCTGAGAACCCAGAAGCGTTCTTGACTGCCTGCCTTCCTCCTATTTCTCCTCCTTCCTATCCCCCCTCCCAAACAGCAAAAATGACATTATGAAAACTTGGCAAATGTTTCTGGAATAAATTTAGCTCTTTCAACTTCATCACTTTCTTTTTTTTTCATTTCTCATCTGGATTATACAAATGTGAAAGTCATTTTGAGCCTTCCTTGAAGGCAAATGTTTTAATGCATTATCTGTCATGAAGAAATTTGGATGCAACAGAATAATTTCAAAATTACATTATGTTGATTTAAGATAAGATCCAATGTTGATTTACCATCATCTATAGAACCCTGTGTAATTTTTTTAATAAAACATACCTCAGGAGTTTTAACAGAAGAAAGGACACAATCTATTATTCCAGATTATTAATATGGCTTTTAATCTCTCAATTTTGAAACAAAATGTGATCCCCCTCCCCCTAGGACTTGGCAAAGGTTGTTTCTACTGGGATGATGTTTTATTAAATAATTCTTATCTTATGCCTCTGACTGGTCACAAAATGAACTTCTAACCTAAATAGTCATTTCCATGGCAACCATGGCAACTGGATATTTCTAATATAGTATTGAAATTGGGCTTCTCTGAATTGCTAGAAAGGGAAAATTTTGTGCTGTGGAAAATAGCAAAGTTCATGTTCAAATACACAACAGAGCAAAGTACACAGGTTATTAAAGAAGCAAGAAACATTTACTAACATAAGTAACTTATTAAAACTTGTGGTGCTCCCTTGCTTCAAGAGTTTGGTCATGGCTGCGTTTGCTGGCCCTGCAAAGCCCCTCTTGTCACTGAACCCGCAGGAGCAGGCCAAATTTCAGAAGCAGGTGGTACAGGTCCGCCAGCGTGTGACGCCGAAAGCAAAACTTACTCCTGGAGTTGTCTATGTTGGTCACGTACCTCAGGGCCTTTTTGAACCCCAACTCAAGGCACTGTTAGGAGACTTAAATTGTCCAGAAGTAAAATGACTGAAAATAGTAAAGGTTATGCCTTTGTGGAGTTTGAGTCTGATGATGTTGCCAAGATCGTTGCTGAAACAATGAACAACTACCTTTTTAGTGAAAGACTCTTGAAGTGTGATTTCATGCCACCTGAGAAGGTACATGAAGAACTTTTCAAAGACTGGGATGTTCCGTTTTCAAAGCTATCAAATCCTGCAGAGAAACAATATAATAAGAACCAAACACGTACAGAAAAGCTACAGATGGAAAAGCAATTTAAACACAAAGAAAAATTACTGAGAAAGAAATTAGCCAATAAAGAAATTGATTATAATTTTCCTCCATTGGTTTTACCCAAAAAGGAAAGAGGTGTCACCAACAGTGATCTTCAGAACTGTACAGATAGCCAGGACTCCACACCCGTCTATACACCATCATTTTTGGAGAGGCGAAAATCTGAAGTGGCTACACTGAATGATAATGATGAAGATAATGAAATAATGTTCAAACCTGTTGTCAGTGTAAAAGAATGAACATAAGAAACAGAAACACCTACACATTCAAGAAGTCAAAGAAGAAAGAACAAACAGTAATTGTGAATGTAATATGAGTGTATTTTGAAAAAAATGTAGTGGTTTTGTTACTAGGATTAACTCTTGACATTTTACTACATACAGACGTTGGCACAGTATTTGGAGGAAATGCACAGCATTTCCTCAAATAAAGCAATGCGTTCAGACCTATTTATCCATGGTGAGATGGAGGGCCTTGTGGTTGGCCAGTGCTACCTCTTGGTTTGCTAGACTTCCTGTTTCCTTTGCAGTAGTCTTATTTATCCTTAGTTACTATTAGTGGCCAGCAGATAAACTTCTAAAGTTATTTCTATGTACATGAAACAAGTAGTTTTTGCCTTTTCAGCTGTTGATTGTGATTCCTTGAAATGTGTTTTTTGGTGAGATAGGTGCTGTCCAGTTGGGTTCAATGCATAGCTGTCCTGTATATAACAGAATAAAGTCCTGCACCACCCTCACAATCTCTGCTCTACTTAAACCCACTGAAGTCCATCTTCCTGAGGGTCTTCCTCTTTTTCATTGGCGTTCTGTTTATCCTTTCTTCTGAGAAGCACTGTGACTGCATTTCTACCAGGGCAGATTGATTTATTTTGGTAATCTGTGGCATATTCAATATTCTTCACCAATACTGTAATTCAAAAGCATTAATTACTTTATCTTCCTTATTCATTGTTCAGCTTCCGCATGTATATGAAGTGGTTGAAAATACCATGACTTGGTCAGCACGCTTTAGTCTTTAAGAGTCACATTTTTGCTCTTTACCACTTTAAAGAGGTCCTTGAAAGATTTTTCTGCCAGTCACTCTTAAATTCTTTTTTTTTTTTTTCACTCTTAAATTCTTAAAAACATCCAATGCTCTAAAGCATTTTTTTTCTGGCTAAGAATTAATAAACCTTTAGTAAAATAAAATACTGTGTTAGATAGTCTGATGTAAAATACAATTTAACATAAAGTCCAACCTAAACTCTCAGTGTGTGTGCTAAGTTGTTGGGTGAGTGGAGAACTACTTGTCTTTTTGAACTATTGGTAATCTTTGTGCATGTCCCTTTGGTTATCTTTGAGGCAAAGTGTCAGGTGAGTGTGTTTACACAAACATATTTTGTTTGTGTGACACTGATGTGCTTTATCTTTCAAAATCATGTCTTCCACAAATGTTTTTCTCTAGGAACTAGTCTTCACTGATGGTGCATAAAAAACAAGTTAACTTCTGCTGTGATCCATGAGATTTTCTTCAGTGATTTTCAAGAGTATATCCCAAAACCCTTCTTTTTAGTGTAATATCTCAAGTTTGCTATCATGATCTTGCTCTTAATGAAAACTCCATGTGGTAGAGTTAGGATAGGCTGTAGAGGAGGTCTTTGATTCAACAGTGATGGATTTAATTTATGCTAACAGATTCTAAAATACTAGTTTAATACAAGAAGTTCTACACTCAATCAGATTAGGCATGTTAGAGCACCTGGCCCAAATTTACCTGCAAGATGAAGTAGTTCTCTAGCCCAAAGGATAGCAGTCTTAAATTATAGACCAGGCTTAACCTGCCTGTTTTTTTATTATTGTTAAACTAAGAGTGGTGTTTGCTCATTTACACTGGAAAGAAAAATATTTTGTGACCATAAATAAAAGTTTATTAACTGCTTGCTTAAAATATATATATATATAAAACAACTTGTGATGCTACATGCACACTCATGTTCACTGCAGTAAAGAGACTGAAACAACAGGACAGTCCATCACCATATGAATTAATAAGCAACTGACAGTACACACAACACACAATGGAATACGATGCAGTGTTAAAGAATAACAAATAATTCACAAAACGCTCTATAGCATGGATGAATCTGGAGGATGCTTTGCTGAATAAATAGGTAAAATATTGTTACAAAAGGACAAATATTATGTGAGTCCACTACTACCAAAAGCTAAGAAAAGGTTCACACACAGAAAGAAGGATTCTTTAATGGTCACCAGAAACAGAACAGGAAATGGGGAGGGGAAAAAAGATTTCATGTTGCTACCAGGTTTGTCAACAACAACCAGTTTTGTCAATGTAGGCTTTCATTAGGATCTAAGTCTTATTTTGGAAGAATGATGACATAACATATTAAAATTATACAAGCAAGCTTTAGCTTTTCATTTCAGGCAGTAGTATGCCTGATTTAACATATCCACATTCTTAAACTTTTTTACTAAATATGTAAAACTTCACAAAATTAATGCTTAGCTAAAAGAATTATTATGAGCTAAGTAGCCATCAACCAGTTAAAAAAATTAAAAACAGAACATTCCAGTTACTTCCAAAAGCTTCTCCATGTGTCCTATACCAATTTCAAGCTTCTCCTTCCACTCAAAAGCAACTATTTTATGTTCATTCCCATAGCTTCTGTAGTTGTAAGATATTCTTTTCACCATTAAGAGCTTTTATAGTAGAAGAAGTTTTTCAAAGGTACTAATTTTTAATACACATGATCATAAATGGATTTCTTAATACTAAGTGTCTTAAAAATGCAGTTGAATATATGCTAAGAAATTGCTTCCACTAGGAGGCACCACATCCCTTCATGTTCTTGATGAGCGCTTAATTTGGCTCAGGTATCAGTGTGCTTCTATGAATGAAGGCCTAGATGATCATGTGGGAAATCTGACTTGATGACTCTTCCTTGCCACTTATCCCAAACAAGTTTAGCGGACTTGAATTCAATACTTAAAGGTCCTCAGAAGACCTGGTGAGTGGTAGGCTCCAGGAGTAAACCTAGATTTCAACAACTACTTTTCCACTGAAAACAAAAGTCTGTGAACTTGAAAGAAGGGAGGCGGGCCATAACATTTGGAACAGACAAAGGGACCCTGTTTCCAAGCTTAAATCAAATACAGCTGCTTTACAGCTGTACTACCTTCCTGGCTGTAAGTCAAGTCACAAAATTGAATGAAACTTTCAGCAGTCACCACAATGATCTTAAAAGAATCCAGAGCATTCTATGGGTTTCCGTAACAGACAATGATTTGTCCCTTAGATTCTACTTTATAAACCAAGTACTTTATAGAGCTCATTGGAGGGGCACATTTCCATTCCAACTTTATACAAACCTATACCGTCTACTTTTACAGCATTGCATTTTTGGTTTTGTTTTTGCTTGCTTTTGCTCTTGAAAAAAAATTTAACTGAGCTCTTATTGTATAAGTTGACTTTTTTTAATTAAAAAAGTGACTTGTGGTTATTTATGTTTCTCTGGTCCGATAACTTTCAGAGTAACTAGCAGGCTTAGCTGTCACGCATGTGCCAAGATGGCAGGACTTCTTCATGCATGAGTATGGAGTAAGTACTCCCACTTCAAAACGGGATTCAGATCAGACTGTGCTGCAATATCAACCAAATCGCAAAAAGTGCCAATTAGAATGTCTTACACTCTATATGGCCACTGCAATAAAAGAAAAGAAATTTTAATCACAGATTGTTAAATGGGTTTATACTGATTAAAGGTACACACAGAATACTTAACATACCACACTACTAAGAGAAACAGATGTGTCCTGAAGAGGTTAAACCAGCTCCCTGGAGATCTTTCCTGGAGAGGTTAAACCAGCTCCCTGAAGGCAAGGATTCTGAAGCTCCGCTTCACATATTTTGGGCATGCTGTCAGCAGGGACTAGTCCTTAGAGAAGACAGCATCATGCTTGGAAGGGGAGAGGGTCAGCACAGAAGAGGAAGACCCCCGGTAAGATGGACTGACACAGTGACTAAGGCAATGGGATCAGGTGTGTCTGAGGTCATGAGGCTGGCTCAGGATGGGGCAAGGTTTAGAGCTATTGTTCATAGGCTTACCTATGAGTTGTAGTCAACTCAACAGAAGATAACAATGCACACAATTTTATTCTTTTCACTTTATAGGATCAAGATTTTATGTCCATAAGAGTCTATGTGTTTCCTATTTCCAAAGGGGCCCTATAGAGTAGTGAGAGAAGATCTTCACCCTGAAACCTACAGCGTCCCTTTTCAGCAGGAAGTAGCTAAGAGAATACGCCGTGCCCTTTTCCTTATGACTCAGGGTGAAGTCTTTCTCAGGGAGGAGTGATAGGGAATGGCAAAGGACACACTGACAAAGGAGATTAATCAGAACTGCCTTTGACAAGCACTGTGCCAATTGGACAATTAAAACAGACATGGGGGGAAGAAGAACGAACTGGGGAGGAGGGTGGAGAAAACAGTGCAACAATGAATGAATGAAAACCCAAAATCTCTGTAAATGTTCATTAAAATTAATAAAATTTAATAATTATTTTAAAAAATTTTATGCCTAAAAGTAATTCATTCACTGATTTGGGGGGGGGGAATCAGCTATTATTTTTGGTAGGAGCTCTTAAGTTCATTCTGACTCAAACAGAGATATAGGGGTAAAACCCCAAACCATACAGATCATTAGAGACAAAATGGGACCAAACACAGAAGCTCTAGTGTATGGCACAAATAGGTTGGTAAATATAGCCCAAAATTTACAACCAAAAGAGGATAACATCAATGAACGGGATAAAAAATCTTTTTCCAATAGGGTGAAAAGAAGACTTACAGACTAAGAAATAATATTTGGCAATGCCAACATCTCAGACAAGGGTCTCGTAACCAAAGTTTACAGAATACTACGGGGTCTCTACAAGGAAAAGACTGATAATTCTATTACAAAATGGCAAAAGACATGGAAAGACTTTTCATAAAGGAAGATATTCGGATGACCAGCAGACATATGAAGAAATGCTCAAAATCACTGGCAATAAGAAAGATATAAATCAAAACTACAATGAAATATCATCTCACCTTCTTAGCAGTGGCAACATTTAACAGAATGGCAAGCAATACATGGTGTAAAGGATGTGGAGAGCTTGGAAGTCTCATACACACTGGAGTGGTATCAGCACTCTGGAAGGCAGTTTGGTGCTTCCTCAAAAAGCTGAACATAGAAATTCCATATAACCTAAATATTCCACTGCTTGGAATATACCCTGAGGAAAACAGAACTGAGGCACAACTTGAGATTTGTACTCTGATGCTCATAGCAGCATTATTCACAATAGCAAGAAAATGGAAATAGCCTAAATGTCCATCAGCAAACAAATGGGTTGAGAAATTGTGGCATGTTCACTAGATGGAATACTATGCTGCACTCAGGAATAAAAGTTTCATAAACTACTATATAACATGAGAGAGGCTGGAGAGCATTATACTGAGTTAACTAACTCAGTTTCATAAGGACAACTACATTATTGTAAAAATAGAAAGAGAATTAGTAAGATGTGTATAAAGCTCCACAGGGGATGGGGCGGGGGGGAGGGGGGAGGGGAAGAAACTGCTAGGATGTCAGAGTTCCATGAGCAGAGGGAGGGAGGGGAGGAATTAGAACAGATCAAATGTGGACCTGAAAAGATGCGCTGATAGTGGGCATAGATCAATGGTGATTCATTTTCTAAAACTCTGCGTATGGGAATGACTGTACACAACACAATGTGAATGAAGGAATGTGTGAAACACAATGGACATGAATCAAACACAATTCATAAGAATTTGGTATGCAAACCAATATAAAATTAAAGAAAAAGAATCAACAAAAAGAAGCAGTGCCCAATTCTGCTCCATTGTCAAAATTTCTGCTGTATTTAAGCCCACTATTGCAGCCACTGTGTTGATCCACTGTGTTGGGGGTGGGGGGTCTTCCTTTTTCCACTGATCCCTACTTCACCAAGCAGGAAGTCCTTCTCCAGGGACTGGCTCCTTCTGCCAGCATATCCAGAATATGTGAGATGAAGTCTCCACCATCCTTGCTTCCACAGAACACTCTGGCTTCATTTCTTCCAAAACAAATGACTGGTCTTTTGGCAGTCAATATTCATTGCCAACATCACAATTCAAAGGTCTTATTCTTATTCACAGTCCAACATTCACATGCATAGGAAACAAGTGAAAATCCCATGACTTGCGTGAAGCACACCTTAGCCTTTAAAGTGACATCTTTGCTCTTAGCTCTACAGAGTAGTCCTTATTGGACTATGTCGTTTGCTTTCTTTACTACTGCTTCTGTAAGTACTGATTGTGGATCTAGGTGAAATGAAAAACCCTTGACAACTTCAACCTTTTTCTTCATTTATTATAATGTTACCAATTGGCCCCATTGTGAGGATTTTTTCTTTATACTGAAGTATAATCTACACTGAGAGTTATAAATAGCCCGAGTTTTATCTATAAGTACTTCAAGTCATTGTCATTTACTTCAAGCAAAGTTGTGATATTCACATAATGCAGGCTGGGGATTACTGCTTCCTTCAGCCCTGATGCCTCATTCATCTTCCTAAATTCCAACTTCTCAGATTATTTCCGTACAGAGAAAGAAATCTCATTGAATGAAATGAATAATTCATTATCTCTCACAGGTTTTTAAGTGAAATATGTGTTTATACCACTTCTGGTCAGTTTTAAATTTAATGAACAAGAAAGAACGGGTCTTAATAGTATGGACTTTTAAGCCACATGTATCAGGGTCAGGAAGGGGGTTTTGCATTATCAATTTATGTTTTTTATTCTGTAATGCCACTCTAGGAGTCCCAGAAACACAATGATAAAACACTTGTCTACTAACAGATAGATCAGCTGTATTAAGCCACCAGCTACTCCTTGGGAGGAAGAAACAGAAATCTGCGTCCATAAAGATCCACAGCCCTGAAAACCCTCGGGAGCAGTTCCCCTTTGTCCTACAGGGTCCTAGGAATCAGTATCAACTTCAGGGCAGTGAGTCTGCTATTCTGATTTTTAATGTTGCTTCCAGAGCATTACGCCTCTGCCTTTATGGAAAAAAAAAATCTTGCTAGTTTCCTTGTTCTCTAATCTGTGTCATCTACTGACCCTTGGTGACTACTCAACATCCACTTAACTCCTACAACTGTTGACTTCATTCTCTGACTCACATGATCCACATCAAATCCCATCATCACCCTGGGTGACTTCAATGTTTGTGTGGATGACTCATCCAACCCTAATTCTCAGTTCCTTGAAACATCATCTCCCTGGACCTCGATGTTCACTCTCCTCAGCTGCCCATGACAAGGGCCACAATCTATCCTCTTGACCAAGTGTTAAATGTTCCAGCACAACAGCCTCGACTCCATCCATAATCACTTGTTCTTCTCTCTTACTGACTTGTCCGTACCACACTTGTCTCAAACCTTTTAAAACCCTTTCATCTCTAAACATCTCTATCTCCTCCGAGTTCAATCATGGCTCTCCTCTATTTCCCTTCAACTTTGTTCAGCTAAGACTGTCTGAACAATGATCCAACCATCGTCTTTTTAGATCTGGTTGTTACAGAACTCTTCATTCATGGCACCCAGCTTAAATTGTACACAGTGCAAATGTCCTGGCCTGTATTTTGATTTTTCTAAATTTTCTCCACTTCACCATTATGCTTGCACATCAAGTGGACATTTAGGTCCACGTGCACTTACACCTCCATGGACACTGAGATAAGAAAGCCTAGCAATATGAGGAGCTACACAGACTTTTAGGTGACTGCCAGGCATGCACTGTTTGTCTACTTTCACGTGGCATATGCTCACTTATTATACTCTACTGTGAAAATGGGAGCTTTGTAATGTCAACACCAAGGCTGCTCCAAACTCTCATTGCACAGGGTTGTAGGAGCCAGAGAGTGAGTGAAGACAGCCCCGTACTGGCATTCAAAGGGCCAGATGGAGGACAAAAGTCAGCCATAGGGCCAGGAGCTCAGAATGAAAGAGTGATAAGTTTAGGATAGCAGGTTAGGAACAGTAAGGCAAATCCAATGCGAACATCATAAACTTTCTTATCTTGATTATTGATGCTTTTTAGTACTTGGTAGTAAAGGCAGTAGTGGAGGCCCAAGACAGGACAAATGAAAAAAGTTTGGTTTCTGATTCTTTCCAGAAGTCATAGACTTCCTGAAAAGTCCAGGAATCCCTGGAATAGTCCCCACAACCTACTCTGTGTGACCTATTCCCATTGCTGGATAGATCGAACAGTCATTCAAGTACCTTCTCCCTGGATCTCCCAGGTTAGAGCCCATTAAAAACTCCTATATACCATTTTCTCATCCCTACCCAAGTATGGATGCTTTTAGGGAAGACATAAAATGAAAAAAAAAAAATACTGACCACCTGGTGTTAGTCATTAGAAAGCAGCCGTTTCAGCCATGAGCCAAGCACTTAATAGCTAAGAGAACAATTCAACTAGAGGCTATTATGGATTGCTGGCAAACGAGGCTGAAATCTGAGCATTTATTCTATAGATGTGATTTACGCATCTCACTGGCTGTTGAATTAAATGGGTGCCAATTCATTACAGCAAGCTAGGAGATGGGCTATCTTTTAATGCTTTATAAATCTCATAGCTTTGGGAAAAAATCAAGCCTGTGGAGTCCCATGGTGGTTTTTCTCTCACTTCCTGTGGGAAAACTGGGGAAATGTAGGTCATTGGTAGTCTATCCCTTGATTTATAGAGATGACCAATTCCTAACTTAGCTTTATCTGATCTGCTCTGGAAAATGTTCTCAGCCACTGCGGGCAGCCCTGTTAAATTGTGCAGACCTGCAATAGTTTTTAAAATTCATTCAACCATCAAAGATTTGATTTGGTCTGCCTAATCTGTGCTGACCTCACCACATTTCGCAAGGCCAGGGCCTCTGGATCCCAACCTACCGCTGAAGCCGGCCAGCTGTGTCTTGCACTGCATTCTCCCAAGTACTTCCCTATCTCTGATCTCATTATATTAAGAAAACAAGTATCACCATTTCTACATCAAAGATGAAGAAGTTTAAACAGAAACATCATACAACCAGGCAATGAGGTTGCTGGATTAAAATCAGAACTCACAGCCCGGTAGTGTCACCTCTTCTCCCCTGTTCCCCCAAACCACTAATTCAACATCTGTACCTGCTCTCAGCAAGAAAATACGTCTGTGAGGTCAAAAGTAGGATTCATTGCTTTCCTTCACTTTATCCTGATTTACATTAAATTTGGACACTGGGCCAGGCCTCTTTTGCTAGCGATGACATAAATGGCCCACTGGTATTCAGGCCTTCCATCTGCACTGGGGGAAGAGAACAGATGTTCCTCGTCAGCCCCTCCTTATTTCTCCTGCCCCTGCCTTTCCCAAACCCTGCAGCTGGATCTGGCAGTACCTCCATCCTTGGCTTCAGGCCTGCCCAAAGCCTGAGCCAACAAAGGCCATGGTGGTAAAGAGCATCCACCACTAAAAGCCCACCCCGTTTCTTCCATTATGCTTCTAGACCTGCTACTGCTCAGAGTCCTCAGCCATCCATCATTCCCCGATGCTGACTTGATAACTCCATCCTGTGTATCCTCTGTGGGACTGTCTGGGACACTAGCTACTATCCTGCCATCTCTGAAACGGGCATTTCTCCACTGCTCATTGTCCTTCATAGTTGTCTGGATTGGACAGATCCTAGTTCCAGGGCACTGAGGCCCTTTCCCCCCAAATTCCAGTTGTCCCCCTCCTTTCCTCCCACATAGCAGTCCCTTCAGCTCATCAGACACCTCAGTGTTCACCAGTTCTGTTACTGTGACCAAGATTGTAGGTCCCGTTGCTACTGGTCCCCAGCTGGGTATTCAAGTTATAGTTCACCTGAGCTCTCCACTCATGTCCCAGCCAGTGTGCCAACTGCCTGGGATATATACATAATGTCTTACATCTAGTTTCTTCCAAATACACCAAGATTTGCTTTAAGAAAATGCAACAGAAGCAGCAATGTCTGCAGATAATTATGGCTATTCTGTAGAAATATAAAAATTTATTACAGAATGTTTAATGTAACTTCATGTACATTATGATTTAATTTATACAAAGCAATCCAGTTTATAGAAAAGAATGAAACAAGTTCTTCTTTTCTATAGGTTTGTTGCTATCACCTTCTCTCTGACCCTCTCCCATCTCATACCCTCCCTTCCTCTTTGGTCAGTCTCTGTATTCCACGATCAAACATAGTAATCACACCCTCAACTTCCTTGCCTCTCTTCTTTCTCACCTGGGAAAGCCTCACATTAAATTCTACTTTGTACCTGGGCGGGGTGGGGGGGGGGAGGCACGGACAACAAACCCAACCATCCACAAGATCATGCTGTGTTGTTTGGTTTTAAATGCTTGATCCCTAATTATAGGTGAATCCTTAGAGGTGTTGAGAAACCTGACTGTACGACTGTACTTTCCTAATCTGCTCACTCTTAAATTGTCCGGGACGATTGCTTTAAACCTTCTCCTTTCTCCTAAACCTTCCCTTCTCCTCATTCCTCCTAGTGAGCGGCTTTGCTTCCTGTTTCAGGGACAACACAAAGCAGTCCATGGATTCTTCCTCAGACTCTATCACCACAGGCGCTAGCCAGTCTGCACTGATTTTATAGGCTGTTGCTCCTTCATAAGGAGAACCTCGCATTTGTGCACTGAGTGCCAATCCTGCTCCTCAAATCAAGGAGTTCTTTCCTATAACTGCCTCCTGCTTCACCAGCTTTCTTAAGACTCTAGATCATTTTCAGCCACATACAAATATGCTATATTCTCTTGAAAAGGATTAACTTTAGAGTCTACATCCACTTTCACCTACTACTCTTTATCTTTTCTCTCCTTACAGTACAGTGTCTTGAAGGAGTCACCATTCTTGCAGTCTCCACATCCTCTCACTTCACTCCTACTTAAACCTAAATCACTGACGCTTCATCTCCACACTTCCACCAAAACAATTCAGTAGTCACGTTGCTAATCCATGATCAACCTACAAGCCCTATTTGGCACATCAGTAGCATTTACAATGGCCACTCTTTCTTTTTCTTTTTCTTTTCTTTAAACACTTCTCTTTAAAGACATTCCTTCTCTTAATTCTCTTTCTAATTTACTGATCACGCCTCAGTTTCATTTGTTGGTTACTCATCATCTCTCGTCCAGGACTCTGCTGCTGATAGCTTCTCTACGATCTGAGACTTTTTGGTGATCTCATCCAAGCTCCTTGTTTGAAATACTATCCGGTGTTGTTGAGATCTGTCTTCGTCCACAGACTGAGTTCTCCCCTGAGTTCCAACGCCCTCAACTTTGCTGATGATGTTGTTATATGTTGTCAAGTCGGAACAGACTCATAGCAGACTCTCCAGCGAGGAGGTTTCTCCTGTCTAGCAAGCTGGTGGATTTTGAGCTGCCTATGCTTGGGTTCTCAGTACAATTCCTTACCCAGTGGGTCACCAGAGCTACTTGGTATCGAATACATATCGCCAACTTAACATTTCTGAAACTGAATTCCTAATTCCTACAAAAAGAAAAAGTAAAAATTCATCTTAATATTAGCTGCCAAGGCAAAACCACTTGGATCAGCCTTGACTTCTTTCCCCCTCAGATGTACCATCAAAGGTATCCAGTCACTAGCACTGTCACTCCCTTGGCTCAAGTAGGTCTTCTCTCACGTCTACATTATCATCATATTATCCTAACTCATCTGCTGCTGCTATCCTTGCTCCCTTCTCTGCTAACTAGTCTTTAATCAGCCAGAGAGATTCCTTTTAAAACTGGTCTATAGATAGTTTAACTCCTATGCCACAAATCTGCCAGAGGATTCACATCTTGCCTAAATGAAAAGCCAAAATCCTTATATAGGTGCCTTTGCAAATCCAGCCCTGACCACCACACCCTTCAGACCACATCTCCCTCCACCCTCCTTCATCCACTCCACTCTTGCCATACTGTCCTTCTTATTGCTTTTTGAAAATACCAAGTATGCTCCTTGGGAGAAAGATACGTCATTTCTCCCTTGCAATGAACTGCCTCTGAAAACTCACAAGAGGGTCAGCTCTGGGTTGGTTCTGACCCGATAGGACACAACAGCTCAGGAATAGTGCCCTTGATGTGCCCAGAGTGCTTATAGATCTATATGCTCACACCTGTCTCCGTAAGACTACAGCCCAATCAACCTCTTATCAGTAAGGCATTTCCTGACACCCCATAGAAGTGCTCTCTAGTACTTGAGAGTCCCTCTGTGTCAAACCGACACTGCGTATTTACATGTTGATTTGTAAATGGTCTCTTTCCTCCTACAAGAATGCAAACTTCAAAAGCACAGGACTTTGCTATGTTTGCAGTGACACCCTCACAACCCACAAATGTGTCTACCACTACTTCTTGTTGTTGTTAGGTGCTATCAAGTTGAGTCAAGTACATAGTGACCCTATGAACAACAGATCTGAACTCTATGCTGCGCCATCCTCACAATCTCAGGCATGATCGATCCTACTGCTGCAGTGCCTGTGTCAACCCACCTGGTTGAGGGTCTTCACTTCTTTTATCCCTCCACTTTCCCAAGCACGCTACCCCTCTCCAAGGAATAAACTTTCCTCGCAACATAACCAACGTACATGAGACGAAGCTTCATCATCTTTGCCTCTAAGGAGCACTCCAGGTACACCTTCCTATCATCACTTGTCATTGTTGTGTAGCTTTCAGGTGGAATCAACTCATAGCTGACCTTCCAGTGGGTTTTCTGAGGCAGTTAATCACATGGAAGGAGACTGTCCAACTTCTCCCGTGGAGCAGCTGGTGAATTTGAACAGCATGCCTTTGGAAATCATTTGTTGAGTAAATTGTATAAACACAGACTCACGTGTTTACTGATCACAAAGAAGTTTAAAGACTTAAGTCAGAACTCAGATAAAATGTTTAATTAGTGAAGTTAGTTTACAAAGAAATAAATAAAAGATTGCTTCATGCCACTGTTCTTTACAAATTAATCAGTGATCACCACCTATCTGCCAGTTTGTTGTACTATGGTTGCTTGAGTTGTGCTATAATGCAGAAAGCGATGCCACTGGTATTTCAAAACAAGTGAACATGACATGAGTCCAGAACAAAGGCTGCATAGTGGAGTGGACTTGGGGTGGGGGAGAGGGGTAACTGTATAACAATGAAAGAATTTTTCTTTTACTTTTCAAAGAGAAGAACAAGCTGGAGGGGAGGGGTGGGCAGGGAGAAAAGTGCAACAATGAATGAATGGAAATTCAAAATCTCTGTCAATTTTCATTAAAATTAATTTTAAAAAATTTTAAAAACCAAACAGAAAACAAGTGAACAGGTTTAAGTGAAGTTTTCAGACTAAGACTAGGAAAAAAGGCCTGGAGATCTATTTACAAAATTAGCTAATGCAAACTTTAGAGACCAAAACTGAACACTGCTGGCTCACTTGCTTAAGCCATGTCATGAGGTGGGGTCAACTACTGGACTGGGGGGAGACATCAGCTTGGTGAGTTAGTGAACCAAGGAGGGTGTAGCATACCTTCAGTGAGATGGGCTGACACAAGAGCCACAATGATGGTGTCAAACATGACAGTGACTGTGTGCATGATGGAAGACTGGGCAGAGTTTTGTTCTGTTGGACACAAGGGTCGCCATGAATAGAAGTTAACTCAACGGCAGCTAACAATACCATACAGATAGAGCCTTCACTGCCCCACACAAGCAATGTGTCCATTCTGTTGGCACAAAAGGGGGAATTCATGACATAAAGAAAAATTAGAGACAAGTTAATAAGCAGTGGAGGGGGAAAAAAAATAAGCAGTGGAGGAAGTGTGTATGTGTAGACGGGGCCACTTTAGAGACCTAATCCAGGTGCTGTCCAGGTCCCAAACTCAAGACAAAACTTTCCCATGGCACTGAGGTCAGAGGCCTAGAGAGAAAAGTTGCTTCTCTGGTCCTTACTCTGTGAAGCTAGATGATTACATTTGGTCTGAAACAACATTGGGAAAAGGATCCTATCACATTTGATATACTGGATGCGTGAGGAAGTATTTTAGCAAATGTGGTCTAATTTTAAAATCATAAGGAGACAGAGTTAGAGGTCACTTGGTTTACTGCACCACTTGATGCATTAAGTTCTTCTTCTGCCCTACATATCAAATAGCCATCCAGTCTTTGGATTAGGGGCAGCTTGTCCACCACCTTAAGTTATTAATCCCACATTGGTGTAACTCTGAATTCTAGGAATTTCCCCTGATAGTGTGTTGACAGCTGCCTCTCTGAAACTGATACCCAACGGCTTTGGTTTTGATCCAACTACTTGCATGGCTATTTACACATTTGGGCTTCCAGCAGCAAAGTCAATGACAGTCAATGGAGTACAGATTTTGAAAGTCTGACACTTATCAGTAAGCAATCAAATTAGAATTTTGGAATAAAAAAAGTAATTGTAATTGACCCAGTATCTCTAATTGTGGCTACTTTTTCTAAGAAATTCACATACTTCATTGGAATCTGAAAGTTATCAATTCATGTGCCCAGACTTCATTATGATTATACTCTGCCTGGTTCTGCACACAAGTCATCTTTCTTTATCTTTCAGAGGCAGTAAATCACATGGGAGGAGATAGCTTATCTTTCTCCCACAGAGCAGCTGACAGGTGGTGGATTAGAACCACGTGCCTTTGGGACTGAGGTGCAGTTTCTTACCACTAACTAGGTTACCTTGTGCTGCCTTGGATATCATTGTTGTGTTGCTGATTGCCTTCAAATTGAGCATGACTCATAGCGACCCTATGAACCAAAGACTGAAGCCCTTCTACAACTATTGACATTTATCAAAGTTCATAGAGTTTCTGGAGGCAAGTTGTTTAGCAAGTGGATGCCACTCATGCTTCCAATTGATATCATTACTGTGGCATAAATATGGCATAAACAACAATGCCTGTTGGAAAAATAAAGGGAAAACAACTAAGTTATATGATTTCAGCATTGAAACAAGGCTGCTATGAGGCAGACAGAAATTACTTTGGAAGAAATTGCTATCAAAATGCAGATTCATTCAAGCCGAGACTGGTACTATACCTTGGAGTTAAATGACTAAACCTCAACTGTATGTAAATAGATTTTTAAAATGTAATCAAAACGTATAGATGGTCCTGTTTCTGGCCCACTGTGATGCCATGCTGACGATCCTATTTCCTCCATGCCATGTTCCATTTCATGAAAGAAATTGCAGGAGCTTGTAATGTTGTCTATAATAATGAGGTGACACAGACATAAAAGCATTCATGCAGGTGAAGATTTCTGCTTAACTCAGGGTAAAGCAGGAAGCCTGCCTGTATCATTAAACCTTTTGAGGAAGAAATTCAAGTGGTTTTGGCAACCGCAATGCCACAACTCAGCCATTAAATTCAGCTGTCAGAAGTCAGGCTGGGAGTCTTCTTCCTCTGGGGCTGCCTGGGAGAAGTGGGTGGGGCTTTAAGGGTAGCTAGAAAAGCTTTATGAAAGCCTTTAATTTCTTTTTTCTCTACTGGGGCTGGCCTAGGACATAGTCATCATAGGACTTCAAACTCTAAGGAGTGCATTGATTGCCATCACCCTGATTTAGGAAACAGTTAACCTCATCCTTGACTTACAAGAAGCACACACCTACAGACACATTCAGAACTAGGACCTCCGAGCTGTTGTTTCTACCTCCTCTCTGTTCGGTGTCTATTAGGGAGGCAGTGGCAGCCTGAGAGACGGGGACAGACCTAGGGTGCCTGCTTGCTCATGCAGACCCTGGCTTGCTTTTATGCCTTCACATTCCTCCATCTGCATCCCACTGATACACCAGTAGTCCCCTCAGCACCAGCATCAGGTTATTGAGCTACAGAGGACTGAATGTGACATATCTAGTTACAGGGCTTTGTGAAGCCTTCCAGGTCTGACTGATGTTTGCCAAACCAGGGGCGTTTTAAGTAGGTAATGTAAAACCCTCTCCAAGGTAGTCCTCCATCTGACTGGGAGTCAGATGAACTTAACAGCTGCTGAACATGTATAACACACACACATCGTTACAAATAACCCTCACCAAGAGGAATTCGGCAAGAGGGATTTTTAGTAGGAATACCCACTTCAGGCAACTGCATTTTTATCTACATGGTCCCAGAGAAACGACAATATCCAGGCATCAAAATCTAGCCATTTCTCTAAAGTATCATTACTCTGGAATTTCATAGGCTTATGAAGTTGTGGTGGCATTAGTATTTTGTGCCATTAACCAAAAAATCATGTGCCATCGGCAGTTTGAATCTATCACTGGCTCTTCAGTGAAAAAATAGGCCGTTTCTTCCCACGAA
Organism: Elephantulus edwardii; assembly: GCF_000299155.1. Taxonomy (NCBI): domain Eukaryota; kingdom Metazoa; phylum Chordata; class Mammalia; order Macroscelidea; family Macroscelididae; genus Elephantulus; species Elephantulus edwardii. The sequence continues at coordinate 16,816,403 of NW_006399802.1, read as the reverse complement.
TATTTGCAGCCCCAGAGACTTCCTGGATAATTATTGCTATGAGTTAGAACCCATTCCATAGCAATGAGTGAGAAGAAGCCCTGGTGACACAGTTCATTCTGTGCTGGGCTGCTAACTGGAAGGTCTGAGATTCAAGTCTATCAGTGGCCTTGAGGGAGAAAGAAGGGCAGTCTTCTCCTGAAAAGATGTACGACCTCCAAAAGTGGATGCAGAGTCGCTATCAGTAATAAATGATTTAAGAACTGTGGGGTTTGATGACACATTTCTGTATTTTCACAGTATAATGTTTTGGATTCACAATGATGATGATGATGATGATGATGATGATGATGATTTACTGTCAAGTTGAATATGACTCACAGCGACCCCATAAACAACAGATCTGAATCTTGTTCTATCCTGTACAATCCTCATCATCTCTGACACATTCAAGCCCATTGCTGCAGTCACCGTGTCAGTCCATTTGGTTAAGGGTTACCTCTTCTTCGCTGTCCCTCCACCTTTCCAAGCATGATGTCCTTTTCCAAGTACCTGTCTCTCCTAGCAACATGTCCAAAGGGTGTGAGAGATCTTACAATAGATACAAATATTTTCATGTGGCTGTTGTCCGGTGCTGTCGAGTTGAATACAACTCATAGTGATTCTATGAACAAAAGATCTGAATCCTGTTCTATCCTGGACCATCCTCGTACTTCCAGATACACAAGGGCCCATTGCCGCAGTCACTGTATTAATCCAACTGGCTGAGGGTCTTCCTCTCCATCGCTGACCCTCCACCCTTCCAAGAATCATGTCCTTCTCTAAGGAATAGCCCCTCTAAGCAACACACCCAAAGTACGTGAGTCTAAGTCTCCAAAAATCATTCCAGCTGCATCCTCTCCAAGATAAATCTGTTTGTTTTCTTGGCCATCCATGGCCAGTGCTCTTCTCCAATACCACAGTTCAAAGGCACCAACGATCTTTTTGTGATCCTTATTCATTCTCAGATGCATAGCAAGTTTTTTTAAAGACTATGGCCTGAATCAGAAGCACTTAGTCTTCAAACTGATACCATTATTCCTCAATAATTAGGAGAAGTCCCTAACTGCAGATTTTCCCTATACAATGCATGTCTTTATTTCCCGACTGCTGGGTTTCATATGGTAGTAGTGTTTTTTTCCCCAAAGCCATTACTACACATAGATAGATAGATAGATAGATAGATAGATAGATAGATAGATAGATAGATAGATAGATAGATATAGAGGATAGAGATAGAGATAGAGAGATAGAGATGATAGAGATAGATAGATAGATATAGATATATATAGTGGAGACAACTTAGAAGCCAATTTGTTACTACAGATTTTGCAAGGAGCCTTGGTGCACAAGGAGTAAACATTTCTAAGATTATTGAAAAGTTGATAGTTCAATCCCAACCAAAGATCCACTGGAGAAAGAGCTGACATCTGCTCTCATAACAATAACCACATTAAAAATCGTATAGGGCAGTTCTATTCTGTCCTTCAGGTCACTTGGAGTTGAAAACTGATGTAATGTCACCCAACAAAAATAGGACAGAGCTTGCAATAATTCCTAAGATTATTCCTAACTGATGACCTTCAGGGACTGGAATTTGTGAAAAAAACTACATCCCTCTCTTTCCTATCCTATGCACACTGGTCTGCTCTGGGAAGTATGCTTCTTATATCAGGAATCTTATAAAAAATTTACATGGTGCAGAAGGCTAATGGTTCACTGGACTTTGTACTCATCCTTCAACAGAATGGAGTCATCACAGAGCAGTGGCCGGACGGCCAGCCAGGAACTGTACTTGCCTTCTCATCTACCTTCCACAGGGCAAGTTCTCCCAACTAAAAGAAGAAATACATGAGTCTTTTTCTGGTTAAGGCATTGAGAAGTCAGTAGACTTTCTCTCTCCTTCCTTTCTCCTTTGACAGGCTGGAGGCAAAGGAGGCGGTAGGAGATAGCAAAGCCTCAACAGGAAGGAGCCTGAGTCACCACATGGAGGAAAGCCGTCCATGGACAAGAAATGGCTGCTTTAGAATGACAAATGGTGGCAAGTATCTGCAATACAGCTCAACCACTGGAATTGGACAGTTAATTTATATAATATAAAGTCTATTTTAACTCCTCGTATAATCCAGACCTGGGATTCTGTTATTATGGGCTATAATAACTCTTTGTCTTATTCAGGATCAGCTAGGTATTCTGCAGATCCAGTGCAAAAGAAAAAAAAAATGCATGGCCCCATAGCTGAAAATTAAGAATTTTTAAATGGTCATAGGGCTTTAAACTCAGCATGAAGCCTTTAGAGGCAAGGACCTTGTGGCTCTGGAGGACACACACCATAAGGTCAGATCCACTCAATGTCTAATAAATGTTGTTGTTATGGGCCATTGAGTCACTTGCAATTCATACCAACCCAATACACAACAGCTCTGAACTCTGTTCTATCCTGAGTCAACCTTATTGTCTTTGACACACCTACTCCCATTACCCCAGCCCCTGAGTCAATCCATCTCATCAAGAGTCTTCCTCAGGCAAGGAGCTGCACTGCAATCCCAGAAGAGTCTTCCTCTTTTTCGCTGTCCCTCCACCCTATGAAGCATTAAGATGTCCCTCTCCAAGGACTGGATCCCTCCTTGCAACATGCCCAAAGTATGTCAGACGAAGCTTCAGAATCCTTACCTCCGAGGAACAGCTTGGTTTCACATTCTCCAGGACAAACCTATTTGTTCTCCTAGCAGTCCATGGTATATTCAATACTCTTCTCCAGCACCACAATTCAAAGGCATCAATTCTCCTTCTATTATCCTTAGTCATTATCCAGATTCCTGATGCATAGTAATTACAAAGACCACAGCCTGGATCAGGCACAGCTTAGTCTCTCTCCTGACTGGCATCATTGCCCTTCAGTACTCTGGAGAGGTCCCGTCCCCAACAGCAAATTTTCCCAATGGAATTTGACTTTTAATTTCCTGGCTGCTGGCACCAAGAGTGTTGATTGTGGAGCCAAGCAAACTGAAGCCGTTAACAATCTCAATCTCTTCACTGTCGATCATGATGCTGCCAATCACCCCAGTGGTGAGAATCTTTGTTTTCTTGATGTTAAGCTTCAATCCCTATTTAAGGCTGCAGTCCTTAACCTTTTTTGCAGCAAGCGTTTCAGGTCCTTCTCAGTTTCAGCAAGCAGGTTCATGTCTAATAGATAGGATGTTAATTATACAGCACTGTTTTAACTATTCCAATCTCATTTTAGAGGAATATTCAGAAGCTCTTGTACATAACCAGAGTGAGAAGTATATGTGGGCCTATTTCTAGGCTTGTACTGTCTGTCCAAGGCAGTATTTTGACTGGCAGATGTATTCTTCTAGAGTATTCTAGGTTGGTCAGCCATAAATGACCCAATGTTTATGAGCATGAATTGATGAGACTATTCAATCACTTGCTATGCATCAGTGGGCCGGACAATGAATAAGGATGAAAGAATAACTGACACCTTAGAGTTGTAGTGTTGAAGAAGAGTACCGAAAATCCCATGGACTGTCAAAAGAGCAGATATGTCTTGGAAAGAGTACTGCCATAGATAAGCACTTACCTTAAGAAGTAAGGATCATGAAGCTTTACCTCATATACTCTGGGCATGTTGTTATTAGGAGAGACTATGAGAGAGAGCTCATGCTTTGAAAGGTTGAGAGTCAGAGAGAGAGGAAGCCTCTCAATGAGAGGAACTGACACAGTGACTGTAGCAATGGGCTCAAGTGTGTCAGAGATGAGGATGGCACAAGACAGGACAGGGTTCTGGTCTGTTGTTAATAGGGTCACTATGATTCATACTTGACAGTATCTAACAATAAAAACATCATCTTTTCCAATAATCCCTTTTATTAGTCCAGTAGAAGGTTATGTGAGACCAGAAGTTGATTCCTGATGTAGATTCTTACCACTAGATCCACATTTATCCATTTTCTCAGGTCCAGTACCACTGCAGACCATTGCATCAACTGTGAACACCACATAGGGAGCATAGTAAATAGCTACAGGTCCCTATTCACACTGCCATTTCCATCTAACAAACATTTGCACACCATCTGAACTCCACATTGACATCTGACAACACCATGATAGACGGAGAAAAGACTGAGGTTGTCAATGATTTCATTTTGCTTGGATCCACAATCAACCCCTATGGCAGCAGCAGTTAAGAAATCCAAAGACATGTTGCATTGGCAATAGCTGTTGTCAAGGACCTCTCCTAAGTGCTAAAGAGCAAATACATTCATTTAAATAGTAAAGTTCAGCTGATCCAAGCCATAGTATTTTCAGTTGCTTCTTATGCATCTGAAAGTTGGACAACGAATGAGAACAATTGAAGAAGAATCGGTATCTTTGCTGTGTGGTGATGAAGAGTACCATGGCTTTCCAAAAGAACAAATAAGTTTGTCTGGGAGGAAGTGCAACCAGCATGCTCCTTAGAGGCAAGGCTGGTGAGACTTTATCTCACATACTCTGGGCTTGTTATCGGGAGGGGCCAGTCCTTGGGGAGAGACATCATGCTGGGAAAGGTCAGTGATCCAGAGGACTGACACAGTGACTGTAACAGTGCCTTGAGCATGTCAGAGAATTTGAGAATGGCACAGTATAGGGCAACACTCTAACGTGTTGTTTACAGAATCACTATGAGTACTAGTTGACTTGACAGTACCTACCAACAACAACATCAATACCAGAACAGCTGGTCCAGCCCTATCTTATTTCTGCTAATAAAATTTCAGTGTCAGCCTTCCCACCCTCTTATCAGCCCTGTTTACAGGTCTTGCTCTAAAGTCCAGGCCTATGTCTAGGATCTTGCTGCTTGTTGACAGGTCTCCAATGGGGGGTGGGAGTACTAGCTTGAGCTTCCTTTTAAGGAGCTCACATTTCCCTGCTTGGACCCAAAGCTCCATGAGGTGCTTATTCAGACAACAGGCTTATCTGAGGAGCTAAAATTTCCTCTAGCAACTGAAGCAGAACATGTTTCCCCAGGGTGAGACCCATCATCTTGTTTTGGCCTGTATACTACAACCCCCACTTCACCATCCTGCTAGAATCAACCAGACTACTCCAAACTTTACTGCTATAAATGACCCGCGTTCTTAAGACTCATTACCCTTCTGGCACTCATCACCATAGACACATAAGTCAATTGTGTAGATCAAGGCCTTAGGTCAAAAAATGTCATTCTTTAAAGCCTGCAAGGGGGGAAGGATCCCCCAAGGAAGTTAGGATCCCCTATTAAAGAACACAGGGTCTCCACTGACTGTAAAAGGAAACTGTACTAAATGCTCCATTTCTTACATGGGTTTAGGAGAGAAAAGATTATAAATAGATTTGTAGAAACAAAGATACTCTCTAGATGAAAAGATTTCCTTTTGAGCAAATGCAGAGAAAGATAAAGCTAAGCTGACAGATGGGCTTTATTTAGAGTTCTAATACTACTCTGGCCATGTGGTGCTTAAGCACTCACCCAGCTGTTAACTAAAAGGTTGGCAATTCAAACCGAAAAGTCACCCCACAGAAGGTGAAACACTGCTTCTGCAAAGACTTCCGGTTTGGAAACCCTTTGAGACAGTTCTATTCCATCCTATAGGCTCACCATGAGTTGGAGGTCGACTTGATGGCAACAGGTTTGGTCTTCTGGCTTCACAATGGTCAGCTGGTAGTGATGCTGCCTAGAGCTCAGTGCTAAGAAGGATTCCAAGGCCAAGTTTGCTCAGGAGATAGTTCCACTGTCGAGTAATAGTACATAGGACCAAAGGGTAGCTCCAAATGATCCAGTTACATGCCGAGCCAGAAGTGGTCAGTCATTTAATAAGCTTTGGAATCAGACCAGTCTGAGTTCAAATCCAGAGTCAGTTATTAAGCTCTGGACTCACTGCTTTATTCCTATAAATAAACATGACTTCACCAAGTCAGTCATATCAAGTGTTCCGTTAGCATATCCATGATCTCGTTAAATGGTATTCTGTTAAATCCATGATAATGTTGAACCTCATTAAATGTTTGCAAACCACTTAATATAATGTGTAGCCCACATTTAGAGCTGAATAAGCAGGATATTTTATGACTCTAATAATTTGTTCTCTAGCCCTAAAGTCTTTTTTAAAATTTGAATCCCCAGTATATGCTCCTCTGATTTAAAGGTTTGTTTACATTGATTCTTGCACTATTTTTAAGTTAATAAACTTTATGTTGACATGTTGGAGATGCTGAGGAACAAACAGTTGATGATAAATACAGCATTTCTGCCCAGCAATCTCTTCACCAATAGCATGCTCCCCACTAGCAAGCCAGGGAGAATCTGAGTGGCTCCAGAAATTATCAGCTTTCCCTAAAAATAAGCACACTGACTGAGTCACCCTTTTTCTCCCAGACGCCTCTAAAAGTTGAACAGGATGTCACAAGGTCCTGAAATAACCTCCACGTTCCACACTCTATATTGGCTTCCCATCAGCTCTAAGGCATTACGCTGAAGCTGGTGGTGATGTTCCTCCAAGGTTTACTACCAACAGAAGGGTTTAATGGCTGTACAAGCCCAGTGCAGGGCCTGGCTCAGAAGTAAAGAACTAGAGAGGCCACCTCAGAAGCCTTTAATAATGCACCCGCACTGACCAGGGGTGGGTTTTGGGAGACCATCAGGGACTCATCTTGCCTTTTCTCTCCCCCAAGAGCAATCACTGATGAAACATCTGTCCTTCAACTGTTCCCCAACATTCCTTGGACCAAATCTCTTGGACTTCCTCCTGGCACACCTAGAATTCCATGATCCATCCCAGTCCATCTTGCCTGATTTCTCATCATGGTCCTGCCACAATCAACTACTACTTGATTTCTGATTCTTGGTTTCACTGTAAGCTTGATACCTTTTCTTGTGCTCCTCTTGTGGACGAAACAACGAGTTAACACACAAAACAAAACAAAACAAAACAAAAAAAAACACTTTCCCTGTGGCCATCCACACTTAGCCTAGCTTACTTCTTATCTTCCTGGAGAGGGAAAGACAGGTTTAGATTGTACTTCATATCCAACAGTTACTATAATCTGAAAGAAAAAAAAAGGAAAAATAACAAGCATTGCAAGGATATAGAGAAGACGGAGCACAAATCCATTTCTAGTGAGATTGTAAAGTACTGTTGACCTTGTGGAAAACAGGTTGGCAGTTTCTCAAAAAGTTAAACATAGAATTAGCAGATGAACCAGCAATACCACTATTACATATATACCCAAAGACTTGAAAGCAGCAACTAAAACAGATGCTTACATACCAGTGTTCACAGAAGTACTATTTGTAATGGCTAAAAGGTGGAAGCAATCCAAATGTCCACTAAGGGGTGAGTTAGATAAACAAATATGCTATAAATATACCAAACAAAAAAACTCCACCCCAAACCCACTAAGGAAATAAGAATCTTCAATGCTTTTGAGCTGTGGTGCTGGAAAAGAGTGTTGAATATACCAAGGATGGCTAGGAGAACAAACAGGTTCATCCTGAAGAGCGTGAAACCAAGCTGCTCCTTGGAGGCAAGGATTCTGAAGCTCCATCTCTACTTTGGGCAATATACAACATACTACAATATACTTTGGGCATATTGCAAGGAGGATCAATCCTTGGAGAGGGACATTGTGCTTGGAAGGATGGAGGGACAGTATAAGAGAGTAAAATCCTAGATGAGATGGACTGACTCAGTGTCTGGGGTAATGGGGAAGGTGTGTCAGAGACAATGAGATTGGCTCAGGATAGAGAAGGGTTCAGAGCTGTTGTACATAGGGTTGCTATGAGTCACAAGCAACTTGATAGTACATAACAACAACAAAACCACTACCATCAAGTTGATTTTTATACAACATATGGGCCACAGCAGAACTGCTCCATAGGGTTTGTTTGTTTGTTTGTTTGTTTGTTTGTTTGTTTCAAAAGCCTACAGCACCCAGTATTCCCGGGCAGTCTCCCCTCCAAGTACTAAGCAGGCCCAACTTTGCTTAGCTTCCAAGATCAAACAAGATCGGGAGTGTTTAGGGTAGTATGGCTATAGATCCCATAGGGTTTAAAGGCTGTCAATCTTTACAGAAGTAGGCTACTTCATCTTTTCTCTCATGGAACTTCTGCTGCTATCTATCTTTTTGTTAGCAGTCAAATACTTTACCCACTATGCCACCAGTTGTTGTTGTTGTTGTTGTTGTTGTTGATTGCCTCGAGTCGAGCACGACTCATTGCGACCCTATGAACAAAAGGCTTGAAGCCTCTTTAGACTCCTTCCAGAAAAGCCAATGGAGGAGTTTTTAGTCATAAGGAGAAATACTCTTCTGGCAGATGCCACACTATCAATGAGCCTTCAAAACAGCATACTCAGTGCAGTCAGTCAAGACACAAAAAGATAAAAGTTATATAATCTCATTTACATAAAATAGCTAAATAAGCAAATATCTAGAAACCAGCTTACTGGTGATTGTCAGGGGTCAAGGGAGAGGGAAAATGGAGAATTCTTGTTTGAAGAATGAGGAAATTCTGTAAGGAGGGATAATTGTACATTACAGTGTCTTCAAATTGTAGCGTTGGTGAAGAATACTGAATGACTTCCAAAAAAGCCCCACAAAACAACAAACCAACAAATCTATCCTGAAGGAAGTGCAACCTTAGTACTCCTGAGAGGCAAGGATGGTAAAGCTCCATCTCAATTACCCTGGGCATATTTTCAAGAGGAGCCAGTCCTTAGAGAGAGATCCCAAGTAGGGGAAAGTAGAGGGTCAGAAAAAAGGAAGACTCCCAATGAGATGGCTTGATGCAGGGATGATTAAAGTGAGCTTGGGCATAGTAAAGAGCATGAGGATAGTCCAGGACAGCTCAGGGTTCACAGCCATTGTTCATAGGCTCACTTGATGGCAGCTAACCACACACACACACACACACACACACACACACACACGGAGCTCTGGTGCCCTCGTGGGTAAGGAGTTGAGCTGTTAACTCAAAAGTACATGGTTCAATTCCACCACTTGCTCCAAGGAAAAAAGATGGGCAGTCTCCTCCCATGCAACTTACAACCTCTGAAAACCTATTGTAGGGTCAACTATGAGTCATTTCCAACTCAACAGCGCATTACAACAACATATAAAGATATAAGTGTATAACAACAACAGCATACATATATATGTATACAGATACAAACACGCATTAGACACTCATTACAAGCATGGGTGGAAAGAGTTCATTCAGTTGGATTATTCTCAACAGAAAGAATATCATGCTTGGTAAAGTAGAAGGCAGAGGGGGAAAAAACACCCAAAATCTCTCAGTGAAATAAATAGATTGGCATAACAGCCTCCACAAGGGCTCAAATTTATCAAAGAGATGGGACAATTATCTCCCTGCCCCCACCCCTGAGTTCTCTTTACAATGTACCTCTTATTCTGGTCTGTTGCCATACATATAATGACTAATCATATATTCCTCTTAAACAACTCTTTTCTTCCTCTATTCCAATGCAGTGTTCCTTATTTATTCCTTCTTTTCTCAGTTTCTCCCCAAAATTGTGCAACAGCGAATGAATATTAAAATTGAAAAAAAGGGATCTGGGGGAGAAAGAAGGGAGGGACACGGAATAAAACGTGCAAAAATGAATGAATGGAAATTTAACTTTTCTGTAAACTTTCATTAAAATTACAATTAAAATTAAAAATTCTATTAAAAACTCCAAACAAAAAACCCAAAGAGATGGCACAGGACCAGTCAATGTTTCACTGATTGCCATGAATTAAAGCCAAATGTAAGGGCAAGTAACAACAACACGTAAGTTTTCGGTAGTTGCTATTGAGTCAGTTCTCACTCATGAAAATCCCATGCATGCAGAGTAGAACTGTTCCATCTGGTTTTCAAGGGTGTGTCCTTGTGAAGCAGATTTCCAGACCTACCTTCTACGGTGCCTGAGAGTGGGTTCAAACCTCCAATCTTTTATCTTGTAATAGGGCCCTTAGCTGTTCATGTCACTTTTGGAATGCTAAATGTTATATATAATTTTATATCTTTTAATATAAGGGAGCTCTACTGCCATAATCTACAAGGAGTTACGCTCAAAATCCAAGGACAGTTCCAATACCCCAGGAGCTCTGTGGAAGAAAGATGGGCAACCTTCTCCTTTTACAGTCTTTCAACACTCATTGGAGGGTCAGCTATGAATTGGTTCCAACTCAATGAGTTAATCTATCTATCTATCTATCATCTATCTATCTATCTATCTATCTATCATCTATCTATGCTATTGGTACTGTTACACTGGAGTAAATTAGAGAACACTCATGTTTGTTTGGTTTTTTATTAGCAAATCCACATGTAACCATAGTTAATTGCTAGGCTGCTTAACAGATACATACCCTGCCCTGTTGGTCCAGAGTCAACAGGGATGATGACAGACTGCTGCAGAGCTGGTTAGGAGTAGGTGTGTATTGTGAGGCCACCGATGGTCAGAAGTCTCACTACTCTCAGTGCTTACTGATATTTATGAGGTTGGAAATGGGCTTCCAACTCTCTCTTCCTTAAGAGAAAAGTATCTCCTTTTCTTAAGTAAAATGATAGAAACTACTCAAGTGTCCATCAACAAATGAATGGCTAAGTAAAATGTGTTATACATACACAATGGAATAATATTCAACCACAGAGAAAAATGAAGATCTTATATATTCCATGGCATGAATGAACCTTGAAAATAGTATGCTAAGTGAAATAAACCTGTCATAAAAGAACAATTATATACTCTCACTTGCATGAAATATCTACAATATGTAAATGTATAAAGAAATTAGTTTCTTAATGATTATCAAGGACGAGGGAGAGCAAACAATCCAAAGAACAGGATTATACAATGTGGCATCAGAATTGTGAGACAGTCATTAAAAACCTATGATAGGCAAATGACACAACCTCACTTGCTGAAAGTGAAGAAGTCTTGTCCTTACTGACGATGATCAAAGACTGTGGTCTCAGAACAGGTTACACTTCAACATAAAGAACACAAAAATCCAAGAGCATTATGCTGAGTAAACTAACTCAGGCACACAAGAACAAATACTATATAAGGCCATGATAGTAAGAACAGAAGGATAACCAGAGAGATGTGTATGGATATACAAAGAGGGGAGGGGAGGGAAATCATGGGGTTGAAAAGGTTGCTGGGTGGAAGGAGGGAGGAGAGAAAAACCCAAAACCCAGCACCAAAATGAACAATGTACATGAGTGAAACACAATCTGGTCTGAAAAACAATGTATTATAATTTTGTAAATATATATACAGAACAAAAAACCTCCCCACTGAACCAATAGGCAACATTATGACAGATGAGGCAAAGATCGAAGTTGTCAAGAATTTAATCTTACTTACTTGGATCCACAGTCAACACTCATGATGAGCAGCAGGAGCTGCACTGGCCTTTCATACAACAATGGCAAACTACTTTTGTTTCCCAAACTGTGTGTTTATGTTTTAAAGGAATAATGAATATATAGGATTTGTAGCAAAATAATAATACTGGAAAATTAAATTAAATTACCCTCTAGCAAAAAAAGAAATCAAAAGACATATTGCATTGAGGAAATCTACTTTGAGAGACCTCTTTAACATACTAAAAAGCAAGGAGTCCGCTTGAGGACTATGTTGCATCTGATCTAAGCCACGGTATTTTCTGTTACTTCACACGTATCTGAAAGTTTTACAATAAATAAGGATTACCAAAGACTAATGCCTTTAAGGATAGAAGGAGAATTGATGCCTTTGAGCTGTGGTGCTGGAGAAGAGTATTGAATATACCATGGACTGCCAAGAAAACAAACAGATTCATCCTGGAGAGGGTTAAACCACGCTACTCCTTAGAGGCAAGGATTCTGGGGCTTTGTCTAACATACTTTGGACATGTTGTCAGGAGGGACGGGTCCTTGGAGAGGGACATCATGCTTGGTAGGGTGGAGGGACAGCGCAGGAGGGGAAGACCCTCTATGAGGTGGATTGATTCAGTGACTGGGGTAATCGGGATGGGTGTGTCAGAGGCAATGCGATTGGTACAGAACAGAGCAGGGTTTAGGGCTGTTGTACATAGGGTCGCTATGAGTCGCAAACAACTCGACGGCACATAACAACAACAACAACAATGCCTTTGAAGTGTGATGTTGGTGAAGATTAACAAATATACCATGTGAACATGTCAAGAAAACAAACTAATCTGTTCTAGAAGAAGGGCTCCTCATAGGTGAGTAGGGTTAGACTTGATGTAATCTGACAGGACCAATCCCTGGGAAAGAATATTATGCTTAGAAAAAATGAGGCCAGTGAAGGGAGTTCTGGTGGCTTAAGGGTAAGAAACTGGGCTGTCAATCCAAAGGTACAAGGTTTGAATCCACCAGCTGCTCCAAAAAAAATGGGCAATCTCCTCTATTATGATTTACTGCCTCTGAAAACCTGCTGGAAGTTCAGCTCTGGGTTGGTTCTGATGTGATGATACACAAACAACAAAGTGAAAGAGAAGATGACCCTCAATGAGATGAACTGATGCTGTGACTACAACAATGGGCTTCAGCACAGTGGCGAGTGTAAGGGTGGCACAGGTTTGGGCAGTTTTGCTCTGTTGCCCACAGCTGTCATACAAGTCAGTGTCAACTTAACTCACCTTACACCACCACCACAACAGCGAGAATGGGAATTAACAAGAAAGGGAGAGCTGAATTTCTGTTTGGGGTGATAAAAACCTTAGAAGTAGATAGCAGGGTTTTAACATAACAATAGGTTTGTTTGATTGTTTTGGTTGTTTGTCTGGTTTTTTTTTTAAATCACTTTATAGCTGTAAAAGTAGCTGTGAGGCTGAACACTGTGACACTGATGTGTCAAATGCATGAATGGTTGGCTACCCAATGCGGACAGAGAGTGGGGTGGAGCTCCCGGATTAAAACAAGCTTGGAAGGAGGAGTGGCATCCACTTTCATAACAGCTTGCGTTCGGAAACCCTGTGAACCTGGAGAGAGGATGAAAGGCACCCAAGCATCAAGGATTCTCCTTCATAGGGTCACTATGAGTTGCCTGCAACTCAACAGAACTTAACAACACAACAACATAGCTGTAAAAATTTTGTCCATTCTACTTCATGTTCTGAGGCTAATAAAACAAAATTAATTTTAAAAAAGTTAAGGTACTATGCATTTTTTATAAAGGTGAAAATTATCGTTTGTTAAGTAACCCTCAGGTTACATTTCATCAGCGGCTCTCAAAGGAGATTACTCTGCCCCCAGGTGACACTAGAAAATGACTAAAAGCATCTGGGGGCTACTGGCAAAATGCACCAGACAACTCCAAACAACAAATAATTATAACATCTACATATCAATAGTGCTGAGGCTGAAGCCAAGAAGCATGTGATTGGCTCTGGTGGCCTTGTGGTGGGAAGCTGTGCTTCAGTCCAAAAGGTGCCCAGTATCAGCTGCTCCATGGGAGAAGGATAGACAACCTCCTCTGGTGAGATTTATCACCTCTGAAAACCTGCTGGATGGTCAGCTATGGGTGGGTTCCAACTCAACAGCACATATAACTTACTGTCCTTGCATGGAAGGAGCCCACATGGCAAATGTCCAGGTCATACCTGTGACGCAGACCCCAGGATTCCAGCTGACCCCTTGTGGCTCAAGCAACCCACAGTGGCCACACTGCTGCCCACTCTGGATGCTCGCATGGCCAGAACCAACTGTGCTTTTAATAATTTGTTAAATGATTTCACAACTATAGCTCTACTATGTCCATCAGCTTGGGCAATATGAAAATATTTACAAAAGCATCAGAACCCCTTTGCAAAGTTGAAGGTAAATAAGGCTCAAAACTGCAGCCAGCCCCTGTGAGAAAGAACTGGAAGTGGGCAGAAAGGAAACACACAATGATCCAGAGGGGCTAACGTGGACCCTGACTATCCTGGACGTGGTCACTTTCTCTGCAAGTCAAGGAATTGGCCCTCTGGGTTCCGTGAGGTAACTGCTGCCTTCTCATAGAAGTCCAACAAACATCAGGTTTGGCTGGCCAGGTGTCACTCCTCACTGGCCTCAGAATCAGCGAAAGTGGCTGGTCTGTCCTCTGACCGCCAGTCAGGCACTTTTCCCTTAAAGTCACCAGGGGACGAGAATAAGGTTTTGGAACTCTCGGTGGCTGTTGCTTAACAAATTATTCTTTTCAGATGGGCCAAACCACCTCTAAGAGATCCGATTCGCTAACTTTCAAAAGAAAACAACATGCAGTTGGCTTGGACAACTGGGATCTAAAACAACTCCTACAGCAGCAAATTCATATGCAGCCTCTTCAGTAAATGAAAACTTCTAGACTTGCTAGGCCAGAAACTGTGAAGAGGGCATCTGAGATGCCTCATTGTTCTGAGACACCAGAAGTGAGACAATTACTTCTTTCTAAAGAATCCTGGAGTTTTAATCACAAATGCAACCACAGAAGAACTACTAGCCAGAGAGATGGCAAGCAGTTTTTTTCCCCTAAAAGGTCACTTTTTTTCAGTTTTGCACGCCAGATTGGTCTCTGTGGCAACTACTAAACTCAGCCACCATGGTGTAACAATAAGGAAATGAGTGGCTGTGACTACATTTCAAGAAGAATTTGTTTATGGACATTGGAATTTAAATTGCATATTATTTTCACATGCCAGAAAATATTCTTTTTAAGATTTGCCCCTCACCATTTAAAAACTTAAAAACCATGTTCTGCTTATGAAATCAAGCAGCAGACCACTGGGTGCTGATCCCACAGCCACACCAAAACCTGAAATTTCTACTTTAGTTGCTAACTAAATCTGATTTTCCCTTTTGCCTCCTCTTATTACAATTTTTGAGACCACACTAGTGAAACTGATTAAATGAAAAACAAAAGGGACAGATTAATCGTCCCTCACATCATCCTCCACTGAGAGACTGACTGGGGGGGTTGAGTGGTTGTGACCGCTGTGTGACTCCCTTACTACCCACTACAAAGCACTGTTTTTGCTTAATGCGGTATGAGATAAATGGCTTGCTGAAGACTAGCTTTCCAATGTTATTTTTAAACTCAGCCAGTGTGAGCAATCTCCTTGTTTAGTCTTTGCAGATTTATATTATTCAAAGGTTAGGCTGGGGAGGAGGTTGAAGGGGACCAGGGAATGTACCGCTTTCTAAAACCCAGTGGCCTCCTCCTTCACACATGCATCAAAACGTTTCTTATACTTCTGGAAAGGATGTATCTACCTTTTGATCACACAATGTTTTTTTTAAAACACATTAAAGCGTTCAGGAGGAAGTATTCATACCTTTCCAATGTCTGCTAGTCTTCACTCTACAAACAAGCAAATATTTAAACCAATATGTATTTTCACTTTCACAAGGAAGAGTAAAACAAAGACTTAGCAAAAGTGGGTTGTGAATGTGGCTGTGAATACAGGATCTTCAGTTTAATTTCAATTTCAAGTAAACAATGAATAATTATCTAGTACAAGTACACTGTATGCAAGAGCTAGATAGCCTGTATTTTTATTTGCTAATCTGACAACCCTCATAGAGAATGGTGAGAAGATGACCCAGCCCTGGGTGAAAGAAAGATATATAGTGAGGGAAAGCAAAGCCTTTGATGTAGGTTGGAGTGGTGTTCATTATCAAACAGCACTCCCCCCAAAGGCTGGGAACCACAGTTTCCTGTGCTGGTCAATTCTCCTTCCCCTAACTGATTCTGAGAGTTCCCAAAACAGAGGTGCCAAGTGAAGCAAAGCTGAACTCCTTACATTCCACCACTTCAGAATTGCTTCTGAGGAATTCTCAGGGTGGGGTGAGGGGTGATGGAACTGTTCTTTGTCTTGCTTTTGCTAATAGTTACATATATCTATTACTTATGAGGTCCCTGGGTGGCGAAAATTTGTGTTCTGGTGGGTTCCAACCCACCAGCTGCCATGGAAGAAAGATGGGCAATCACCTCCCGTGCAATTATGCCTCTGAAAACCTGCCGGAGGGTCAGCTATGGGTCTGTTCCGACTCCATGGTACACAACAACAGCAAGAGCCTAGTGGGTAAGGAGTTGTACAGCCAATCCAAAGGCAGTTTGTTTGAATCCACCAGCTGCACCACAACAGAAAGATGGAAAATCTCTTCACGTAAGATTTATAGTCTCAGAAAAACCACTGGAGGGTCACCTGTAAGTCAGTTACAACTCAATGACAGCACATTTGAGTTGTTTCATTGTATTCTGCTGTTGTTGTTATTGTTTCCCTAATCGTAAGGTTGGAGGTTCAAATCCACTTAGTGGCACCATGAAAGAAAGGCCTGATGATCTATTAGGATTGTTGTTGTTGTTATATGCCATTGAGTGAGAACTGACCCATAGCTGACTATCCAGTAGATTTTCAGAGACAGTTCTCCTGAAGAGCAGTTGGCGGATTCAAACCTTGTACCTTTGGGCTGGCAGTAAGATTTCTTATCACTGTTATTGCTGTCATGTGCCATTGAGTCACCTGCGACTCATAGCTACCCTCTACACAGCTGCTCTGAAGGCTGCCCTGTCCTCACCAGTGGGCCACTAGAACTCCTTAGGATTACTGTCCTTGCAAATCCTATCGAGGGAAGTCCTACCCTGACATGTATGAAGACGCAGTGAGTTAGAACTGATTTGATGGTGGTTGTTGTTAGGTGCCATTGAGTACAATTCATAGTGACCCTATGAACAACAGACCTGACTCTTGTCCTATCCTGTGCCTTCCTCACCAGCTCTGACATACTTGAGCTCATTGCTGCAGTTACTGTCAATCAATCTCATTGGAGGTCTTCGTCTCTTACGCTGACCCTCCATCTTTCCAAGTATCAGGTCCCTTTCCAAGGAATAGCCTCTCCTAGCAACATGCTCAAAATATGAGAAATGGAGCTTCATCATCTTTGCCTCCAAGAAACACTACCTGTACTTCTCCCAAGACATACATGCTTGTTCTTTTGGCAGTCTATGGGATGTTCAGTACTCTTCTCCAGTATCACAGCTCAAAAGCATTAATTCTTCTTCTATAATCCTTATTCATTGCCTAGCTCTCATATGTGTAGTAGGTGATTGAAAAGACCATGTCTGGAATCAGGCACACCTTAGTCTTCAAACTGATATCACTGCTCTTAAGTATTTTGGAGAGGTTTCTAACCGTGGACTTGCTCAATGCAATACATCTCCTGATCTCATTTTTACTCTATGTTTAAAGAGTACTCTTTTAACTTCTTCCACAAAACTCATCCTAGGCAAGACACTTATTAAAGGAGCAGCTCTGATTCTGATCCAGAGATGGTTTCATTTCACAGAAACACATCCATTATAAAGGGACTTCTGGCATTGTCCATTCCACCAGTTTGCTGAACACGACTAAGTTTATCTACTTCACATTTAGCTTCAAGTTGTAGCACTTATTTCCTTGTTCCCCAGAACTAGCACTTTACAACTGAAGAAAATGTCTTGTGAAAGGCAAAGATAGTAAACTAGTTGTCTAATGTAGGACTTAAGGGGGGTAAGGTGGGGAACAGACCATCCCACATGGTGTTCTCATGTCCTTGTGTTTGGTTTAGTCTAAATAGTGTTTGAGCTGTTGTAAACTTTTAAACATTGACAGATTTCATTTCAAAAAAGGTTAGCTTACAGGTTCTCTTTGAAAAATGAGAAGATCCTCAGCTTGTATTTCCTCGAAACACAGATGAGGTGGAGCTGAGAGCTACCTGCCCTCTCCGTCACCACAGCCCCAGCACTTCAGCCTGTCCATCCAGCACCTGCACACACCTGGAGCTCCACCTGGATGCCAGGAACTAACACCAGGCAGAGTCTGGTCCATGGGAAGCTCTCAGGAACTAGGAAACTGAACAAATGCCCCTTAGATGAAGATACAGGGGAAATTCTACAGTTCCTTCTTCTGAACCCTGGATTGGCCTATCTCCCAAGAGATGGCTTATCCTTGCTAGGAAAGATTGCCCTCCTCAGCTAAGCCAGAGCGCCCGCGTGGCTCTAATGAGTAAGCACTCCAACTAAAAAACAAAACAAAAATACCTCATCACCACTGAGTTGGAACTGACTCAGAGATGACCCTCCAGTGGGTTTTTGGAGGCTGCAAATGGCATGGCTAGGACATTACCCTCTTTTCTCCCATGCAGCTGCTGGTGAAATTAGATCTGCCCGCCTTTGGGTTAGTAACACAACTTCTTATTCACTAGGCTACCAGAGCTCCCGGTAAGTACTCAACAACAAGTTAAAAGCTTGGAAGTCTACACTTGTTCTGTTTCTGAAAGATAACAGGCTTGACAGCCCTATGGAGCAACTCTACTCTGCGACGAGGGGTCCCAATGAGTTGGAGTTGACTCCATGGAAACTAACAACCACCTACTAAGTCAATCTGCAAGCAGCTTTTTTGTTTCCTGTGGATCCAGGTTTAGGGGAAATAAGAGGGCTGGAAGCATCCAGAGGCAGCAACAGTGATATGTCAAGACAAGAGATAATGACAGCAAAGGAAAGGAAAGGAAAAGAACCAAAAAGCCAAATCAAATCCACTGCTGCCAGGTGGACTCCAACTCATAGCAACCCCGTATGACAGAGAAGAACCCCACTTAGGGTTGCCATAGCTGTCAATCTTCATGGAAAAGATTTCTCTGTCTTTTACTCACACAGTAACTTGTGGGTTTAAATTGCTGACAAATTACTTAATCTACTATACCTCTGCATTCATGCCCAATGTTATTCACTGAGTTGGCTATAAATCTTTACAAAAAAAGACTGCCTATCTTTTCCCCTGAGAAGAGTCATTGGTAATTTGAACTGCTGACGTTTCAGTTAGCAAGTAGCACAACACACAACACATTATGCCTCCAGGGCTCCCTACTACACCTCTATTGTTGTTGTTGTGTACCATCTAGTTGGAACCAACTCATAGCTACCCTCCAAAAGGTTTTCAAAGGCCATAAATCACACAGGAGATTGCCCATCTTTCTGTCATGGAGTGGCTGGTGGATTTGAACCACATGCCTTTGAGTTGGAGCTCAATGTCTTACCACTAAGCCACCAGCACTCCCTTACTACACCTCTAGGGAAGCTTAAAGAGAAGAAAAAACAGGGTTATCATTGAGTAACTGAAATGACTTTTCTCTTCACCACCTCTTCCCTGCTGTTTTCCAGGCCAATATTCTCATTTATTTTGTGGGGTTTTTTTTTTTCCTCTTGGTTTGCTTACAAAGTTCGTGTACATTGTGTTTCACGCTATTCTTCATTCACATTGTGTTTCATACAATCATTCCCTTGCATTATTTTATAACATTAATCGCCATTGGATCTTGCCCATCATTACCCTGTATTTTCACCCAGATCCTTCCCATTTCTTTTCCCCCTCACCCTGCAACAAACTGTGCAACCCTGTGGTTTTGCCCCCTCCTATCTTCACCCCTCCACTCCCACCCTTTCCCTCCTTGGGTTCCCATATATATTTACTGGTTATCCTATTTTTACAGTAATGGTCTTTTTTTTTAACACTAGTTTATTTACAAAATTTGAATACATTGTTTTCCAAAAACAGATTCTCCCAATTTCCCTCACCCCACCCACCCATCAAATTGTACAACTCCATGATTAATCCCCTCTCCCCCTGCACATCCTGATCTCTCTATCCCTCCACCCTTGCCTTAGATCCTTATACTCATTCCACAATAATGGTTTTATACAATATTTGTCCCTGTGGGACTGAGTTCGTTCACTCAGCATAATGCTCTCCAGTCCCTCCTCAAAAAGTTGAACATGGAAATTCCATATGACCCAGCTATTCTACTACTTGGAATACACCCTGAGTGAATGACAACTAAAGCACAAACGAAGACTTGTACACTGATGTTCATTTGTTGTTGTTGTTATGTGCCTTCGAGTTGTTTGCGACTCATAGCGACCCTATGTACAACAGCCCTAAACCCTGCTCTATCCTGTGCCAATCTCATTGCTCCTGACAAACCCATCCTGAGTACCCCAGTCACTGAATCAATCCACCTCATAGAGGGTCTTCCCCTCCTGCGCTGTCCCTCCACTCTACCAAGCATGATGTCCCTCTCCAAAGACCTGTCTCTCCTTACAACATGTCCAAAGTATGTCAGACAAAGCCCCAGAATCCTTGCCTCCACGGAGCAGCCTGGTTTAATCCTCTCTACGATGAATCTGTTTGTTTTCTTGGCAGTCCATGGTACATTCAATACTCCAGCACCACAGCTCAAAGGCGTCAATTATCCTTCTATCCTCCCTAGTCATTGTCCAACTCTCTGATGCGTAACAAGTGATTGTCAAAACCATGGCCTGTATCAGGCGGACCTTAGTCTCCTGAGAGACACTGTTGCTCTTGAGTATTTTGGAGAGGTCCCTAACTACAGACTTTCCCATTGCAATACGTTTTTTGATTTCCTGGCTACTGGTGCCAAGAGTGTTGACCGTGGAGCCAAGCAAACTGAAGCTGTGAACAATCTCAATCTCTTCGCCATCCATCCTGATGCTTCCGATTGGTCCAGTGGTGAGAATTTTTGTCTTCTTAACATTGAGCCTCAGTCCATATTGAAGGCTGCAGGCCTTGACCCTCTGCAGTAAGTGCATGAGGTCCTCCTCAGTTTCAGCGAGCAAGGTTGTGTCATCTGCATAACGCATATTGTTGATAGATCGTCCACCAATCCTAACGCCACGCCTCTCCTCATAGAGCCCCGCCTCTCGGATAATCTGCTCTGCATACGCGTTATTCACCATCGCAAGAACATGAAAACAGCCTAGATGTCTAACTACAATAATTGTCTTTCGTAGTACTTTCTTGATTCTTCCTTTCCAGGTCTAAAACTCATCCGATACCTATAACATTCATGCCCATGTGATTAAGACTGGAAGGAGGGTATAGTTCATCTTACTAGAAGTTTATTTCTAGAACCTGGTGAAATCAGACATGTTTTACCGCTAGCCTTTAGGAAAAGGCCTACCCTGGTTTTTGTTTGTTTGTTTGTTTGTTTGTTTGTTTGTTTTAAATTAAAACTTATCTATGTTATATTCTCTGGGTTTAGTTATGAGTTTCTCTGCTCCAGCCCTCTCCTACCCCACCCCTCATTAAGAGCAATAAAGTTTGAACATGTAGGCTCATCTTTTTCTGTTCTTGAAACGTCCCAAGTATCACCTGGAGAAGAGAAAGATAATGGGAATATCACCACCATGATGTGTTTCTGCTTACCCGGAGAGGCAATGTCTCCTTTCAGGATCACTCACACTAGCCTGGGGCTTTTCTGATCGTACATGTCTTAATGTGTAACTAGGAACAAGGGGATTTTCAAAGCTACTATTGTTAGGTGCTATCTAGTCAGAACCAACTCATAGCTGACCCTTCAGCAGTTTTTCAGAGGCTGAAAATTGCAAAGGAGGAGATAGTCCATCTTTTTCCTGTGGAGTATGTGCCTTTGGGTTGGCAGTGCAACTGCTTACTAATAAGCCACCAGAACTCCCTAGAGGTGGCCGGTATCACCAACCAAGATGGGGAGCCAGGCTGCAGACACTCAGTGGTTAACAGACCAACCAGGAACCTGGGGGCTGCCACCGGATGGACTTCATACCACTCAGCCTGGAACCACACCTTTGAGACACCGGCCCCTGTATCATGCTATACACTGGAAATGTCCACTCTCAAAACCACCCAAGTTCTGAAGAAGCCCTAGTACTGCCTAGACTTGAAGCTGTCACAGTAGCTCGCAAACTCAAACAAAATTCCCACTCAATCACCAAATGGGTTAAGTTTTCAAGCATATGTTTTTCTCTTAAGAATAACATTTTTTTGTAACCCTCAGAGTTTTAAGTTTCAGCCCTGAATTTAAAAATAAAGTGGATACACAGATGACTGGCTATAATTTAGCAGAGGAAGAAAAAAAATAATCCCACCCACCTAGAGTACAGTAAGTAAACTAGTATAACTCAGCAAAAATATAAGCGAAGGTTTTACAAATGCCTTGAAGACTGATTCTGCTACATTTGGTCCCAAGTAGACTGTCAAGAGCCCAGGACATAGCCAGGAATGTAAACAGCTGCTGGGGGCTGTCACCAGGCAGGAAGATGTGTCTGGGGGCCTAGCCCAGAGCATTTCTATGTAGAGGTAAGGGTGTTTATTATTTTGGAGATCCAAGTTGCTTTTCTCCATCTTTCCATTTTATGCAAGGAAAAGGTACTGGATTCCCTATTCCTGTCTTTTCCCTAGCTCAGCTCATATACAACACAGGAACTGATACTAGGTACAAGAACTAAACCCAAGATGTTTATAATATATAGTTCATTTCTGTATCTGTAGGTCTGTATCCTTGGATTTAACTGATCACTGATTGAAAATATTGGGGAGAGGCAACCAAGTGGTCCAAGCAACTATTCAAAAGGAAAGTGAAGTGCTATTTATATAGCATCTCCATTATATAGTATATTACAATCAAGACACCTGAGGGAGGTGCAGGACTAGACAGTGTATGCTTTGCCATACCTGGGGTCTCTATGAGGCATATCTGACTACTGTTATCTGCCATAGAGTGGCTTGTGATTCATAGCAACACTATGTAGAACAGCTTTGAACTCTGCTCTATCTTGATCTAAATTCATTGTCTTTGACACACATACTCTCATTACCGCAGTCACTGAGTCAATCCATCTCATCCAGGGTCTTCCTCTTACAATGTTCCTCCACCCTTCCAAGCATGATGTCCTTCTCCAAGGACTGGTCCCTCCTGGCAATAATACACCCTAAGTATCTGAGATGGAGCTTCAAAATCATTGCCACCAAGGGCATCCTGGTTTCACCCTCTCTAGGACAGACCTGTTTGTTCTCTTAGCAGCCCATAGTATGTTCAATATTCTTCTCCAGCACCACAACTCAAAAGCATTGATTCTTTTTCTATCATCCTTAGTCATTGTCAGGCTCTCTGATGCATAGCGAGTGACTGCAAAGACCATGGCTTAGCATACCTGAGGCTTATCTAAGATGCATCTTAGTCTCTAGACTGATATCATTGCTGTTCAACACTCTGGAGAGGTCCAGACAACAGATTTTCCCAGTGTAATTTGTGTTTTGATTTTCTGGCTGCTGGTACCAAAAGTGTTGATTGTGGAGCCAAGCAGGCTGAAGCTGTTAACAATCTCAATTTCTTCTCCATCTATCATAATGTTGCCAATTGGCCCAGTGGTGAAAACCTTTGTCTTCTTGATGTTGAGCTTCAATTCATATCGAAGGCTGCAATCCTTGACTTTCTGCAGCAAATGCCTCAGGTCCTCCTCAGTTTCAGGTTGTGTCATCTACATAATGCAAGTTCTTGATGGGTCCTCCTCCAATACTGATACCATATTTCTCCTCATAAAGTCCAGCCTTCCAGATTATTTGCGGGCGACCTAATGGTAAGAATCCACCTGCTGCTGTGAGAACCCCATGTGGTTTGCAGCTTAAGGAAACCCACCGGAGGGTTGGGGCTATGAGTTGGTTCCAATTAGCACAATACCACAACAAATTATTTAAAGTACATAGGTGGATATATGCAGAGTGGGTACAAACTTGAGCATCTGAGAATTTTAGCCTACAGGGTGGTTTTGAAACCAATCCGCTGAGGATACTGAGGGACGATTTTGTTTAAATATATCATATATGGGATATAAGTCCTCAAACACTCATTGCTACGGAGTTGGAACAAACTAGAGCTGACCCTCCAGCAAGTTAATGGAGACTGTAATCGCATGAGAGGAGTTACCCATCTTTCTTCTGAGGAGCAGCTGGTGGATTTGAACCACCAGAGGTGCCACCTTTGAGTTAGCAGACTAACTCCTGCTGGACTGTGCCACTGTAGAGTTCCCTTTAATAGGATATAGCTTCTCGCTCTCTTTTTATACATTCACAGGAAGCTTTGCTATGCATCTTTGATGGTTCAAATCCTCCAGTGGCTCCAAGGGAGAAAGCTGGGCACTCTCTGTGATTTATAGCCTCAGAAATCCAAGGGAGGGTCAGCTATGAGTCAGTCTCAAGGGCAGTGAGCTGGAGTTGTATACTTGTATTTATAGATATTTATAGTGCAAAGTAGAGAGAGAGAGAGAGAGATCAGCTGGCCCAGTGGACAGAAAAGGATTCTACCAAGCCAAAGGTGGGTGACTTTTAATCCGTGGCCCTTGGGCCTGTCTTTCATTGTTTTTGTTCAGACATTCCTCTAGGTCGTATAGCCCTGGTGTGCAAGTTGCCGTCCCATGGTCACTTGTGGTTGCTGTGAGGCTGAACACTGTGACACTGATGTGTCAAATGTGTTAATGGTTGGCTACCCAATGCGGACAGAGAGTGGGGTGGAGCTCCCCGATTAAAACAAGCTTGGAAGGAGGAGTGGCAACCACTTCCATAAATGCTTGCCTCTGGAAACCCTATGAACCTGGAGAGAGGATGAAAGGCACCCAAGCATCGAGGACTCTCCTTCATAGGGTCGCTATGAGTCTCCTGCGACTTGACGGCACTTAACAACAACAACAACAACATAGTGCAAAAGGCATTTATTTGACTATGTGTAGATCATAAACTATGGCTGACATTGAGAAGAATGGAAATCCCAGAAC
Organism: Elephantulus edwardii; assembly: GCF_000299155.1. NCBI lineage: Eukaryota > Metazoa > Chordata > Mammalia > Macroscelidea > Macroscelididae > Elephantulus > Elephantulus edwardii. The sequence goes on along the minus strand of NW_006399802.1, from coordinate 16,791,747 downwards.
ACTTAATTGCCACTATTGTTAGTTACCACTGAGTCAGCTGCAACTCACTACCTAATTACAACAGAATGAGAAGGTTGCTCTCGGTCCTTTGCCATCTTTATGATCGTTGAATTACTGACCATCATTAAGTAAAGAACCTCAGCTGTAGCTCATCCTGGCACTCTACTAGAGCTGTCCACGTGAGAAACAGCTGCACCAAGTCAGTGCCTGCAGGCAGGGCTGGCTCAGGGCTTGGTTAGCTTAATTGCTATGGACTTCTCCATCTACAGCATCATAATATGCTGATACATCTCTCTCCTTAGGGCCTCCCACGACATGATGTTCTGATTCCCCGAGGAGCCGTCTAAAGCTTCCCCAAGTGAACTTTAAAAAAATTA